>NW_025335856.1:3877362-3972603 GCF_004798865.1 Varanus komodoensis
CTCCTCTCCTCTCCTCTCCTCTCCTCTCCTCTCCTCTCCTCTTCTCCCTCCCTTTGTGAGTGGTGCATGAACTCTATCCTATTGGGAAAAATCAAGCTTGCTATAAATGGAGACACTGCTGCAATCAGAACAAAATCTATCTTATTCCAATTCTTGGCCATCACTGATGGAGGCCCTCTAAAGATGGAAGGTACACTCTATCCCTGTGTGCAGAGCTGACAAGGATGGTTTTCCCCTACTTGCATCAGCTTTGTCTTCTAGGAGACATTAAAAGGGCATCTCAAATGATCAAAGGGCTGGACAAATGCCCTTTTGAGGAAAGGTTACAAAGTCTGGGTTTGTTTAGCTTAGAAAGAAGTTGACTAAGAGACATGATTGCACAGTTATGCCTGGCAAGGAGAAAGTGGATAGGGAGATATTTTTCTCTTTTTCCCATGACTCTAGAAAGTGGGTGATTGTTGGGAGATTCAGGACAGAGAAAAAGAAACAATTCTTCACACAACATACAGTTAAACTATAGAATTTGATAGGACAAGATATGGGATTTGAAAGGGAGATTGGATGAATTCATGAAGGATAACATTGTCAGTAGTTACTAGTCCTGGTAGATATGCTTCTACCAGTAACAGAGGGTGCTTGTCTGTGCTCACATGTGGCTGAGAAAGATGGTTAGGAAGGTGCCATTGCCTACATTTCTGCTTGTGAGATCCTGGGGGATCAGGTGGTTGGCCACTGTTGCTGGATGAGATCAACTCTTGGTCTGATCCAGCAAGGATTATTGTATATTCTTACATCTTTGAATCTAGAGTGGTCTAAAAGTGGCAGCTCCATGAGATGAACCATTGGGTCTTCATGCTAGAATATCTCCCTGGTTAATGAAGGTTCTGAAGGTGAGTTCTGCTCACCTAACCTGACCATTGGCCCCTCCAAGTTCAGAAGGGCCATTTTCAGGTCAGGCTTTTCTGGCTCTGGTTTGTTGCTTGGCACAGGCTCTTCCTGGCTCTGATACTTGGCATGAGTCCTGGCTCCTGGTTCACAGTTGCCCATAGATCTGCCCTGACACTCAGAGTTCTTCCTCCTCGTCTTCATCCTAGTCTGGAAGGCTTGCTCAGAGTCTATCAGCCAGATAAACACTGGGAAACATGGGGCTGGAAAGGTAATGTGTCAAAAATAATATATTGCATCCCCTAAGAGCTGATCGATTTGTTGAATAGCTGAAGAGGCAAATGCATAGGCCACCAGGTCACAGTTCTCAGTCCTCTTTATTTTATTATTTAATATTCTATTTCTAGTCTATCTTTTATCCCATTTAAATTACCACAACAATCTCTAAATCTGAAGGGATTAGCACCTGGTAATGCTAAAGCAATCACTGCCTTCTTTTGTCCTCTCCTTTGGGTGATACATTTCCTCTTTTTGGCAATTCATAAGTTTAAGCATGGGTTGCATCTGCAAACCACTGTCTGATATGCAACACATCGCAAGGTAAGAAAACCTCTACAACTAGTGATGGATGACAACGTCATTTTTGCTCACAGAACATGCAACCATGCCTCATTCAATGCCCTGAATGTGACCATGCAGGGCATTTACATAAATGTGGGGAGATTTGAGCAAATCTCCCCTTTGCGCAAAGAAAGCTGTGTCCACATTGAAATCAGGGGAGAATTGGTCATGAGAAGAGGAGCAAAACAATGCTTGGATAATCCTAGTGAGCTCAGACACTGCTTATTCTCCCATTCCTTGTTGACATTTGACTCAGCAAGCTTTGTTGCTTTAAATCTGTTGCAAATACCTTTGTTTCAAAATATTACAGTATTTAATGGGATGGGTCTTAACTGCTGCAACTTTTCTTTATTGTCAGTGTTTTGATCTAGCAGTTACAGATGAGAAAATGCATGAATGAGGGTCAAAGGTAGCCACATCTCATGCATGACAAAAAGCAAAACAAATGTGCCTCCTCCACAAAGGTTTCCATTTGTTTTTTGTCACATGTTTTTGATGTCTGTCAATGTCGTGAATTTCCCTCGGCCTGAGTTTATGAAAAAACAGGGCTGGAGCTCCTTTGATTAATGAATAAGGTTGGATCACATCTCGGAAGCAGCAACAGCCATGGTGAGACAACAGTGGAGGCTTGTACCTTGCTTACTATTAGCAGACATTGCTTTTTTAACACTCATTCGGAGAGAGGAAATTCATTTTTCAGAGCCAGGCCTCAGCTTGTGGTGAAATCTCCCTAAATTCAGCCTATCCATTCTGTAGATCTGTTGAAGTTGCCCCTCTCTTCCTTCAAGCTCTTAGCATGGCAAGAACTGGAACGTTTTGTGAGCAAAAATAATAATGGGGGAGGACGGAGCCTGGGCTCAGGACCTGAGGCATTGCAATCCCTCCAAATTGTGACATTTTCGGGGGTGGGCAAGTGGGGGCTGACAAAACTTGTCAAGCAGAGTTAGGCATGTTTTGACAAAGGGTACAAACGAAGCCTGAAACCTTCCTTGTCAGAACAGTGTGGAAATGAGTGTCAAGGGCTAGTTTGGCCTATCAGCTTTGCATTTGCTGACATGATGACAGGGTCATGTAAGAAGCCGGCTTTGGAACAAAGGTCTCCCAGGAGAAGGGTTTGGGAAACCCCCAGAATGGTACAGCCCCCTGACAGGGCAATGACAAGTGTGGATCATCACATGAAAGGATCTTTTCATTACTTTTAATAATGCTAACAAGCATGATGGCCTTCTTGTTTCATAGCCACACCATCAACCACTGTCCCATGAGAAACAAGCCATTCCTTCCTTGGAGTTTGCCAAGGGAATACAGTGCATCATTTTTGCTATTGATTACTCTGCTCCTGCCAGCAGGGTCAAATCCTGTCTTGCCAAGCATAGTCTACTGAGTCAAGGATAAGGCAGGGGAGCTGTCCAGTATGGAGTACAGGAGAAGAGAGGTTGTTTCAGCAGTGAGTAGATGCTAACTGAGCAGCTTCACAGCAGCAGCTGTTCCTGCTATTGCTGTGCTGCCCCTCCTTGGCTGTAGAGCCCTGATCCAAAGTGTGATTTTCCTCATGATGTGCTATCAGACAAGCAGCTCTGAGCTTCTATCTGGGTACACTCCTGCTTTTATTATTGGTATCCTGGGGCAGATCCTTGAGTTTCTGGAGAGGATGAGACCAGTCAGGGCACTTCCTCCAACACTGGAGCCTTCTTGAATGGGGTGCTATACTGAGTGATGGTCTCAGGGAGGGTATCACCATATTTGGCTGCCTCTGAACTCTGCGAATACTAAGAGTATTGGTAGGATCTTCCCCCCCTACTGAGGTCTCATCCATTTCTAGGCTGCTTTCAGTGGGTGAATGATAGAATATGACACTCCAATTGTTACACAGTTGAGGATCAACAAGGGGGAATAATAAGAAGACTGGTACATAGAAAGAATAAGATTTGATCAGTGTCCAATGCTGATATGCTTATATTTCTAGGCAAATCAAGAAACAGCGGCAAAAACTCCATGGCAAAATGCAATTCATGTGTCCATTCACGTTAGCTCTGTATCTTAATTATGTACTCAGTGAAGTTCTCTGTTACATTTTCTCAAGATTAAAACAAGTATTTATCTCTGTTCCCTCACCCACAGCCATCATTTTCTTTTTCCTGTCCTTTCCTTTTCTTTGGCCCTGTGGGAGAGTTCAGTGTAACTTGAAAGCTCATATTTGATCTGGCATTATAAACATTTGCTCTTCCCCCACAGCCCCCAGGAAGTACCACCCTGTGAATTTTGTGAGAATTATCACTTCCGTCCAGCCAAGTCAGGGCACAGAATAGCCTGAAGCTCTATTGGACAAATGGAGGCAAGTGAAGGCAAAGACGGCCATATACGAAAAGTGTTCATTTGTCTTGGACAAATCCCAAACCTAATCAGGTCACTCCAGAGAGATTTCTAACTGATTCTGTCTCTTTCTGAACCTTCAGGAGCTATTCAGAGAAAATGAGTCACAGTGAGTGTGTCTGCAAAGACTGATCCCTCTTTCCTTACGCCTGTTTCTCCACGTAAATGCCAGGAGAGGGGAAAAGAAAGAAGAAGTTGCAGTATTGTGCCTGAGAACTCCAGTGACCCACCAAGGAAGAACTTTAACAAACTTGGGGAGGAAGGCAGGAGGAAATGATCAGAGGTTGTTTTCCATTTTGGGACTACATGTCTCAAGCAGGTTCCAGGAATTCCTGAAGAGGAAGTGTTGAGTAGGAGATGTGCTCAGCCTGTTTTGCAGGTGTCTTGCTGCTAACACCAGCTCCCCAGGAAGGTATGTGGAGGTCCACCAGCTCCACACAACCTAAGTCACACACCCCATCATTTTCTCACTGACTGCCAACACCAGGCATCAGGTCCTGTGCAAGGTTTCATTTCTGCCAGCCTATCAAGCAAGCATGTCCTGCCCTCAGTCCCACAAAGCCTCCTCCTCCTCGAAATCTTTATAAATCCCCAAATTTGTCATTGTGTTCTGAAAACAGTATGTATGTGCGTGTGCACATGTGAGTGGACATACATATATTTATATTTAAATTCATATTTTGAAAAAAAATGAAAGGCACAGTTTTTGGGGAAAAACCATAATGCATATTTTCATATGTAAGTCAGCAGGGAGAAAGTGCACTCTTATGAAAACTATGTAATTTCCTCTCTGAGGAAGCAAGAAAATTTGATGAAAGGAAAGGAAAGGAAAGGAAAGGAAAAGGGAAAGGGAAAGGGAAAGGGGCGAGGGCGAGGGCGAGGGCGAGGGCGAGGGAGAGGTGAGTTTCAAAATGATCTGGGAATAGTTTAGATAGACTAAAAATATACTGGCTCTCTCATGCTTATCAGGGGCACGGTCGTCCTGCTAAAAGGGATCTCTGCCAGAAACTGTTCATAGTATGCCATCATGGACTCCAGGCAGCCTGGTTCCAGAGATGGGAGCAAGGGAACTATGTGTGTGCAGTGCAGTCACAAGAAGCAAAGCAACTTGCCTTTGTATGGGAGATCCTGCTTAAAAGCACGGTTGACTGAGGGCTTGCCTTGCTTGGTCCCATTTGCACGGACTCTGACGCCACGCTTCCATCTGCTCCACACACACTCATGGTGGGGTGTTCATCCACACCATCAAGGATGAAGAACTCTCCAGAACTTTGTCTGGTGTGTTCCGCTGAGCAGAAGGCACACCAGACAAAAGCTTTAAAGTGGTTTTTAATTCAGAAGAGTCTCTTAACCCTTGCACCTATCCTTCTGAAATTTTGTGGGGTCCCTCTGTGCATAACTGCCTCATACCTATCTTTCTGAAATTTGACTGGAGGCAATCTTTCAGAAAGGCAAACAATGCCTAAGAATTCCATCCAGTTCTGCCAATATTTTTTAAAGTTATGGGCTGATCCCTGTTTTTAAATATATATTTGGATCAATGTTATCTGCACCTACCTGTCTGAAACAGTGCATGTTTCACCTCTGCTTCTCTCAGCATAGCACTTATGATTACACCCACTGTTGATATCCTCATTATTGCCCATTGAGAGACATACATGATTTCAGATTTTTCCAAACAAAGTTCTTTTGTGGACCCAAGTCAGACCAGAAAGTCACTGAAATGCTCTTCAGTGAACCAGAGTTCTTCCCAAAGTACCAAAGGAGACACCAGATTGAAAACTGCCTCTTGCTCACACCCTTTGTAAATCCTTCTCCAAATGGTGCTTTCCAGAAGTGTCAGACTTCCATTCTGGTTGTGGATTATGGGAGCAACGGTTTGTTCCCAGGCTGGGATAAACTTCCCTAGTATATGCACCTCTATTTACATATACAGAATAAGCATTTCCCGACTCTGAAAGGAAAGGAAAGCTGGTGGAGTTCCATGTGTGCACTGGAAGTCCTGAGAACTTTGGAACTCTGTATGTGAGACTAATCCTTGATGAACCGTTGTTGGCATTAAATTTTTGCAGTGATTTGAGAGTTGTTTCAACCCTATGCAATAATTTCTCAGGCCCAGTGGAATCAGTAAATATTGGTGGAGTAGAGGCATGAAGCAGTCAGTCAGAAATCACATAGACATGCACTAGAGAAGTTTTCCTTCTGCCCTTGAAACAGGCAACAAGTTTAAGCTCCTGCAGATTCTAATCCCAGAAAAATAAATTTTGGGGGAGGGCAAGGTATCACTCCACCCATTCTCCTCATCACCACAGCCCCAGTTTTAACAATCCATGTGTCAGTAAAGCAAGCTGTAGCCTTTTGCTCCTGATAGCATCTAATTGGTTGTGGATAATCCTATATTAACTCTTCTGGCTGGATCAGACGGGGCCTTGTGGGATTCAGTCACGTCCCATCTGCACAGAAGGTGCTGTTATCATGTTTATGAACAGCCATGCCAGACGGGGAAATTTGCATATAAATAACCTGCCAGCACAGACAGCATGGAGAGGCACCTGGTAACTACTTCATTTATTACTCTGGAGACTGGTGGGGGCAAATGGACTGGTGTACTGGGCAGCCATGTCATGGCAAATTCATCTCCCATCATTGATTAGCCCAGGCAGGGGCCATGACCCCTTAATTACAGTGTGTGTGCACGTGCGTATGTGTGTGTGCACCTTTGTCACTTCTCACCTCCTATGAAGAGGCTGAAGAAGCAGGAAGACTCCCATCATTCGCCAGACCATTGTTACAGTGCTTTTGATCTGAGGTTGTATGTGGGGAATGTGTGTTCGTTTGGACCAGGGGCATTCAGATCTTGAACTGGGGCCCCTGGCATCCCAGCAGAACAGACTGAGGGTCCACCAAGCCCGGCTGAAGCTGATGACCCCCAGCCAAATCCCAGCTCCAGGGTCCTTTGGAGAGCTGTGCCCCCTTCCCCGGGTCACCTGACCTCTCCCCTGAGCCCAGATAACCTGAGAATTTCCCAGCTTTTCAAGGTTTTTCCCATGTTAAAAGGACTGATGGATCTTAGAATTTTTCTTATTCCATAACATTCCATAACCATGTGCCTCATGGTTATTGGACAGCACATCTTTTTAATAAGGATTTTGTAATGTTGGTTTACTGGTAGAGGCATAACACCTTCTTCTCTTACCCATACATTTTGGCAACATCCAATAGCTACCTCTTTTGGGAGGAGGTCATAATACAACTAAACATTGTATTGGAGTGCTCATTAATATTTTCTGATGCTCTTGTTCTCTTACATTATTTATCTGTTGCTTGGAAGTTAATGTGAGGTCCCCGCAAATGGATTTTCCATGCCCTTTTGACAGCTAAAAGACTGCTATTACAATTCTGGAAAGACAATTTACCTCCCATAATGCAATGGATTTAGAACCTAATGATATTTCTGACATTTGAATGGGCATTATTTAGACGCCACCTGCATATGGATAAATATATGACTGTTTGCCCTGCCTTTCTCGAACTTTATGCATAACTATTTTTATTGATACCTGCATTTTCATACACATATAGGTTGTCATAGTTCAGCACTTCATATGCATCTATTGTTAGTGATTTATTTCAGTTTATATAAGAAACATGCATATTTTTCTTCCTTGTGATTTTTCTTTGTTGAAAATAATTTTTCAAATTTTAAACTCATGTTCTCCCCGCATTCTAGAAGAGGCTTAAAATGCCTCTTCTAAGATTTAGTTACTGCTAGAAAGCCAAAACATGCTAGCATTTCTGGCATGAACCCTACTCCTGCTCTCTTTGGTCCTGCCCACTATTAGAATAATGTCTCCCCAACCCAAAAATCTTCTCCAAATGGAATTTGGCCCTTGACTTGACAGTGGGTCACTGCCCTGCTTTTGGAACTGAGAAGCTGGACATGAACAGCCCTTTGTTTGGAGCCCTTGATCTCTGGAAGGTCAACTGTTCTGCCATCCTGCTGCCCATGGGTGCTGGGCGAAATAAAGGTCCAGGGGCCCTGGAGATCTCTATTGCATCCGATTCCTCTGGATGAGCTGGCTTTCTTCCACATGCTTCACTTGCTGTTGTGCCCCACAAACACACACACACTGGAGTCCATTCTCAGCAAGAGCCGAGGTTGAGCAGAGACTAGTGTTCTTCAACTGCACTCATTCCATGAGTAACAAAGTACGTTAGGATCAACTAACCAGTGCCTCAGAATTTTCAGGGGAGACTTGTGTGCAGCAATTTCATTATAACACCCTTGAGTACCAGGAGTCTTTTATTTTACATGGGATTTCTTCTCTGGTGCCCCCTACTCCTGTTTGTGCCAGGAAGCAGGCACAGGTAGCAAGGGATGGTCTTTCCGAATGTTCTTCTCAGCACTGAAGCCTCTCTCCTTAAACTGTTTCTGTGGAGGTTTCTGTAAATGGGGGGAAAGGGCATTGGCAGAAACTCTGGATGGCTTGTATTTGTCCTGGATGGCATCAGTCCCTGGGCAAAAGTGTTGGTCTCATAGGCTGCCATCAGGTTCACTTTATGGTCCCCGGCTGGTTGGGATCACTCTAGGAAGGAGGCTTAGCAAAGCATGCTGAAGTGCCAACAGAGAGCGGGACAAAATCAGTGAACAGGTATGGAGTGTGGCAGGAGCCAGCAGTCACTCGTTTCACGTTTTTTTGGGGAAACCATTGTGACTCTTCCAAAAGCACCACTTTGATGATAAAGTGCTTTGAACCAAAAGGGGTGAGTGGTCAGAACAGTTGTGGCACAAAGAGCACCGAGAAGAAAGAGATGGGCAAGCTGTGCCCCAAAGGTGGGATGAAGCAGACAGTAAAGTAGAAATCTCGGTGGTCTAAATTTGCCTTATTGGATGTAGGTTGTTTGTATGTTATTGCTATGGTAATGGGAAGTTAAGTTGGCAGGTAGCAATTCTGTCACAGTAAAATCACTAATGGAGCCCATTAGAAAATCACAATCCACGTTGGCAGCACAGTTTGGGTCAGCATCCCTGCCTTGTGCAAAACCACAAATACATAGTTCAATCGTTTTCAGAGCAGGCTGTTAAAGGAGATGGGAAAAACTGCTGTAAACTGGAGAAGCGACCGGGGGTAAGTGCAGACCTTTTTGCTGCCTTCAGGGGTGGCTGGCCCTGCTCTGGAAAATCAACATGCAGACTCCTTGCCTGCTGTACAACTAGGAGATAAAAACTGGAAAACAAAGGAAAATCACCAAGTTTTCACATTTCAGAATTCAAATTCGGTTGTCAACATTTGACCCTAAAACTGGATACCAAGATTCTAAGCTCCACTATTCTGGTTTTGTCACTTATTCAAGGAGATGTGTCCCGACTGGTAAAATGAATAATGTTAGTACAAAATGGACCAAATGCTGATGCATATCAGCTGTCAGATATTGTTTGGAACCGAATGCTCTTGTACGTTCACTATGGAACACTATCAATGCAGAAAGTTCCTGCAAAAGCATGGGATATCAAGTCTCTGATGCTGAATAACATGCCCCGGGGGAATCACAGTATCCACATGACCACCGATTCACATAATCAGTTCAAGTTGCCACAACTCAGATTCCAGCTGGACATCAGGAGAAGCTTCCTCACGGTCAGAGCAATATGGCAGTGGAAGCAGCTGCAACACAGGCTAGCTAACCCATCCATGTGCAAGCTGCCTACCTGGTTCCTTGAACACCCACTATGTCCGTGGCAGAGTTTTCCTGGTGTTTGCTTCAGGTCATCCAACTTTGTCTGTGGAAAAACTGTATTTGGGAACTTGTTCTGCAGAAACTTCTCCCCTGACCTCTGGCTAAGCGTTCCTGCTACCTGTGACAATTGCTTGTAGCACCTGTGCTGGAAAAGAACCCCTTTTCAGTGGAATAGGTTTCCTGTGCTCCTTTCCTCTTGCCTGCAGGGAGAATCTCTTGCTTGTTGGCTGTTGGCGATCACGGCTCACCCACAGCTCTGGGATGTATTCTAGCAGATTTCACCCTTCTTAGGCACCTGGACAGTTTACTATTCCATAGTTTTTAAGTGGATGCACTTGGCCTTGAAATGACCTCAACCAGGAAATCTGCACTGCAATGCCAGCATCCAGATGGTCTGGCAGAGACCGGAAACTGATTTCAAAAGAGAGGCGCCTTTCTCCTGGGCCTGGTAAGAGGGAGTCAATATGGAGTGAGTACTCCAGGCCAACCGTAACATCTGCTTACATAGTTAGATGGATTTTGTGATTAACCTTACGTTGCTGACTGACAAATTACTGTGTTATTTAACCAACCACATAATCTTGAATAAGCATCCCTATTTTCATACCTCCAACACAGCTGGAAGTTGCTTGTGAAGGATCCAATCACTGGGACAGCATCTTCAACTTCCTATCAGAATCTGCAACTTACTGGGTGCTTGGATGGAGAGCTGAAGGGACGTTCGCTCTGGCTTTTCACTTGGCCATGGGATCTGGGACCAGTGAGTGGTTGTTATTTCCTAAGAATAACATCAAGCCAAAAGAGATACCAGTCTGGCCCGTACCTTGGCCAGAGGAGAAGCAGCTGCTGGGGGTGGTGGTATTCATTTATTTGTTATTTGATCTATATGCCACCGCACTCTGTCTGGGTGGCTTACAACCCCCGTTGAGTCACTGAGTTCTTGTAAGATGAAAGGAGGAGATTGACTTCCCCTAACCCACTTGATCCATACCCTACATCTGAAGGCACATGAACCTATGGCCATATAGGTCTGGTTCTGGTCAGCGCCTACAGGGGACTGATGCCATTTAAGAGGGCAAGTCAGATGTTCAATGTAGAGTCCCAGAGAGGTTCATGCAAAGGCAGGGATGTTTTCCAGCATTGCCGACAGAGGAGACCAGGCAGGGAACATAAGTGCTGTGAGATGCCAAGGCTGAGGAATCAAAGGCAGCATAAGCAAACATATTTTCACTGCTGAAAGCCAGCATGTGCCAGCAGCTCCTCCCATCCCCTCCACCTACCCCTGTACATCCCTTCTCTTCCCTTCCCGCATTGCCTCATAACCAACACAAATGAAACAAAAACAATTAATATAAAGACAGCTGCAGGGTGAAGTGCAAGTCCCAACATGGAAGAAATAAATGGTTCTCTGCTTTTTCCTGGCTGAGCATTCAGACAAATTCCAGCCACAGGAAAAGGGGAAATGAAGTTCAAAGAGAATATAATGAATGGGAAGGAAGAAGTAGCTAATGCTCTACAGATACTGTCAAAGCAGAGACCAGAAAGAATGCCAAACCATGCAAGGAGAACGGATCCATTTCTATGGAACTATGTACATTGAAGATAACACAACCAGTTGGCCGGCTTGTCCAGATTATTGGTTTATAGCTGGTAGAGCATAACCTACAGCAGACTTGCATTCTGGCTCAAGGTGCACTGACTACAAGCCAAATGGCATAGTGAAACTACGGACTGTATGACCACAAGGAGGGCTGTAGCTTGGTGGTCCAGCACATGCTTTGCAAACAGAAGGTGAGGATCAATCCCTGGAGGGTTGGAGAAACTCCTGCGTGTAATCCTGGAAAGCCACTTACTGGCCAGTGCTGACAGTGTCTGAGGACCATCGTGCCATCATGGGGCATGCCTCTCTGTACCAGTAGCTAGGGAGGAAAATGTGATTGCACTTGTGCTCTGTTGTTGGATTCCTGGTAGGAGGTAACTGGTTGGTCTCGGCGCAAGTAGAATGCACAGCCAGATTGACTTTGGTCTGCCCCGGCACAGCTCTTCCTGTGTCTGGCACTGCGTTCTTTTTCTTGTTCAGTTTTTAAAAAGACGGTTAAAATAGAGATGAAGGAAGTGAAGAGGAAGGGAGAATGATGGGGAGAAAGATAGAGGTATGCAGTAAATAATTAAAAGTGCTGCCAATGCCATGAAGAGAAAGACACTCTGGCCTCTGCCACCAGGGACCCTTGGGAGGAGATGTCTCTTCCCTACCAGGAAGAAAACTGTAGTTGGTGGAACATTTGGCCTGGTTTATCTGTCAGCTTCAGGGAGCTTTGTTTGACCTTCTTGCTCTCAGCAAGGACATGGGAATGGAGGATTGGGAGTTGTGAGTCAGCTGGGCAAAACCCGTCTCACTCTGGGTCCCTATCAGAGAAACTGCAGGGTTGGTACATTGTGGTCCTTGTGGACCACAACCGTGTTTTACAGTTAAGGTGTTTTACTATCTGGCACAGAGCCCAAACTGGAACAGTGGCTGTCCAGGGTTTGGGGCATTAGTCCTTCCTATCCCTACGCAGAGATGGCAGATGCTAAATCTGGGACCTTCTGCATGAAGCACACAAGCTCTCCCACTGCCCCTCCAGTTCCAATCTGCAGTTGCCCCAACCCATAACAAATGCCTGATTCCAGTTCACTGCTTTATTCCGGCATCTTCAGCTTGATCTCTCTCCTTTATTTCTTTCCTCCACTCGCTTTCCTTTCTGTTTCCTGTCTTCTTAGTTTTCAAGCCTGGGGGTATGGTCTACTTGTCACTTTCATTTATGTGCACTGCCTGCCACCTGCTCTCTGCCACACGCCGAGATGATGCGGGATGCTTTGGGAGCCAATATTTATCTGCAAATTGGGGTAATTCTTGTATTATATGGAGTTAAAACTAAGCCCTGCTTGATCTGAATAGAGTAGAGGCTTTTTCTCTAAGCTAGCCAAGGATCAACCAGAGACTCTGCTCTGCCTGGACCAGTCAGTATTTCCAGCTACACAAGCAATGGGCATATTTACTTCCTTTTCACTGATGTCATGAGCAACAGAGGTCTTTGGGGAGCCCTTCTTTATAGAAATGATTCTCTGTTCACTCCAAGACCCAATCAAAGTGTAGCATGTGGCTGAAAACTGTGGAAGAATGTGTCTAAAACTCTTCACCTATGAATTTCTGCATAGATTTTGGAGCTTGAAATTTGCTCCTTTGTTTCTGTTTCTGTTTCCCCCATAACCACCCGAAGTGGAACTGATGGGAGATGAATTCCCCATTGTGGGGCTGGCGCCAGCGCCAATACCAGGCACCACTGGGCACTGCCAAGTCCTGCTGCTGCCGCCTGCTCTCAGTCACCTCTGACAGAAAATGTTGGCTTGACACCCCAACTAGCATGAGATGAGGAATTTCCCACAATAATCCCAAAGCAGTCCACTGTGGGAGTCCTGTGGGAAATTTACGCATTGGCTAGACTGGAGCATCTGCCACCACCAGGTAAGCCAGCCACGAGTTTCTTTCTTAATTAGAAGTGGGGTTGGAAAGAGTGGGTCCCAAAGGTGGAGTGAAGCAGGAGAGCAGTAAAGGAAGGAGCAGAGAAGGAGGAGAGGCTCTCATCTCCGGAAACAGTCCTGATAGGATGGAAGCAAAGAGCCCACTCTGTTGCCTTGATCCTACGTGGAAGACAAAGTGGAGTTTTGAAATAAAGGGGAGTTTATGGGTATGTGTGTTATGTGGGTAGAAGCCTTGATAATCCAAAGAGAGCTGCTGGCCCTGGACCACCAGTTGGTTGGTCCCTCCAGGTCCAGAGAAGTCATAGCAAAGATGGGAGATTAGCCTCTAAATCACCCTTCCCCAACCTGGTGGCCTTCAAAGGCATTTGGACCACAGCTCCCAGAATCCCCATCCAGCAGGGTCATTGGCTGGGGGTTCTGGGTGTTGCAGTCCAAGCATGCCTAGAAGGCACAAGGCTGTTCTAAAGGGAGCAGGAAGGAAGGATGTGGCCACCCCTTTCAACTCTGCACCTTCTTTGGGAGATCCTGAAATGGAGACAGGCAGAGGGCAGGGATTGGTGTCTCCCCCCTAATCTACTGAGGCCTTAGGCAGGGACAAACATGTTTGGTAAGTGATCGCACGTAAAGGATATTACAGAGAAGTCTGTTTAATCTTTCAGGTGAAGGCATAAAAAGAAATTAATGCCTGAACAAACTCAAATTAAAGATAAGGCATTTAATTGTTCGCGGTGAGGGCAATTCATTACTGGAACAGGCGAATCGGGGAGGTGACAGCTTCTCTGACATTTGCAGCTCCCAGACGACGGCTAGATTCTCTCCTGCAGAATTCTTTGCTAGCTGGCGTTAGCCAGATAAACATGTGCATGCACACACAAACACACACACGCACCTGTGAAGAAATTAGCTTGGTGCTGCTGAGGGATTCTGCTGGTTCCTTTGTTGACCTCAAACTCTGAAATGGTTTCTGAGGAAAAGGAGAGACCCTCTAGCCCAGCTCTCCCCCCCTGAGGTGCAAAGGAGTGAATGTTCAATGCCATGTCTTCCCTTCTGTATACCAAGGCAAACAAAAGAAATCAATGGACTACAGGATAAATGGCATTGCACAAAAACAAGTGTTTAATAAACTGTACCACTGATGAAGTGCTGTTCTGAAGAAGGATGGGAATGTAATGAGATCCTGGCATTTTTAGCACAGAATTTATGTAGTTTATTATTCCATCCTGTCTGGTATGATGGGCAGCTGAAGATAAGTTAGCAATGTTAAGGAGGAGCAAGATCCCTGTAGAGTGACTGTATAGAAGCTAGACAGCTTCTGGAGGACGTGGGTCATGAAGATCCCGCCCTCTCCCACAGCCAGCCCAGAAAGAACCACATCGTCAGCATCTCTGTGATCCCCCAAAGACTCCAGATTTCTTTAGCTATGCATCATATTGCTTTTAACAGTCCTTTCTCAATACCTCAAGAACATAAAAGGATAAGAGCTGTTCTGGAGCAGTCCAGAGACTGATCTTCTCCAGAATCCTGTTCCCAGAGCTGTAATTCATGGCATATGGCCTCTTTTACTGGTGGTGGCATATCCCCATCAGAGTATGCATCCACTGATAGCCTCAGTCTGCATGAACGTGTCTCATCCCCACTCAAAGTCAGCTGGCCAACCTATAGTAGGTAAAACATGGAGCACATCCTTCAGTTCTGTGCACAACGTTCTGTGTAAAGAATGCCTTCCTTTTATCTGTCCTGAGTCTTCTCCAATAGCTGCATGGGATTACCTCTTTGGGTGCGAGGACAATGAGAGAATAGGGAGAGATGTGTCCTTTATCACCACCGTGCATAAGGTTGCACATTTCTATCATGCCTTCCCTTACCCCTTTGCCTAAGCTAAAAGGTCCCACTTGTTTTAACTTGCCTTCATAGAGAGGCTGCTCCATCAGTTTCAACATTTAGTTGCCCTTTTCTACCCCATTTCCAGCTCTGCAATGGCATTTTGGAACATCCCTCTGACCACTTCATCAGCGGAGAGGAACCTTCCCATGGGCTATGCCTAACCTACTTCAAATGTGTAATTTGTTCAGTCCATGACTTCTCCTGAAGGTGTGGGGATCCTTTAACTGGCTGTCATTTTCCCCTTCCTGTCTCATGTCAGCCTCTGATTACCCTTAGTTGGTATAAACAGGTCAGAAATTGAAACATGTTCAGACAGTCGTTATGTGAGGAGAACTGTTTGTACAGACAAGCTCATTCTTATAAACCTTGGGGCAATGGATGCAAGCAAAACATTATTTCTGAGACAAGCCTGAGAAAACCTCAGGCCTCTGAAAATCAGATCCCTACCAGCACCCAGGAACTGGGACTAGTTTTATCTTTAGATTGGAACAAAGCTTACTGCTAGGAATGAGTGAGAATTTAATTGACTTCATCCTTCAATGCAAACTGGGTGGATGGATGGAGAGAAAGAGAGAGAAGACTGTGTCCTTCAGCCTTCACACAGATCACTTGAATGTAGCTTGAAGACCACCAGTTGTCTGCAGACCAAGCTGAGAACGTTTTTCTTTACAGGTTCCTGAGAATCCTTGGTTGCACTCCAAAGTACACAACGCTGCAGCAGAAGTGCACGGAACACCCCCAAGCAAAATGCGGTGCAGTGGATTGGATTATTATGCAGAATTGTCTTTCATAATGCTATCCTTCCCAACTGGAGTGTTGAAGAGGGGAGGAGCTGCAGTGCCTGGTGCCACAGAACCATCTACTGCTCTGGAGGAATCATCTGCACAGGCACGTTACTCACCTATCAACCCACGAGAGAGGCTTTTCTTCCAAACACTGATGTCCCCTCAGGCATTTTTTCTTGCTCCCTAAGATGCAATCTCTGCTTCCATTAACCTCTTTCTGCAAATAATGCACAAGAGGGCTGGAGATGACAAGCAGATGCCAAATGCAGGAGTCTGTCACTCTGCAAAAAGTAACAATTTTTTCCTGCCTGCCACGATTGCAACTGCATCAACTCTGCAGGACAAAGAAAAGGAAAAATTGGGGTCCATGACTAACAGCTCTCATAGCAGTTGGTGTTTTGGGAATTAACTTGGGTGTAGACATGGGTGCAGAAATTGCACAGAGGTAAGCAAATCAGTTAGTGTAGCTGAGACCCCACCTGCACAAACAAATGACATCTTATCTGTTCTGGTAATGCATTTTATACATTTTATATGAACGTGCAAAGCCAGCTTTTGGCCATGGGGGACCACTGGCAACCCATCCCACCACAGCCCCACAAGGCTTCAACATGTGGGCAACATATTGCCTTCATCCTGATCTGGCTCTGTGATTATGCCACTTCTGCCAGGGGCTGTGAGTTCCCAACTTGGGAATAGGTTTCAGCACCATGGAGAGCTCTTTCAAAGTCATGCCACCTCTCTGGCATTCTAGCCACCACTGACCACATCCTGTATTGTGTTATGAAGCCATCAAAGCAAGGACAAAGCTTCCTGCTTTGATTCTGGATTACTGTGGGAAAGCCCCAGCTCATTTGAGCAAGGCTCTCTCCCCCATCGAGTGAGCCGTCTTCCCACCAGCAGCTCCTGCTGCTCTTCTTCTTTCTCATCCTGGCAACCACATGTTTTGATGAGAGGCAGAGAGCTAGCAAGCAAGGAGGAGATGGCCTCTCCCTTTTACCATCATGACTATCAGGGTGGCTAATTGTGAACTGCCAATAATGAGGACAACAGAGAGCATTGCTTTATATAATGTCCGCACACCCTAACAGGCATCCAAACCTACCAATAATGATTCATACTCAAGCAGAAATAGGGTACATCTCTCTTCAGTGGGGAAGGGTTAAGGTTAGGGTCACCTGCATACCCTGCTCCATCCATTGTTCAGATTGATGGCAAACTCCAAGCCCTGGGCATTCCTTCTGATGAAACTTGGACAGTCCCTTCAAGATAGAAGGCCTTCAAATTGAGGACCATCCTATGTAAAAGCAGATCCCTGGCTATCTATGCTTGGGCCAAACCAAGAGACAGATGAACAAGCAGCTTGCACTGATGAAGAAGCACTGCAAGTTTGGAGCTCATTCTCAGTGGGCCCATGCTGGAGTGTGGACTCACGACTTGTGCCCAACCATCCTACCCTTGTGGCCGCCCCTGTCTATCAGCCACCAAGAGTACAAGTGCAGCTGCTCGCTCCCCTTGAATGTGTTCACAGCCTTACTCTGAAACTGTTCCACACACCTTGCACCCAGTGAACCAGGTGGTGAGTTAGGGCCGTTTGGTTTGTCCGAATTGTGCCAGTGAGTTAGGAGCCCTTCTCTTTCTTGTCTTGTAGATTCAGAGTCACCGTAAACATCACATGTTCACATGCACCACCAATGCTTTCGGTGAGTTGGTGAATTCAGTAGTGTCTGTATAGGAGATGGGGTGCATGGAAAGCCCCTCCACGCAGGGGCTCTCTTGCACCCCTCTCCCACCACTAGCCTTCCCTTGGACCCACTCCCCACTGCTTCTGAACAGCAATTATTTTGCTCTATCTCTTTTTAGGACACAGAAACTTATCAATAAAGCTATGGGTTTAAAGCAGGACTAAAATCTTATTTGAAAGGATTTGTTTTCTCTTTCACCACCCCCCACCCTTTAAGTATAGTTTTATTAACAAGTCTGTTCAATCAGAACTGGAACACAAGCTGCTTCTGAGCTTAAAAGGTTTGTTTTTCTGAGCCACTGGTTGGCTGGATCTTTTTCTGCCCCTTCTCCCTCCACCTCTTCCTTGGTCGCTTCATATTTTTTCTTTCCTTCTCAGCACATTATAATCAGTACACTTTTTAATCAGACACTGATTTATTCTGTTCCTGATATGCAGGAGTATTTCAATCACAGGGCTGGTCTTCTTTTCCTTCTTTTCCCTTTCTCAGGGATGGAGGTAAACTCCAGCACCCAACTACCCACCCACCTGCCAAGCGCTCCCTGGATTGCCCATTTTGGACAGTGGTGGATTATGGAGGAGGAACGAGCCTTCTGCCAGTGTGAAACTCCACTTTCAGTCTTCACGGTCTGGTGAAATAAAAGTTCCAGCAGCCTCATGATATTCCAGCACATTGAATTTTTAATCTTCAGGGTGCTGCAGTGCTTGCCAGCTGCCTTTTTAAATATGCAAGCTTCAGCCCGCTGGTGCCATGGCTTGATGTGCTGTGCGAACCCAGGCAACAGGGGTTGATTGAGGGATGTTTGAGGGCTAGACAACCCTGAAATGGCTCAAGCAGCTCCCATAGGTAGACTAAGCAATGCAGGGCTGTTGTTTCACACAAGCCAGGTCATGAGTTTGGTGGTTATGGTCATTTACTGGTCTGCTTGGCTGTAAAGCCTCTTGGCCAGGCTTGGACTGGGCACCAACGTGTTCACTGGTTTTCCTCTCCTTCCACCAAGGAAAGAGTCCCCACTTCTCTGTGTGAAGCATTTAACAACATCACCCAGCTAATTGTCATATATCCGAGTGGGGTATCTAAAGTCCACTGGCAACAATATCAGTTGGAGTCTCCCAGGCAGCAGATGGGAATCCAATGCCTTTCATTTTGTCTTTGAAAAGCTCAATTATTGTTATTATTTTTATTTAGCTTTAATAGGCTCACCTCCTGCCCCTTAGATGCCTGCACACAAGAGACATAGAGAAATGAAAATTTCCCTGCTGATTGCTTTGGTGTACTGGAATTTAGATTTCATAAAACCTAATCATCTTCATTAGCATAATTTGGGTGGATTCGTTCCGTATCTCAGTGACATGGTTGATTATTTATAGGGCCCAACAGCTGATTACAATTAACTTTGATTAATGAACAGCTTTCTCAAAAGAACCCCACAACAACAGAAACAGAAAAGCCTTTTTTCTACTTCTGCCATAATTTATATTGCAGAAGGAGGGCTGGGTGTTCTATGTAGGTTTTTGTTTTTGTGGGAGGTTTTTTCTTTAAAAAAGCAAGAAATAAATTAGATGAGACCAGAAAACATAAAAGGGAACCATGAAAGGGGTAAGAGAGAAAAAAATATATTGGTTCCAGTTTCTCTACTGGCAATAATTGTAACGTTCCACCTCCTTTTTAGTTAAGCAAGTTATGCTAATTTACGCCTGCTAATGAGAATTTGTGTCACACTTACTTTTCTTCCCAGCCTGCCTGCTCTTTACAATGTTGAATGCTAAGCCAATGGGGAAGGCAGAGATGACTTTCTTAATTTATTTAGATGTATATGCAAAGGCTATATTTATGCACATGGTGCATGCAAAAAGAGGACTGGAAAATATTTTTAAAAATGACTTAGGAAGTGTTCAAGAATAAGCAGTGCTTCCATCTCCTGGGGGTTTTAGCTTGGAGGACAGATGTGAGGTCAGGTGAGGGGATGTAATTCACCACTTTCCTGAGGCTTCTTCCATTTTTTGTCTTGGGAAGAACAGGTCCTTTCCAAGCTCCCCTCTCAGTTCAGGTTGTCTTTCCTTGCCTTCTAGATTTTCCATCATGTATCCACTTAGGAGTGCTGTGGTAACTCCCATCAGAATAGGAGAATTACAACAATACACAGGGCTTTCATTCTGGTTTCTTCTACATTTGAAATTTCACAACTGACTTTCCTCGTGCTAAAAAAAGAAAGGCCATGAAAATGGCTGGAAAACTTGGAGGAGGTGCTGGAGAAATGTATCATGTAAAGAACCTGAAAACTTCTGTGAGTGAGGGCATCATGCAAAAACAATAAATGCCTCATGTAAAGGTTCCCTAAGAGAGACAGATACCATTGCAGAAAATCTATGTATGTGAGATGCTGAGGAACTGGAAGCAACAACACTTTAGGTTTCAAGCAGTGTTCAGAGTAAAGGAGCAAAATCCAGAATTGCACTGGATCAGTGGTATATGTGACCAGTTCTAACCCCTGGTCCCAAGTTGCTACACAATCATCTTTCTCATGAATATTTAGGGAAATAGATTCCCCATCCCAGCCCTGAAGATGCAGAATGCTTAAAGAAAGTGGGGTGCATAAGAAAGACAACAGAGTTGGCCTCAGAAAGAAATAAAGCTTGCAGGACCCTTGCTGATGACAAATGTAAGTCTATTAAGCAGAAGCCCGTCCATGTCTCCCTGATTCAAAGCATCAGCCATTGCAACCTGATTGATACTTCAATAGGAATGTAAAAGCCTGAGATTGTAGCACGGATGGGGTCACTTTAGCGTGCAGCCTGGGATACTATTTCTACTCTTCCCCCTAGTTATATATATAACACAAAACAAGCCCTTTTGTATGTGAAACATTAGCTTAACAATCAGAAATGTTCTAGCTTAACCTCCTTCCGCACTCATTTTCTGCCTTTAGGGAATTTCTCTCTCTCCCTTTTACATAAGGGACAATGCTTTGGTAGAATAAAAGTGATCCTGCACAAGCTTCCCATTGCCATTTTCCTCCTTTCCATTTTACTGCTGCCTATTCATGGCACCTGCTACCTCCCAGCTGAGAGGGGAGCCCTTCTGATGCTGCCAAGCATCCGCTGAATTTTCAGCAGCCTCACTAGAGCCTGCAAAATGTCTGGGCCACCCGCTCTGCCATTAGAGCCTGGAAAGGACCGCTGAGCGGGGCAGAGCCCCCTTTCATAAGCTTCTCAGATGTTGTCCTTTGATATCCAGGCAAGACTTGTTGCCCCTTGTACAGGAGAGACATATTTCTCATTTATACAGTGGACCTGCAATTTGGGCTTCGTGGCATGGATTTTATTTTAATTTGACAGGCTTCTCTTCTCCCTCTTCTGCTGCCCGGGTAGTCCGTCTGCTCTCTCACTGAAGCGCCCATGCCCTTTCTTGTGACTGCGGCATGCCGGCAGGCTAGCTCCTGTGAGCATCTGGCAGTGCGCTTCCCTTTCACTTGCTGCCTATCCATTGAGCTGGCCACTTACGCAGCACGGGAGCGGCTGTAATTCCATCTCCCCCAGCGGGTGCCCAGTGGGCTGATAGACTCTTTATGCTTGGTCGTGTTCTACATCTTCAAATTCTCCTCCTGCTATTTAGCAACCAGCCTCTAAGGATCATCTTGTACGTCTTACTGAGAGACCAGCTGCTCCTTCCTTCCCCTGGGGGCAAACTCCAAGGAGGAAGGAAGGAGTTAAGCAGGCTTGTTTAGTGGCAGAATGGATCACAGACACCCTGGCATAATTTTCTGCCATTAGCTAGCCTAAACGGGCTAGAATGTTGTAGTTCGGAAGAATCACAGAACAGAAGAAACAGGTCTGTGAGTTTCAAGCCCTTTGCAAGGAAGGAACAGGCCCCAAACCCTTCATGGATGAGACCCTTTAAACAGGCTGAAAATTCCAATGCCTTAAGCTGCTTCCCACGCTATTGATTCCATTCACCCCAAGCGGGATTGATTCCACTCACCCCACGCGGGAACCGCAACTGATGCATAAAGATTGCACACCACTGTCTGCATCTGCAGTGAAATTGTAGGAAGCTTCATTATTGTGAGTCAGACGATTGCTCTCACCAGCTCAGGACTGACTACAGGGATTGGCTGAGGATCTACAGTACCTCAGACGATGGTCTCTGCCCACTCCTAGTTGGAGATGCCAAGAAACAGACCCTGGGTCTTTTGCACATAAAATAAGTGTTTTGCCAAGGGACAACGGTTCGTCTGTTGCTTGTGGTTTGCAGCACATGCAGACAGAGTGGTAGGCATCTGAGTGTCATCATTACGTGGGAAGGCATGCAATTGTGCATTTTCCTCTTCTTGGCCAGGAACTGCTTTCTCTAGAGCAAATCTGCAGTACATGAAAAGCTTCCTGCCTCTACCACAAATTATCAAAAGCAGAATTTATTGGGAAGCTTTCCTTCACTCTGCAACCTTGAATGACACTTTTTTGTTCCCATTTTTGTCCTGAGATTAAAGCACATCTATGGAATGCTCTCCCTAGAGAGGTCCGCCTGGCGCCGTCGTCATTTATTTTTCAGTGCCAGGTTAAGACCTGTTTATTCCAGCAATATTTTAATAAGTTTTAATATTGTCTTTTCTATGTTTTTAACTGCAGCCAGTGTGGGTCAGGAATTTATTTATGTTATACAGTATTTTATGTTGTAAGCCGTCCTGAGGCTTTTTGCGAGAGGACAGCATATAAATATTTTTAATAAATAAAGCATCTTCATGCAATTTTAGAAAAGTTTAAATGCATTTGTGGAAATGTTATATACATTTTCTCTCTCTTTTGACCTCTAAATCCTATTGTAAACTCAGAAAAGTTTGCCTCAGGATGCATCCAATTCTGAAAAGCAGTAATTTTTTCATATGTATCTACAGCGTGTGGTCTTCATAGACTAGAGGGTTTTGTTTGTTGGTTTTCCTGCTTGCTTTTGGTAGGGCAAATAACAGTCTCTCCCTCAGACTATAATCAGATCCAGTTAATTCTCACTCCAGTAGCTTTTCATGGACATGTTTATGTGTTTCCCTTATGGCTAATAGCCTCTAAGAACTCAGTGGAGCTTCCACATACAGGAACAGTATATCTCTCAATAACAGATCTTGGTGATCAAAATAGAGGAATTGTATAAATCAGCCTTCTGCAATCTAGCACTGTATGGATGCACTGAACTGCAATATGTGGCTGGGAATGATAGGCATTGAGTCTAACACATCTGCTTTTGACTATTCCTGTAAGAGACACCTACCTCTTTTCTTTCTTTCCTCCTATTTTCTGTTTCAGGCATTCCTCTAGCCCTTAAGATTCCTTTGCTGGGCCTTGTGGTTTGAGGACAAAAGTTGGTAACACCTTGGAAACTCACAATACCCAGTATTCAGACAGGCTTAAGTTTTCTGCCTAGTTTTCTCTGCCCCTCCCCAGGATAACTAGAATCATTATGCAAATTAAAGCAATGCATGGTCATTGCCCTAATTTGTAGCATGGATTCCTGTCCTAGAATCCACCTCTCTTCCACTTGAGAATTCAGGATACTTTGACACCGAATGCTGGTTGGTGTTTTCAGCCGCCAAGCCTTCTGTCCAGGACCCTTTCCAAAGGGAAGGTGCTTCCATGCTGCGTCCCACAGTATATCATGGATCTTCCAGCAAAGTTCTCTCCCTGAGTGCTTGATCTGCTGCAGTAAATATTCATTCTATATTAATTTTAATTCTGCCTGGGATCAATAATTTATGCGGTTGCATCTTTTTACAACTCTCCCTCCCTCTCCAGAGCAGGGAGGAAAGCATGGAGAAAACAAAGTAATATTTCATTGCTGGCTTGCCCAAGGGGGGGCTCGCGGTAGCTGAGGGGGTCCCCGATCGCTCTGGCACAGTGCCAATTTTAACAACATGTGTATCAGTAAGCACGTACGACATTGCTGGGACATGGTCTGAAGGAAAATGCGGGTGCCGTGTCAAAGAAGCTACAGAAACATTTGTCTGGTCACTAGCTGGATGGGGGTGGTCTGGAACAAGCAGTTAGTCACACCTGTGGAGGGACTCTGCTACAGGAGATGCTGCTGGATGGCCTTCCACTAGTGAGCACCAAGTGGCGGCAACCACAGCGGCACACCTGCCCAAACAAGGCTCCAGGGAAGACTGCGGCTGGAGTTCAGGGGCACGGACAGCTCCTAGAAAGCTCAGAATTGCTGCTGCCATGGACAGAGTCCTGCTGACATCGCAGCCACCAGCCTCCTCTGGTTGCTCCAAGGTGTTGTGGGTAATTGCAATGGCACCTTGAGCAACCTGCAGGTCCAGGTGCTTCACACCCCCATGCTGGCCTCAAAGGCAGGTGCACCTGGACACCAGCCACACTTGAGTAGGGACTTCTGCACAAGTGCTCCTCAGAGTTACTTTTCCTCTTCTCCGTTGCATCCTGATTGTTCGCCACCTCTCACTCTGGCCAGATAACAGGGTTGATGAGAAAGGGGCAGGGAATGCTACCACCGTCTCGTTCTCTGCTGATCAAGCAAGTGAGTGGCAGCAACAAGGAGAAAGAGGAAGGGGAGAGAGTTTGGCTCTGGGGTAGAGGGTCTACTTCAAATTCAGAGGACCCCAGGTTCCATTATTGGCATCTCCAGGGACAGTTAGGAAAGGATATTACCCCAAACCCTGGAGAACATCTGCTGCTGGGAGATGGGCCTGATTCAGAATAAGGTACCATCCTGTCTTCCTTGCAAGAGGAGCAAGAGTCCCCATTGACAATGGTGGCAAGTAGGTAGGTGTACAGAATGAGGAACTTGCTGAGGGTGTTTAGTAAAGCACATCTTGCTCTGGTAAAGTCTGAAACATATGAGGTTATCTAAAGCAGCAGAGAAAGATGTGAGTTGCAAGCAGGAAAGCCCTTGGGATGGAACCAGAGGCCATGGGATGCTCCCGGGGGGCAGGGCTCAACTCAGAAGTCTGTCTCCTCCTTTTGCACCAGTGCATGGAAGCAAATCCGAAAGCCACCCTCGGGAAAAGGGCTGTTCCCATCATGCATGAAAGCTACAGATCTTGTCCTAGCTCACCGCATGCTGCTCCTCAGCTGCGCCTGTCTATTAGCGTGATGGATGCTGCCCCAGTGGCCAAAGCACAGCTTGTAAATCCAGCGGTACAGATTTCCTGACAGAGCCATGTGGCTTTGTTTGTGGCGGCTGAAAGGTAGGAGATGAGAATGGCGGTGCCTTTTTTTCCTTCTTTCACATGGTGCTTGAAGCCGCCATCTCATCACTCACTCCTTAGGGGTTCATTTGTGCCACGGTTCCTGCATGAAACAAGCTAGGGAGTCAACAAGAAGGGAGGAAGAGCCTTGGGTCATGTGCAGAGTGCCGCTTCCACACAACATGGGAGCTTCAGAGTATCCATGTGCATGAGGAACAAGGGATGGGACACTCTCTTTACCCTCAGCAACTCTGCTAGCAACCTATGCCCTGTGCCATGAAGGGGGGGCCAAGAAGAGACCATGCGGCTCTCAGCCACCGGTCTGCAGAGGGAAGCCTGGAGGTCGCTGCCTTGTGTCCTTTTCCTTCTGTCGCAGACTTCATCAAAACTGCGAGCCATTTGATGGAATGCTTGGGTGATTTGGTATGGAATTATTAGTAGTGGGGGAATAATTTTCCTTGGTTAATTATCTATGTGTAAATTAGGTTATTCAATTTGAGAAAAATGCAATAAATTGGAATCATAAATCACTATTCAAGGAAGATAAATTACAAGCAATTCACAGTGATGGTACTTATCTTGCCATCCCTACACAGCTTGGGACTTCAATATCTGAAGCATGCCTCTTTTGCCCATGTCCTATTCCCAAGTTTTGTGATGAGGAAGGGGGGAATCTATGACCCTCCAGATGTTGATGAACAAGTACGTCTGTCCCCCTCCCTTAGTGGGAGTGCTGGGGAAGGCAGAGGAATCTGCAATGAATTCAAAATGGATTTGGATTTCTGTGAGTCCAACCTGTAGATTCTGAAGCACAGCGTCCTTTTCTGCACCCTGCAGACCCCACAGACATGCGGAGCACTGCGCTCGAGGGGACGGTGTTTATTCACATTAATGCTAATGCACATCCCTGCACGCGCACTCTAGAGCTAATGCACACTTGTGCTAATGCATTAATGTGTTTTAGCGCTAATGCAAAATGGGGCAGCTTGAAGGGAATTCTGGTAAAAAAGGAAATTTAATTCCACCAGTGAGTAGATGATGGAAGTCACTTGGCAACACACGAAACACAGATGGGATGAGTTTAACAAAACGTATACCCTCCTAGCTGGAACTGATGCAAATTTGGGCCCAGAAGTTCTGGAGGATCTCAGCCTCCCAGCCTTGCAATAAGATCTTTTTCGAAGGGAGGTTGGTGCCTCCTATATATATATATATATATATATATATTTTCTTTACCTTATATCTTATATATTCCTTCCCAGCCCTTCAATGTATGCAGTTCAATGCAGCTACCCATTGCATTGACATTAAATTAATTAAATCAGTAAATCAAAGCAACAGCTTAAAAACAACCCACACTTTAAAAAAAGCAAACAAACAAGAGAAGAAGAAGAATACAATGGCAGCAGAAAAGCCAACAGTGCAAGCAGTTTAAAAGTCTGGGCAAACACAAAAGGTCTTCAATAGGTGATGAAAATATTCTGAAGTGGGCTGCCTGTGAGACCTCCAGGAAACAGCATCCCAAAGGAACAGCATCATGACTTATCCCCTAAAAAAGGGGAACATCTAGAAGATGGGTATCTAAGATTAGCTCTGCCTTCTCCTGCCTGGTGCTTTCCAGATGCTTGAGTGTAGGGCTCTCATCAGCTCTAGCCAATATGGCCAATGATTAGGAGCTGTATCCAAAACCATCTGGTACCAGGATGGGGAAGGCTGCCAGTTCCACTGGTCTTGTTCAAAATTTGGAAGTGCAGTTGCTCCGCATGATAGTCTGCTCACCAGGCCACAGAAGATTCCAAATGTTCAGGCAAGTGTGTTGAACAATATCAAGAAACCATTCCTCATGTTTTACATATCCACTGGGAACAGGCCTTTGATGAAGCAAAGGGGTCTTAATTGCCAGGTCAGGATCAGGTCTCCTGAAAATACTTCATGTATGGCATTGTTGCTGATAAAATCCTTTCCCTCCTTTTCAGTGTCCAAGAAGACAGAGAGCTGGTCAGACATCCTATCATAATTTTGAGCAAGTAGAAATGGCTGTTCCTACTTGTCTTCTTCCTTTTGCCTCCCTTCTTAATCCTGGTGACAGAGCTACTATTGCTTGGCCCGCATAACCACTCCATATCCAGAGGCAGAGCAGGAGTGTCTACGGGAGACGCAGTGCTGGAGTCAAGGGGAGATTTTCAGCCTCGGACTTGGTGATGGCACTGCAGGGGTCTCTCACAAGTGAGATGACCGGATGTTTTTCGTATTGTGAGTCTGCTCCGGGCAGTTTCCAGGCTTCTGAACCTGGGGAAATGGCATCCGGTCTGGAATAAGGATGCCATCAGGAAATTAGATGGGCTATGTGTGGCGTGAATTGTGACTGTGAACATGATTACGGGGGAACTAAGAAGAAGGGATACATGAGTAGTTCCATTCTGCTTCTATCTATCTTTAGAAATCTGCAGTTCATACACCAAATGTAAAGGAAATTATGGCCAATGTAATGACAGCCCACCATGGTCTCACTCAATTTTCAAACAAAAACCAAAAGCAACAAAACAAACCTTCAAGCCTATGCTCATTAGATAATAACTTCTATTAGCTTGTACCTTTCATTACAAGGCTGAAAGTCCTTCATTTTCCAGGTGTAAGGCAGGTGTATTTTCCTCTCTGCTCATTGCTAAAATAGCCTTCCCCTTTTCTCTGTCATGCTAAGAAATTGTTCTCCCTTTCTTCTGTATTTATGGAAGCAATAAGTGCATTAGCCTAATAGATCTATTAGGCTGTCCTATTTATGGGTTTAATCACCCTTCACTCTCCAGTTAGGCCAGGATCCAAAAACCAATTAAGATCAATAAAAGGAATTCAATGGGTTTTCTATTTTGCCTTTAATGGCTGGAATTTTTAGCACCTGGTGTGTGGGGGGAGGCAGAGGTGGGGGGAGGAGGAAGGAAATTCTTTCATTGGCTCTGTAGTATAATTCCTTTCTCACTGAGGTCATTGGCTACCATAGCAGAAATCAAGGAGAAGGTAAACTTAAGTAAAAGAAAGGATAAAAATCAACTGGTTGATTAGATATAGGTACTAGGATTACAGTGTTGTCACAACTGAGAGATTGGTCTGTGACCTTAACTTAGACCCCTAACTTAATACATGAAGTTGCTGTTACTTATCTGTATAGAATTTCTGAAAGTTTGGGACCATGCAAATGGTTGGAGTGGGAGAGAGGAAAGTGTTGACTGGATTTTATTGTAGGTGCTGGGTCCAGAATCATCATGACTTACAACCCAGAGAACTGCAATATCTGCCCTGAACGGGACTGGGAACAGATGTGGGGGTGGATATCACAGGAAGTCAATCCAGAGGAAAACTATTGGACGCTAAAGTCCATCCAATACAGAAGCGGTAATCCACACTCTGGTAAAGCCATGTTTGGACTACTATAATGTTTTGTTTTTCGTAAGCTGTCCAGGGACTCTAGCATTGGATGACATATAAAAACTTTAAATAAATAAATGGCGTAAAGTGGAAGAGAGTGAAAGGGTATGGGGTATGTGATGGAGAGAGAATGAAGGCACAAAGAGAGTGTGGCAAGGGGGATGGATTTAGGCAGAGATGTGGTGGTATAAAAGAGCTGGAAGGAGATGCCACATGGGAGATGGGGAGGGCAGAAATGGTTGCATGAGTGAGATGAGGTGGCACAGAGAGCCTGAGAGAGAGAAAGCTATAGCATCAGGCCATATTGCAAACCTGGAATTCAAGTTCTGGCCCCACTCACCACCAGCACACAATCCCCACAATGGATTCTCCCTGAGGAACTGCCGCTGTCAAGAGGAAATAAATGATCCTAAAATAAATGTTTTATAAGCGTAAGGACCCTTCTCAGCGAAGGTCACATATTTCCTCTGCAAAGCACCTCTGTTGGGAGAAGGGCTACTGCACGATCCATTGTTCAACTTGGAATGAATGTGTGTGCACGCGCACATGCGCTACAACCCTAGAAAATCGTGCAATGGCATATCCTTGTACCGAAGAGTCCGCAGCCAGTGGAAATATAATAGGAGTTTCTGCAGCTGCAAAGCAATTATGGTAAATTATAGCTTATGCCTGCACTTCATCCTGGGATGTACGCACACATGAAGAACAAAGTACAGGAAGGCAAGAGTGTTTTGGGGGTGGGGTGAATAAATAACCGGATTGTTGTTTTTTTAACAACATTAGAAAAGTGTTGATCTCAATGTGGCCACTCATCCCACAGGAGAACAGATGCCTGCAGATCAAATCAACATGGAAGTGGCGTGTGTGGGAGATGGTAACTGGTCCGACTCAACCCCTTGGAGCTCTCTTATGGTCCAGCATCAAGGCCCAAGGATGCTCCGGGGCTTCTCATGACCTGGTGCAGTTGAACCTTCAATGATTTACCACGGTGACCTTGCATTACAAACGTGTTGCCACACACTTCCACTGCTAAGTGAAGCTGATGCCACCAAAATGTGACCTGAGGTGAAACGGAGAGCGAATTATGAGAGGTCCTCCTCCTACAGAAGAGCACTGGGGAAGCCAGCAGATCTTTGATAGCAGCAAGAACCAATGATAGCTACACTGTCTCTTACCAAACCAAGGATGGACAAATGGTGGTGTGAGCTTCTATGAATGGCCCCACAAAAGGAAAGCAAAAGAAGAGGGCAACAATTTGCATAATGCATATGTTGATGTATATGCATAGATGCACATTTAGAAATAATTGCTATATCATAAAGAGAAATGCAGTACATCTCATTGTGCTGGAAGTTGGAAAGCAGGCAGTGACCTGCTTCTGCAGCCAGTTGTCCTGTAGGTGGGCAACCATTCTGAATGCCCCTTGTCTTCAGTGGGACTTGGACTGGAGAGCCCTTTGAAGGGACCATACAAGACAGCGGACACTGGGAAGACAGCACGGGAGGGCGGGATTAACCCCCACCCCAAGGCATGCCACAGAATCCAGTGGATCCCTCCCGCCCATCTATTGGGACTATTTATTAGCGTTGAACAGTTTGACCTTAGCATTCTAGGGCCACTTGTGCACCGTTGTATGAGAGCAGATGTGTCAAACCCACATGGTCCTATGTACTCCTGATGGCCCAATTCTGTTTTGGCAGCTAGGAGGCTGGACCAGGCACCAGTCCCCACTGGAACATGACGCTCACTGGGTAACTTTGTGCCAGTCTCTAACCTTCAGCCTAACCAACCACGGGTGGAGAGAAGGAAGATCGGACATGCTACTTTGGGCTCCTTGGAAGAATGGCAGGAGAGAACCCTGAAAAATGCCTGGAAGTAAGTAATGCTCAGACATAACTGGGCTAAATAAACTTTTCTTCCAGGTAAGCACGTGCAGCACTGCGAATCTCAATTAAGAAGGCTGATGAACCAACAGAACATTTTGCAAGCCCTTTGCTTGCTTAGAGACATGCAAGGAGCAAGTTAATAACTTTCTCCATGGCAGGTTGTACAACACTGGAAAAGCTGACCATCTTGCAAAGCCACAAAAATATTCTTCTTGTTGTGTCTATTGATAACTGGCAATTTTATTTTTTTCAGCTAATTTGCATTTTTGTTTTCATTTTTCCTGGCATGTGTTATTGGATTCATCTGCCTGGCAAATAATGATTCAGAAGTTAATTGTTGATTTTTTTCTCTTTCAATTATTGTTTATGCTGTGCTAGGCAATGTTTCTTCTTCGTTTTTGTACTGATGTGTTATGTTCAGTTTTTTTTTCTCTGTTGCTTGCTAAAGCTAGAATTAATTCATACATGTGCTGGGTGGGGAAAGGAGAGAGTTCAGAGGAGAAATAGCAGAGCTCATGTGATACAGTGGCTGGAATGCTGAATTAGGACGAGGTGCAAACCCTGCTTACATGTGATGTCCACCAATTGCTTATCATGAAAACCTCTCCATGGACCTCTTCTTCCACCCTCTCTCTTTCTCTCTCCACCTCATTCTGATGTTCTTCACAAGATATCCGGGAAATTGTTTATTTATTTGGAGAATTTATTTATTTATTTATTTATTTGGAGATTTTGTATGCCGTCCCATTCGCATAAGCCTCGGGACGGCTTCCAACCAAATAAATAAACAATCATATAAAAAGATACATATAAAAACTGGATACATCCTGGCTATAAAAATGTAAAACCAATAAATAATATTAACAATTATTAAAATATCATTTAAATAAAATAAAATAATCCCATTATAGAATAATGTTATGGATAATCCCACAGGAAGTTGCACCGACTTTTTTGCACAGAAGGAAGGGCTGGTCCAAGACATTTTGCTAACTTCATAGTGCAGCAGATAGTGCCAGCCACTCACCCAGATCATGGTGAACCCGCCACAAATCCAAAAAAGTTACTTTGGCTGATAGTCACACAAAGCTTCTCCCCATCCACCCCAGTAAAAACTACAGTTGTGACCAAGCAATAAGTATTTGCAGCCCTTCCCTGACATGCAAATCCTGTTGGCTGAGATGGTTGTCATGCTGCTGAATCAAGGACTTGCCCTGGGAACCCTTTGGAGAGCCTTGACATTAGGGATGCCCAGTATGAGCAGGCTTCATCCACACTTCCCAGACTAAGATGCAGAGTGAGAACCTCCCTGGTCTGCTCAAACAGCCCTTCCAAAGATTTGAATACAGTTCTTGTTTGCAAAGATGCTTAGAAACGCCTCTTTTGAAGGGAAATATATCTAGAAGTGCATACTTCCAAGAGGAAATGCATATTTAAAAGGTGGATTGCACAGAGCATTTGCATATGAATACAGTTGGAATGGATTTATGGGTGAACTTATATGCAAGCAGCACAGACCACAAAGAGACTTGATTTACCCATCCCTGAATGTATTTGGCTCCCACAACACTTGCTGTAGCAGCCAAAAGGTCCAGGGCACAATTATTGTGACAGAACCTTCAGGCTTTGGGGGAATCTTTTGAGAGTATCTGTACTGCATGGCGCCTATTTGTAAAGACTGCTGAATTTCACATCAGCCACCAAGCATTCTTCTGCTCAACCCTATCATAGAATGCCAGCATCTCTGATCACCTCCAAGCCAGGTGGGCAGTCTCATTGCTTGCAGTCCCTGGAAATGGGCAATGTGCCTCCAGGCATACCCGCCTTGTCAGGCACTGGTAGTGCCCTTCCTCTTATCAGCTGCTAGGCAGTCTGCTGTGGTCCCTGCACAATGGATACATTCACCGTTTCCTGCTTTTCAGTCCAGAAGTAGCTCCTTTTGATAGTGGTTACAAATAAAAATTATTCCACAAGGCCATTGTTGGCAGCCTCATGAAAGCCTGGAGGGCTATATTTATTTCTCAGTATAGCCTATGCCATAGCAACTCCCAAACAAAAACTTGCACTCTGATCTTTGTAGAAATACAAGCCCCGTGGCCTAAGAATAGAGCTGATGTTATCGGTGCTGTGGACTTTCATTGAGCAAGTCACTTTGAGTCCAATTCAAGCCATGTCAGTGATTTGCCTTGGACTTGACTCAGGAGCAGTGAGCGAGTGACTCCACTCCACTCCACTTGAGATTTCTACATTTTTTATGACCAAGTCACTCCAGGGCTTACTATGCAGAAGGAAGGACCACAGCAGAGGCGGTGGGAGGGAGACAGCTCCAAGGAAGCAGGGACAGCACCATCTTCCATGTGTCATAGCACGCTTCCTGGGAGAAAGGGCTTGTGACTGCCCAGTAGCTCTTCTTCTTATGACTGGTGGAACCAATGGCACCCTTCCCTGACCACTGAGGCCACAAGGAAAGAGTTCACAGATTCACGAGGACAGCTGAAGGCAACTGCCTTGCCTTCCCTCCCCTTCCCTGCACAATACTTGGAGAGCAGCCCCTGAACAAAGCAATTCCTGCATGAACTCACGCCCCAGGTCACTCCAGAGTCTGCTGGTGACGTCCTCATCATTCTCCTTTTCCTTCCTTCCCCCCCTTCTTTACCAGCTGGCTTAGCGAGAACCCACGTGCCTGCAGCTACAAGGATTTGAAGAAGACCCGTGCTTGGGCTCCGGTCCCAAGTGGTACCCCTCCACACACACCTGCTAAGGTTCTTGCCTTGGCAGCAAAGAGGCAGGGGAAACTTCAGAGCCGCTGAGGCATGAGGGCACTGGCTGGTGCTGCTTCGTCTCAGGCATGTTGCTTTGATGTCCCCCCTGCTGCATCCGTGCGCATTTAGATTAATCCCATTAGCTAGCAGGAATGGAGGCAAAACTGGCAGGGGGGAGTGGAGCTGTCTGTTGCTCATCATGTGCCTGCCATGCATAGGGTGATGGTTCAGCTGATGCACAGCTGCACTAGAGGGGAATCCAAGAAGGCCTCGTCTCTGGTGAGTAAACTCCGACCCTTCAGTCCGAAACCAGCAACGGCTTTAGAAGCGATGCTGTAATATGCAGGCAGAATATTTCAAGTGTTGACACAATCCAGCCTGGGGTTAGAACCAGGAACCTGCAGCTCTGTCTATAACCAGTGCAAGGTGTGGTCCTCCAATACTGCACCTCCAATTACACCTATTGACTTCATACACCCTGCCCAAAGAAGCCCTTCCATAGAACGAGCACTCTTGGGTGCTTGGGGGTTGGTCCTGACTGCTCTCCCAAAAGGTCAGTGCCTGCTATCTTGCTCCTGATATGGAAATCAGCTCCTGTCTTCTTGGGAGCAGCTCTGAAATCCAAGAATCAGAAAGGCTAGATCAGCAGAAGAGCTGTCCTGCAGACAGCACAGTTGTCGTTCAGCAAGGACTAGGCTCCAGATGGGCAACTTCATAAAATCCAGGGAAGGACACTGTGGCTTTGAGCTTCTGTTTGGAAGTTCCTGGGGTCTTGGTGGTGATCCCAGTAGGTCTGGAGACTTGACCAGACTAGGGACAGTGGTGTCTCCCATGTCAGGGCACCCTTGAGTAGAACCTCATTCTGGGGGGCTATTGACATCTTCCAACAAGTGCACACAATCACTGGGACCAACGTCCAGATCCTCCTCCTCTGAGGACAATTCCCAAATGTGTCCAACCAAGCTGTCTCTGTGATGGACAAGCGCTGTCTGAGCTGCTCCACTCTAGAATCATGGGAGAAGCTCATATCCATGTCTAACCTTCATACGATCGATCTCACCATTCACTCATTTTGTGCATGTGAATCTGGTGTTTCGCATTGCGTTGTGTTGGGCTTGGAGCTGTTGCCACAGTCTGGAATGGCATTGTCCAAACACTGATTTGCCTGTGAGAACTAGACTTCTAACACGGGCAAAGCCAAGTGCCTTGAATCTCTTGTAGAGCAGTGACTCTTGGCTGGGTCATTTTCCACAACTGGACGCCAGCAAATCCTCCATGTCTTGCACTTCCCCTTAAATGATCCCTCATGCGATTGTTCCACCACTATCCATGCATCTGCGCAAGACTTCATAGTTAGTGTTGATGCTTATGAAACCTAATCTAATCAAGTGATGTGGAAAAAAGAGGGTTCGCTAGATGCGTCTGCTTCGTTGCTTGCTGCTTTGTACGGGACTGTTCCTCCGCCTTTTTTAAAATACAAATTGGAAATCATCAAAGAAAATGAACATTGCTCAGTGGTATTCAGGGCTCGGTGGTTTGCCTGAGATGATGTCCAATGAATGAGAGGCAAGGAGAGTTTGGGGAAATGTACTTCTGTTCCCTGCAAGGCCGCACTGAGCACACACAATCACTGGATTCGTTTGGACAGACAAAATGTGCGTCTCCATGTTGTTGCCTAGCAGACTTTCCCCCTGCTCTGGTCCTTGTTACGCTTCTTTGCGAAGGGTGTGGGTCAGCCAACAGACGCTGGGAGAGGAGAATTGGTCAGTCACTGGAGAAAAAGGGAATGACTTCTGTCTGATTCTCAGAGCGCATTTTGCACTGCTGGTCTGAGTCCCTCCTAGAGGTGTTGGAGAAAACTGAAATGGACTCAAATAAGTTCAAATCTATAAGAATCAGACACAGGAATTCGGTAGCACACTGGTTTTCCTAGTTCATCTGGACCATTTCTTGAGGGTGGTGGTGTAATTTTGCACTAATTTAATCATAAAATGTGAAAGAATAAATGTAAATACTAACCAAAAAGGTGCATTTCTCTCCTAGGACTCCTAATGTATCCTACAGGAAAATATACATTTTTCAGAAATTTACATATTCTGGAGAAGTTCTGCATTTCTGGGAGTGTAAATGTATTTGGATGTATTGCTGCAAAGTTCAGTTCCATGGATGGAATGAAATCTGACAGTCCACAGAGTACAGATTGATGCTATCCATGTGTTCTCAATTTCTCCTGGCTTGGAGCAATGCTGAATAGAGCTGGATGGTGCCGGAGGTCAGACTAGATGGCCCGGGAGACCCCTTCTGGCTTGCTCTGTTTCTATGTTTCTACAGGGCCAGATCTCCCCAGGACTCCTCAGCACAGGTGCGGAACCCATGCCCACAGGTTGCATATGGCCCATGGGCCTCTCCATGCAGCCCTGGGGGCTCCAGGAAGCCGTGCCCATTTCCCCCACTGCTCAGCCATCAGGTTTGCCAGAGATTGGAATGGCAAGGACAGCCGTCTTCCTCAGGATTGTCTTCTGGGGCAGATGCTTTCACCACTGTAACCAAGAGGCTGTGGAGAGGTTGTTCTGCATGTGCTCGATTTTAATTTGCCAATCAAGTGGCTTTCCATCTGGTTGTGAGTTTGCTTTTGTCGGTTGCAGCAGGAGCATTTCGTATTGCAAGCTGAGCTTCCTGCAGGAAAGCACCATCTTGTCTCTGTAAGTCCAGTGCAATTCAGTGGCACTTACTCCTTGGTAATTGTACAGAATGTATTGCATTCTTTCATTATTATAATAAAGTATGTCACTTTATTATACTCTCTTCCTTCCACAAAAAATAGGGGGGAAAGGAATTGTAAGCAGTTTTGTGTGTTTTAAACCAAAATTGGGATATGCATAAGTAAATAATCAATCCAGCTGGGGATCCAATGTTTTGACCCAGTTTTCCCATGTTTCCGTGCATGTCCCCACTGCATCTGCAGTCAGTTTGCCAGAACACTGTTTTCCACTCATGCTCCACCAGGGCTTCAAGCACCCAAACTATTATCCATCCAAGTGCCTCGATAGGGGCAGCTGATGGACATATTTTAATTAGCAGGAGAGTAAATTACACTGGGGCTATGAAAGCCCCCGACTCCATTTCTCGGCAGCCTGGGAAAATGGAGAGACTTGCATTTTCAATTTAAGGTTTAGTTAGATAATGCCTGTTGGTGCCAAAAGATTACAGAGTGGATATTAAATCCTACGGGATTTGCAAGAAGAGACAGCCAGCGGAATCCATAAGCAGTCTGCAGGCAAGCAAAGGGCAGAGGTGGGGTGGGGAGGTAACCTCCGCCTTGCACATTTTCTTAAGAGTGGGGAGGGAGGGGGGAGGGAGAAAGAGAAAGAACGTCCCCACAGAGCAGAGGAAACACCAACACAGAAGCTCTATGGGTGCGTATTGTGTAAAGATTCTCAATTAAGAGCCAATTAGGTGCCAAGAAGAAGAATGCAAGGGATGCTGCAGCCCCAGAGTCCCAGCCTGAGCCCTCCTTCCAAGGCCTTCTGCATGGGATCAGCTCAGGCCTCAGTAAAGAGGGAGCCATCCCTCCCGTGGTTTCCCATTGCATTGGACGACATGGGGGCAGAGAGCAAGATGGGCGTCAGAGGGAAAGGGAAGAGAATGTAGCAGTGAGATAGAAGAGGTGTGTCCCACCCTATGGGCCCTGGCCCCACCTCCCCTGGCTTTGGCTCCACTCACTCCCAACAGGCCCATCCTGGATGAATTGCTGTCATGATTTCCCCTCCAGGAAGTTTTGGAGAACCCCTCCCAACAGTGCCCTCAACGCACACAGTCGTTCTTTTTGTGCGTTCCCATTTTTACTTGGGTGCCTAGAATACACAGCTGTAGATGTGCATGTGAAAGATGCGAGCACAGTGGGGTGTTGGCGGAATATGTTGGCGGTCTTCCGCTCCAGCAAAGATGTGAGTCAATCCACATACGGCAACAGACATGTCCAGGGCAAGCAACGCCTCCATGTCTTCATGAACTGCCTGTCCAGAAAGCAAATGTTTGCAGAATGGGCTCAAGTACAGCTGGATCTCTGTAAGATTAAACATTTGTCTGAAGGGTCTTAACATGTCTTTAAAGTAGACAGTGCAACGCTCCGTTCAGTAAGACAGGATGGGGCTGGTTGTTGCAAAGGAAATGGAGTCCGCCTACAGCAAATGAAAAAGAATGATCGATTGAGAGAGAGAGAGAGAGAGAGAGAGAGAGAGAGAGAGAGAGAGAGAGAGAGAGAGAGAGAGATGGGTAAGGGAGGAATCAGAGAGCTGCCCTCCTTTTTATCTGAACAGTGCTGGGCAATGGCAGCCCAGTCGTCTGCATTTCCCCAGAGGGCCGATTTCCCTTCCAGACATCATTTCAGACATGATGCTGGCAGACAGGAGGACCCCAAGAGCAGGTGCATCATGGCAGGGAGCAGGCGGTGAGATCAATTCTGGTCCAAGAAGCTATAAAAGAAAGCACCGTGCCTTCCACCAAAGCCCTGCCAACTGCAATGGAAGAGCGGCACTGAAGTTCGCTTTATAGCAAGAAGTCATACCGGGAAATTCCTGCGGGTGGGGAGGAGGGCTTTGCAAGCTCTCTTTCCTTTCTCTGTTGCTGTGAATAAGGGCGGAGTATATTTTACTTTTCAACAACACATCGTATGTTGACCCAAACCTTGGATGTGATGTAAAATGAGGCTCAATCTCAACCAGATATTTTGAACTGGAATCCAATTGTGTGTGTGTGTGTGGGGGGGGTGTCAATCCTTGCTTTGTTGCTTTTTGTTTGCTGATGCTTTGGCCCTTTCTCCCCTCTCTACTGCTCAAAAGAGAGGTGAGGGAAGAAAGTGACTACCTTAAGAAGGAGACATGTTTCTGGTCTCACAATTTCTTCGCAATTTCCCCTCCCCTTGTCAACAAGAATCATTACTTCTGTCCCCTGGGTATTAGCATTTGCAAATTAATATTTGTCAGTCTTCAGCAGTGCTGGTGGCATGTGTTTGGCGAGGGGTGAAAGGAATATCAATTATTGTCCAAACAGATATGCTTTGTGATGAAAGCTTGCCTGTTTGGCTAAGCCCAAGGACCTTTGGGGGGCCATGCAGATGACAGATGAAGCTTTATAAGAGTCCTAGTTTTAATTTACATCTGGTGAGTGGGAGGAGGGATCTCATACAAATTAATTACTACAAATGCACGGACATGTATTATGTTGTTCAACCCTTTTCCTCAAAGGTTAAAATAAGTATTAACCTCATGCTCCTATTGGAAGAACCATTCCTCCTGTTTAAAGATACTAAAGTTAATGGAGAGCTCTTTAAAATGAAACCTGCTAGCAGATGGAGATAGAGTGTAAATGAATTTGTTCTCATTACCATGTTGAATTTTTCCTGATCTTTTGGATTTGGGGTGACACCACCCGTGATTTGGGGTTGGAGCTTTCATTCAAGCTGAACATTTAAAAATTTGAGCTGAGTGCTGCATATGTAAGAATGCAAACCTACCTCCAAGTTAGCACAGAACAGTAATTCTAATGCATGACTCTCACACTAACCAAAGCAAAACCATATAAAGGCAAGCAAAGAAAATTCCCAGTTAAGAGGCTACAAAGTCAGCCAGGTTGGGGATTTTAAGTACTTGCTATTGTTAGACTACCAGGAATCAGAGCCCCCACCAATTTACTGCAAATTATCTGGAGGTTTATCGGTAGAGTCCAAACTATCTTTTGCCTACCCTCAGTCTAAATGACCTTTCAAGGATGCCTTCCAAGTCTATGATTTTTAACTTAAAATTTTCTTAACTTTCAAGCTATCAGTGTACTTAGCCTGAGGCAATGCTTCTTAAGGCCTGACAAAAGAAACATGATAGACCATAATATTCAGGTGAACTGTCTCAGTGGGAAACAAAAGGCACTGCTGAAGAGCAGAATGCCTCAACCTTGTTCTCTGGGGAGGAGGTCATCAGTCCGTGTGCCTGTGAAGAAGGCACTTGGAGAAGGCTACTGGAAATTATGGCCAAGATCCCCGTTGCATTCTGCAAGAACCCCAAGGCACCGGTGGCTCCCTAAAAAACTGAATAGGGGAACAGAAACATGCAGACAGCTAATGCTGTGAGCTCAGCTTGTACACTCAACTTATAGTGCTGCACCATTGATAAATAATTGATGAATCATCTCTATACCATGAAAGCACCAATATCTCCAGTACCTCTTTCCAAAGAAAGCATTCTTATTGGCACCTCTGACGTCGTCACACCCAAGAAAATTAGGGGTGCACATTCATAACAATACAACCAAACATCGAGTTGGAAGGGACCTCCACAGTCATCTGGTCCAAGTTCTCCCGATGCAGGAGGAATTCCACAATGACAGTTCCCCCAAAAGCTGGCCACCCAACCTTCCTTAAAGCCTCCAGTGAAGGAGAGAGAGTCCACCTCCTTCTGAAGCAGATTGGTCCACCGTACAGCTCAAAACTTCAAGATGTTCGTCCTAACATTGCTCTGAAGCATCCTTTCTTGTAGGCAGCCCTTGGGTCGGTCACAATCCACGGGAGTTGTTCATGAGACCTCAAACTTGGTAGTTTCATGCAGAGCAAGAGCAGCAGGAGGTGTCTTCTGCAAGGTTCAGAACATCTCCTGGCCAGGCCAGTCTCCTCCCGCCCTGCCCCTCTCTGAAGCCTCTCTGAAGCCACCTTTGCAACCCCAGGGAGCAACCAGCTTGGCTCATTCTGCTCCAGCTGTAAGGGGCTGCAGGACAGAAGGTCAGAGCTCTGACTGCTGACCGCAAGGTTGGAAAGTGGTCCTCAGTCACAGAATTGGGAATCCAGACTCTCCAACAGACAATATCCAGGGCCATAGGACTGTTCCCTTGATCCTTTCCTTTGTCAATACGCCAGGAAATATAGTGATTGGGGTTGGTTGGATTTCAGGGAAGCCCCCTCCTAAGCAGGATCTGTCCTTTCAACTTAGATGAACCAAGAGCCCATTTGGCCCAGGATTTTCTCCTCAGCCCCAACCAGCCAACTATTTCTGGGAAGTCATCATTGTTCTTTGCTTCTCATTCTTCAGTCTTATCATCACTAATAGCCATTGATGGAGCTGAACCCTTTATGAGCCTGAGTCTAAAATAAATCAAATGTTTGAGCTTTGAAACCTGAATTGCACCTTGCAGGAAACAATTCTGGTCCTGGATCTTTATCTCCGCTTCCCTGATGATCTAATCCAAGTGGATGTTGGGGATGGGTGAACCCCAACCTTATAAGCATTGCTGACAATGGACAAGAAGACACAGGTGAACTGCAGGGAAAGAGTGACACCTGCTGGGTACTTGTGCCTGTGCATCCTGGATTCCTCCTGTTTTCTGGTAACAGCTGTGTCATTGGAGAGATGTTAGCACTCTGCCTGTTAAAGGTACCAGGTTCAGTCCCAGGCATTCTCCCACATATGGCTGGGAAATCCTCCTTTCTGAGACCCCAAGGGCTCACCATGAGCTGAGACAACACTAAGCTGAATGGACGTGGTCGAAGGCCTTTCTGTGCTCTGTCTTTGGAGGCAAGGGATGCCTCTTGGTGGTAATGTCAGTGCTTTTCTTACAGACAGTGCCCATGTTGAAAGCCTGGCTTCTTTAGGCAAACCTAGGGAAAAAGCCACTGGAAAATCCCCTACATGTCACATGGCCTTCTCAGTCTGTTGGAGTGCAACTCCCATTACCCCCAGTGGTATGGGGCTAGTGATGTGAAGAAGAATGAATAAGCAGGGAAGCTAAAAGCACTAAACAAAAAGAACAACACAGTGCAATCCCCCAGGGATGCAGGGACCTTCCCTGGTGGTTATTTGATGTCATGAAATTGTTTTCAAATGAAATCTTTCTTGTCCCCACTTCTCAAACTTTTGGCTTAGTGCACCAAAAACAGAATTCTGGGATGGTTCTGGATGAGGCTTTTTACTGTGAACCACCATGCCTCAAACATAAATTTTGCAGGGGTTCCAGGTGATGCTGTCTTCCATTTGTAACCCTCCCGTGTTTTCCCACCATTTCCATCTTTTCCTTACTACAGAAACACACGCACACCAGTCAAAGAATGAAAGGTGGAATAGTGTCTTGTGAAGCATGGCTTTTTTGGGGGGTAATCAATAATGCATGGCCCTTTTGTAGAGTTATTAGAAGGTTGCTTCCCCTCCAACAAGCCTTAGCCGCCAAGCTCAGATATGGGAAATCAGGAAGACTTTGGCTGGGGGTTGATTCTGGGGCGACTGGTTTGCCCCAGGATCCCACTCGATTTAAATAGATCATGCTGGTCTACCATGATCTCTTCTTCCCTGGAAGAAACCATCAATATTCAAGCCAGCAAGGACATCTGCAAGCCTTGTTTCTTGCATTTCTGGAGCTGGACATTAAGCATTTACAAGCATTTCAAGGAAAAGAAGATTTTCTTTGATTGCTTTTTAATCACAGTAATAATGGTAATGGATACCGCAAGCAGAATGGATGGGGAATAGCCACTGAGTTCACCACACTCTCGCAGATAAATGAGAAAAAGTGAGTGTGGGGTGTGACAAGCATCCTTCCTTCACGTTCCTTTGGGAAGAAATGCTCCAAGTTCTTGTGAAACCCTGCAGGACTCTGCAGGTAAGATGACCAGCAGATCCATAATCACCCTCTTTGTACTTCTCCCTGCTTTTGTCTTCCTGAAACTGGCAATGCATCATTTTAACACTTGCCTACTTGCATTTATTTACATTACAATGACCTCTGGCCTTTTCAGAGGAAGTAATTTGCTTCTTCGGGCAAGGGGTGCTTTTTCTTCTGTGCCCAGTGACTGGAGCCTGGATCAAAAGAACGGTATCGCCAAGGGTCAAGCTATCTGTTTTGTTAACTCGCTAGCATGTGGCCAAGCCTGACTGTTTTATTTACTCTAGCATAGCTGTGTGTGACCCAGAGTCAAATTGGGGCACTGCACACCAAGAGCGGACAGTCTAACCTTTCCTCCCAGCCATCCCTTGTTTTACCTGAAATTCCCCCAGAAGTCCAACAGGCCAGTTAAAAGCAAGCAAGCATTTCAATGGAGACCTCTCCCCTTCTTAAAGTTTCCTGTCATGTTTGGGAGGAGGGGACAGGGATAAGGTCTAATCATGCCAGCGAATGCTGGTCCTACACAAAGGACATGTTACTGTAACATGTAGTTTGGCCTTTGTTCCATGTATCTGGGGACTCCTGGGCATGGTGCTTCTGGAACAGCATCCCTCACCAGCCACCCTGATTAGAAACACAATGGATATGGCCTTGCGGACACAGTGGAAGGATGCAGCCAAAGGAGGACTGGTTGCAGCAGAGGTCCTTGGAGGGAGCAGGGAGGGTGTTTTCCCTCTCACATCCCCTGGATACCCTCCCGTCCCTTGTTTACTCTGCATGTTCACTCACCCTAGTGGGATGGAAGCCGATGCTAACACATCCATCCACCCAGGCCCAGGAATTTGAATGCGGAGCTCTTAAAAAGTCTCCCTTTGTGGCCCTGTGCATTGAGACATATTCTCACAGTGCTGAATTAGGGTTCACCGCTCTCTTCCATCCAATGGGTCCTCATCTTTAACAAGCAGATGGGGAGCAGCTATGACATGTTCCTTTTCATGCTGGGAATATCTGTGCCCATTGAATCCTCCCAACACAGATGTGTAAGAATTGCATTTTGGGTTGTTTTAATGAGGATTTACGAAAACTTGGGAACTTAATATTGAGAGAGAAATAACTTAAGATTTTAAACATTGTGCTATAGGGAGAGCATTGCTGACTTCTTTGCCCTTTCCTACCCTGGGGGGAGGAATTCACAAAGCAGTGGGGCAACGAAGTTTTCTATGGAAGCCACTGCTCCCAATGCCAGTGTGCAGCGCACATGTGAGTGCTGGAGAGACACAGTGGTCAACTGACACTCCCAAGGTGCAAGGACCAGTTGGTTGACATCTTTTCTTGCCATTCTGGCCTAGAAAAACACATGAATCCATCAGCATAACCTGTAAGCTTGTATCCCTTTTTCTCTCAATCGTGTTTTGAGGAAACCTCCCTCTCCCTCTCATGTGCACAGACACACACGATTATATGTACAATGTTAATGAACTTGATGTTACAGCAGGAATAGAATGTTGTACAAATTCAACATTTGGGGGGAAAATCCAACTCTTTATTATTTTAATGTTCTACTTACTGAGACACTTCCAGAACTCAAAGTTCTTCTAGATCAAGACTGTTTGTAAAGGCAATTAACGTCAACTTATCACTGGCAGGAGAGCTTTTCCCCATAGCCTCTAATGAGCGAACACCCAAAAACAGAATGTAAGACGCATCCATCTAGTCCAGCGTTCTGCTGACACAGTAGTTACCCAAGTTTTCATCTTGTAATTGTGATGATGCAAATATACCTCTCAGTGTATTCCTTTCTGCATGTCTGTTCAGAAGTAAGAGCCAATGGGTTCAACAGCTGTTCTTCTGGGTAACTGTATATAGGGCTGAAGCGTTAGCATTACAACAACAGAAGGAAAGGTTCCCATCCAGCTTCTCCATCCCATGTACAGTTTGGTTCACCTCTGTCATGTCTCCTCTTCCTAGCCTTTTTTCTAAACTAAACTTGGTTCTAATGACCCCTTTGCCTGTTTCTAAAATGACTGTATAATTATAGTTATAAAATACTGTGCATCTCCTGATGAAAGAAATGACAATACTGGGAAGAGTCTCAAATTTCAGCAAACAAAAATGCGGGCTGTGCAAGCAGAACAAGTTTCTTACGGAGATTATGAAATCTTTTTTTCCAGAGAGGCATCAGAAAGACCCTGGAGGAGTCAGTTTGTGTCCCTCTGAGAAGTTGGGCAGAAGTAGAAATTGATGGCTGTTGAGAGCTCATTCAAGCTCTATAGTTTAAATCTGCCATTTCTACTAATGAAAGGCATATCTGTCAATCAGGCACAGCAATTTTCTTATCATTTCCCTCACTTAATCATTTAAAAACCTTTCAGTACAGTTGTATTCCCAGTTCTCGGCCCTCCTAACACCTATTTCAGCATCTGTTTCTTGAAAGACATGATTTTTATTTTTATTTTAAAGTGGGATTGAAGTTGTTCTAGAGGAAACAAAACTCTCACACTGCAATCTTTTAAAAGTCAAAGACACTGAATGAAAAATAGTATAGTTTGTTTGGAGCGGGTGCTAAGGGATGAGCTGCAAAATAATTTTCAGCAAGCAGAAGGCAGGTGTTGGTTGTGGGTGATTAGGAGGGTGTTTAGTTGCAATGGGCAGGGAAGTTTGCCTGGAAAGAAAAGAAATCATAGCCCTGAACATGATGGAATATAAAGCTTACTTCTCAGTTGTGCTGCATTACTAGAAAGAAAGCTCTTCTGCAAGGAAGGATCTGGTGCATGGAAAGATATCCTGTACCCACTGAAGATCCTGGAAGTTAAGTACCTGAGAACCTTGGAGAAAGTGGTCATTGGCTTTCAAGCTTGGGTACCAATCTTAGGGAATGGGAAGAGTGGTTCCCATGGCAACTGTAGCTCATCACTAAAGCTTTAAGAATGCACAAGCAGAAGCATCACCCTTGCCCTAGTGCTTAATTTGCAAGAGTTCTGTGTATGCAGAATACCACAAACACACGTACACACAATTTCTTTGTATCATGATAAGAATAAATCTCAGATCATCCAGTGATCATTCTTCTTCTAGATAATGAAACAAAACAACTGAATCAAAACGTATCAGCCAGTATCATCTCAGAGTTGAAGGGAAGGGAATAGCTAAGGCATCTAGTACATCTTCTATTAGCAGGATAGATTTCTCCCCTTCCTTCTTTAATCGGAAAAAGGTGACTGGCAGGAAAGTTGATGGGTTACTACAGAGTTGAGTTGATGGGTTACTACAGAGTTTTGGGATTATCAATTCACAGCCACTGTCTGGCTTGGGACAGGAAGGAATGGTGGAAACTAGGAGGGAATGTGGAGAAGGTTGCAGTTACAACCCACAGGTAGGTAGTTTAGAATCAAAACACTTATCTGGGAGCAGCACTGTCAGGATACGGGAAGGCGATAGATGCATGGCTAAGAATGTCCCTCCTCCAGGGACCACAGAGCAAGAGCCAAGCAGAGAAAGGCCGGGAAGGGTGGCACAGTCCTAACGAACATGTCCAAGGAAGCATTCTTCATTTCCCCCTAGAATGGCACATCCGTAACTGCACATTTCCCCCAGAACACTTTTCCCCTTTAATAAAGAAAGAAAGAGATATTAGAATGGCGTAGTTAATACAGCAGCAGCGTGATGTGGGAAAGTTCTTGCTTCTGCCTCCTCTCCCAGCGTGAATGGATCTTCCTGGACACCTCCGGGATCACGGTGCTTCGTTGGAGGTGATTCCATTGCCCTTGTTGACGTAGAAGGGACGGTAGTGAGACTGAAAGCGGAGAAGGCAAGTGGTGAGTCAAGGTTAGGAAGCAGACAGGAGGGCATGCTGGCCGGGAGCCCCCCTGCCTGCAACTTCATGCTAACGCCTCCATCATGCACACTGAATGCTCACACTGCCCAGCTTCCATCTGATCCGTCGGAGGTACCCAGTGCCTTCAGTGGAGCCAGCCTGCCTCCCCCACCGTTCTTTCTCTAATTCAGAACTACTTAGGGTGCAATCGGCTTAATCCACATGTGCACCAAAGGGCATCCAAGCGAGCTCTGTACCCACTCAGAACCCTTGACATCCCTCTCTTTGATGCTCAATCCCAAAAGCATTGCAGGAGAAAGCAGTGAGTTTCATAGTTTCATCCTTTCATTTTAATGCATTTGCAGCTTCCTCCCTCCCATTCTCAACACACACGTGTGTGCACAGAAACACTGCTCAGTCGACTCTATTTTCTTCTCTATCTGGATTCAGCAACATGCATGTTCCACACCTTGTGCCCAGATTTTGGCAAAGGATGCAATGTGGTAATAGTTGCTCATTATTTTGAAACAAGTTTGTGAGTTAATGCACTGTCTCACCTTTGTCTCTTGTCACCCCGGCCTTTTCCACTTGCTTTTTTGGCACCAGCTTCTAGAGGGCCCTTAGGTGAGTCCCCTTGTTGGGAGCCCTCCATCCATGAGTCGACCACCCCCACATCTTGCCACCCTCCTCCTCCTCTTGTTCATCATAGCTACCGGGCTTTTGCTTCACAGAGAGAGGGAACCCTGGGGTCCCTCGCTCCTTTTGTCACCAAACTGTTTACTGGGCCAGAGTGAAAGGCAGTCAAGCAAGCTGGGGACAAGGTTGTAGGGAAGAAACCATTTCCCACGGGAGGCCCTGCTGGGATGCGAGCCCTGGCTAGGTGATACATCCCACTCCCCTGACTACCAAAATATAGATTGTAACTTCCTTGCAGCAAGGATGTGAATATTATTATTATTCACATATAATAATACATGTTATTTATTGTATAATTTAGTACTTATTTATTTCTTTTATTACTTCTGTATTTATTTATGTGTTGTGAGCCACCCCGAGACTTTGTTGCGATGGGGCGGCATAGAAATGTTTTAAATAAATAAATAAATATCCTTACTTATAAAACTCTGCAAGCGCTCAAATAAAACAATGGGTATACATGATAGGCCACATCTTGGAACCAAAACATTAGGGACTAGTCAGTCTTGGAACCAAAACAATTGGGTAGAACTTCAAGCATAGGTTCCAAATTTTGCAATTTTTTGATCCAGTGAGTTACTTTTCCTTTAGGAGAAGAGTTGGTTAAACCTAGAAATGCATGAGAATTTTTTTTTTATCGGAATTGACGGACCTTGCTCCCTCCTGATCAGACAAACTCAGATGCAATGCATGGTCAACATCTATACATTTTGGAGCTTGCAGTGTGATTTGTGGACCCCAATAAAGCACCCAGAAATAAATAAATAATAAATAAATAAAATGTTTGAAAAACACATAAGAAAAATGTGTTCTTTTGCGGGGGGAAACCCCCACAAATGCCTTTTAATCAATGGGAGAAGAATATGTACATTTCAAAAGACACACACAATTGATGAGTGCATTTGGAAAATTGGACAACAAAAGAACATTGATTTCCGTGCAAAAAGAAGACTGCACAACTCATAATCTGATATAGTAATGAGCTTCAAGATGGAATACACAGGTCTTGGCTGAACTTGAGTTTTGCTGACTTGTACAATCTTAGTTGAACCCAAACCAAGATTATGAGCAGCATTCTTGTTCACCCAGCTAGTTACATGGATTTTTAGTGGGATGGGGAGGGGTCTGTCATGGGCTATAGGTCAGCGACACCTGCCAGTTCTGCCCCAGTTTCCTTCCACGTCTCTGAGGCTCTGTATTGCTACCTGGAGCAGAAAACCCATTTGCTATGCAGTGCTGCTGTTGTGGTTAACTGAGGAAGGAAATAACAAGCCCTTTGGCTCTCCCTCCATGGACTGGCGGGACAAGCCTGCTCCCACCGACTGCTGGCCTTTCCCGATGCATGTGGATTACTCAAATGCATATTTGCAGCAGCTTTAAAGTAAGATTATTGGCCCAGTGGACCATGAAAGGGTCTGTCAAGGCTCTCCAGTGCATCTATGCCAAAACTTTTCATGGCCTTTATTTGTCAGTCTGACTGTTTCCTTTGGATAGAGATGGTGGATATAGATGCAGTTTGAAGATCCAACTGCCCTAGCTGCAGCTCCATATGCATACAGTTCCCGGCAGACACACATCGAATGCAAGCGACTGCAAGAGTGTAGCTATAGGGGCTCTAGCCTGCAGGACTGGGGGGCTCAAAACCTGCTAAGGTCTGTGGAGAGGCCAGACTTGCTTGCACATCTGTGCCCTGAGGAAATTGGAGTTATAGGGCAGCGCAAGAATACCCTTTCATTTTCCAGAAGCCTGAACCAAACTGTTCCCATTCCCTTTGGAACTAAAGATGGTGAAATTTGCAGGCTGTCTGCCTCCGCCAGGTATCATGCAGTTCATTTTTTCCCTTTTTCTTTTCTTGCTATTTTGCAAATCAAATAAAATTAAAAAATGCCGAGGATCAATCTTCTCCTTCATCAACCGAGCTTAGCTGCTATCCCTTCCTTGATCCCCTTTAATCACTTTCTCCAGATTGCAGGTCCTCTTTGCATGCCGTCTGCAATTCCTACCTCCCTCGTGGATGTGTTTCCCTCAGAAAGAGTCTGCCAAAGCAGCAGGAGGAAGTGGCACCATTGGGGTTGCCCCCTGCCATTTGGAACGGGCAGCCTTCCCTTTACAGGCCTGTCTGAGAGCAAGTCTTTTTGGCCAGTTGCTTTGGGCAGTGCATCTGCTATAGGGTGCTAACCTCCAGTCTCCCCTCCAGTGGTGGGTTCTGTGGCCAGAAAAAGACATACCTCTTTTTGTCCCAAGATTGGCAGCCAAGAAGGCAAGGGGGCCCCTCTTGGGAGGCCAGGCTGATGCTGAACTTTGGGGGCAGAGATGGAGTGCAACAGGTTACCTGCATTGTGCCACCATGGGAGATCCTTAGCCCACCACCTTGGCTGCCCCTGATCTTCCCCTTGGCATGGCCTTCATCTCCAATCCATGCCATGGTGCTTCAAGAGCATTTCCCAGCAGGGTGACGCAAAGAGGAGGAAGAAAAGACTATCGGTGGCTGCTGATTCCTATAGACATTCTCAGTGAGAGGATGGAGGAAAGAGTGGAAGTTTGGATCCCAGGTCTCTTGGAAAGGCCTTGCCCTGCATGATTGTCTCCCCACCCCAGCTCTTCAGACCTCCCAATGAGGAAATGCAGAAAAGGTCCTCTTAGGCAGAAGCCAGGTCAGGGTCTGTGGGGCACAAGTCCTTTGTGTCAAGGCCCAACAAATCTTGAAAGCCTCGGAGACCCTTGTTGCTCTGGCCCCCAGAGGCAGGTTAAAGACCTATGTACTTCTACTTTCCGAAGCTGGGCCTGCATGCTGATGTGTTTCTCTCTGAATTTTATCAGTCTAACAGTTTGGCAACTATCATAGTGTGTGTGTTTAAAATAAAATAGGGTTGCACAAATCAGCCAAACCTGAGCTCACCAGATTCTAACTTGAAGCTCATTCTGACTTGAATCCATATCAAACTAACAACCCTGGCTTTTTGTATGTTTTCATGTGTAAATCTGTGTGGATTTTCATATGTGTTTTCCCAAATATATGCACCATTTTCTAATGTGTACATTTTTGTCTGCATTTTTTCAAAACCACAGATGTTTTCATTCATTTGTTTCAAATGGCTTTGGTTCATAAATTGCACTGCAAGCTTGAAAATGAATGGATTTTGATCAGCACTCGATTCCAAGTCTGTGCTTGGCCCAAAAGGTGCAAATTGGGTACATCCATATCAAAGGACAACTGGAACAAATTTCTTAGACATCCGGATAAGAATAATATGTTAGGATAATTTCTGACATTTGATGGTTGGATATTTCTGGTTATGTATCATACACCACCTAGGAAATTTTGTATGGAAAGGCACTCTAAAAAAAAAGAACAATCCTATGACCAGATGTATATTATTATATAATTATATTACATTATATTATCAATATATTGTTATCATCATCATCATCATCATCATCATCATCATCATCCATATATTCTAGAATAATAATAATGACAATGACAACCCAGATGGCATTGTCTAGAGATACATAGGGCAGGACAGAGTCCTAGCTGTCCCTTTGGAAAAGCAGTCCAAGACTGGAGGTGGAACTTCAGCCTGAGAGCTTGCCCCTGCATGTTGGCTCAGCGATGAAGAGGGAAGCCCACCTACAAGGACGGTGCAGGGAAACAGCTGGCTGGGAAATGCTGGGAGCTGTGGAGCTTTTCTCTCTCTGAAAATGCATAGGATTGCACTCTAAAAGCCCTTTTCATGTACAGCACGAGATGTACTGACACAAGGGACTTACCAGCATGCTCTGTTTGGAGGACTTCCATGTCTGAGGCTGGGCCTTTGCAGTTTGGTGCCTCACGATTGCAGGGTAAGCTGTGGAGACACAAGGCAGGGCTGGTTATCCCTGAAACAGTGTTCCTTGCATGCAAGACGACACGTTCCAGAGTGAGAGAGACACCTCGTGTGTGGGTAAGTGTATGGGGGGGGAGTCTGTCTCCCAGGAAGCATGGAGCAAGGCCAGGATGTCCAGGTCAGACAGGGGGCATTGGGAATGCAGATCTCCCAGAAAAAAGCCAGTTAAAAAAGGAAGAGGGAAAGAATAGCATGAAGCATGTAGAAGCCCTGAAGTACCATTCTTAGTATAGAGGCTCCCGTCGGACTGCTTGCTGAAATCGCCGGGTGAACTCTGGCCAATTGGGGGGAACTGATATGGCATCTTGGTCCCATTTCCCACTGGAAAATAGAAGAGGCAACATTACATTGAAGCGGGATCAAACTCTTCAGTGCTTCCCAGCTCTCCACCCTGTTTGGCCTCATGTGCCCGGCCATGGTGACTTCGTGGTGGTTCAGGAACGAGTCCCTCCCTCAGCCCCTGGGGAGGATCAACTGGTCCCAAGGTGCAGCGGGCAGGTGGAAAGGGTGTGCCTTTTCCCAGGAAAAATCAGTGGGAAGCCAAGAGCCCAAATCTGGCTGCTGCTGCTTTTATCAAAGAAACTAGGAAACAAGGGATGAGACTCAGCCCTAGCAATTTATTTATTTATTTATTTATTTTCTATTCAAATAGAATAGACATCTCATTCATTAAAAATCTCATGATTGTTTGCACACAAAAAAATAAAAAACAATTAATTCAAGAATGCAACAGTTGAAAACTCCTTAGTGCCAGCACTTAATATTAAAAATTAAAATAACAATTCACAATTAAAATAATATCAGGGTGCTATCGCAGAAAAGGCCCCCCTCCTCCTACTAGCACTCTTCACCTTTTGCAAGGAGAGCTCTCAGAGTAGGACCTCTGCAGGTGATCTTATGGTCTGGCCAGGCTCATAAGGAAGGAGACATTCCCTCAGATAATCAGGCCCTAAACTGTTTAGGGCTTTATATGCCATTCTTAGCACCTTAAATCAGTCCTGGACTTCAACTGGTAGCCAGTGTAGTTGATATAGGAGCAGCAAAATTTGCATGATATCAGAAACTCAGATGCCAAGTTCTCCTCAAATTTCCAGTGTTCTGGAATAAGCACATCCTCACCCTGACCCTGAGAAGTTTCCTGCTCCTAGAACCGCCGTGTTTAATCAAATAATCAATTAGGTTAGTTGGGCTTTTTAGAGCCTGACAATCAACTTAAAAGGTGCCCTTGATTAATTAAGCACAATCATCAGTATTACTCTTCATGCTTGTAAAAAATTGATGACACCTTAAAATAAGCCCCCACTTTTTTCTCACTGTTTTTAAAAGAGCAAGTGCTTCCTACTTGCAGAATGACTGCTTTAGCCTTATGCAAATGTATGCACATTTAAAAAATCGGCTATCAAAGGACTAATTTAAGCTCATAAGAGCAATCAGTTAAGATTTATTAAGACACAGCCATAATTTCTATCTTTACCAGAACTACCCTGTCCTGCCTTGCTGGTTTGGATGAAAACTTAACACTGTGAAGTTATACACAGTAAGTTCTGGCAGATTTGTTCTCAGTCAATTTCTCTCTTTGTGGATGTGTTCAACATCACAGTTGGGTTTATCGTGACCTGGAGCATACCTGATGGCAATTTGTCATCTGCAGAGAACTTTTGTTGTGCATTGTCACAGGAGTGCAGAGCGATGTCACATCGCGAAGCCCACATGCTCAGCCACCCATTTGAAAGTGCATGGGGGCAAGCTGGGGAGAGTTTTGTGCCTGCCCAACATCCTTTGAAAGGCCTGCCATGGGGCCATGGGGCTACACATGGGCTGAGACTGTGTGTGATCCAATTCCATCTATGCAACCAAGGAAGACTGAAACGGACCAGGATGGAGGTGTCCCCAGTGGCCCAGGTGTGTCCAGGTTTAGGCACTTTGGCTCTTGCAAACACAGTGCCAAATACCAGGTGGACTTGCTGGTTCTGCAGACCCCTTGGCGCATGTTCAGAGGAACACCTGTAGCCTTTGCAAAGCCTCTAGATCCAAACACACAATGGAGAAGAGATATTGCAGCTTGTGTACCAGATAGAAATTCACGGAAAGGAGGAAAGGTCTTTTGGCCCCTGGATTACATTGCACTTCAGATTGCAGTGCAGAAGTTGGGAGAGAAGAATAGGTGGTGCATTTTTGTGCAGTTCTGACTGCTGCACCTTCGACACATAGAACGGAAGCAATCCCTTCACCTTATCTTCATAATTTTTCCTGGTTCTCCTCTGAATGCCACCCATTGACTGCCTGCAGGGGTTGAGTCCACCCATCCTAGATTACAGCCAGAAAATGTTGTTGACTGGATATTGGTTTAGAAGTGGAAGAAGAGGTGAGGTTGGTGTTCGCCACTGAGATGCCAAGGCCAAAGAAACCAGAGATGAGCTAGGAAGTTGCTGGGAACTGGAGAGCGTCAAGTTTGGGGGCAAATTCTGGGGAGCAACCTGAGATGGGTGGGCAATCATCCAGATATAAGACCAAGAGGATGGATCTACTGAGAAATATCAGATGTTTCTCTCAATCAGCCCATAAAACAGCTTGATCTGCCTGGAAGGTGGAGTCAGTTTTTTGGGGTTTGGAAGGGAGGAGATGTATGCAGTTTTCAATCAGCTTCTACTATCAAGGGGCATTTCCCCAACAGCTTATTCTGCCTTGGCTTGTGACCTTCCTGCAATGTCTTTTGTACTGCAAAGTGAGCCTGGCTGGTCAACTTTAGCATAAAGCCTTTAGTTAGAAAGTGTTTTGTCCCAGTCTTCCTGGAAGAAGGAGGAGAAGACCTGTGAAAGACAGCCAGGATGCAGTTATGAAACTGCCTTATATAGTGTCGGACCATGACTCATTTAACTTAGTAGTGCCTGCTCTGACAGGTAGCTGCTCATGAACATGCAGTACACAGAACTTTTGGAACCCCAGGCCTACCACTGAGTTAATCTTTAAAACAACCTTCCCATGACTTCCAAAAGTAGAGTCTGGGTCTCCAGAGAACGCATCCCCCAGGCCTGGTTTAGTTGAGGGACTGGCACCCTTCACTCTATTAAGTTCACTTGGTGATGCAGGCAGCTGCACAGAGAAGGGACTGAGCTTTCCCCCATAAGGCTCAGCATTTGTCACTGCTGGGTGGTGCTTGAGAGAGAAAACAAGCAAGGGAGCATAAAAAGACTCAGCTGAGATCACACGCTTGTCCTAACCATTCTACTCCCTGGGCTCTGGCCAGGGTCCTGAAAATCTTGCTCTTCTTACTATAGTAGGGATAGCTTCAGCCATTAAGATGTCCAAATTCTAGCACCGCTTGTAACCTGTGCATACATATCCTTGAGTAAAAGGTGGAAAATTGGCAACCCTCCTTTAGCTAAAGGATGGTGTAAATATAAAACATTACATATTTGAGCAAAGTCACTCCTGGACCCATCTTTATGGTCCTTCCTGCATCAAGCAAAGGGCTTCTGTGCCAAGGACTTGGGGAGGAGCTTTGCCAGCTGGTTTTAGTAGGCCAAGCTGCATAAACCTTTCTCAGCTAGTTAAGTTTTTAAAATTCATTTTTAAATCCTTAGTGGAATTTTATGCTTTATAGTTGATGTTTTTGGTAATTTAACCTTGCTTGTAAGTGGTCCCAAGAGCTTTTGCTATTGGACAGTATAGAAACAAAATTGATAATATTCCTAATAATAACAATATCATGTGAACAAGGCAGAGGGGCAGCAAAGATAGAACATTAAAAGTCTCTTTGGGACGTTGGGAATGCTAAATGTTCAAGACACAATTCAGCCCTGTGCTAGACTGGGGAAATGCTGTTTATTAATTGATTCATTACTAATATTTAGGCATATTTCCATTTAGATAACTTTTTTCCTGTTGATAAGGAGTCTCTCTGGGCACATCTGGACATGTTGATTATGTATATTCTTGAGATATTGAACTATTCATAAGTTTATATGTAAATTCCTTGTTACAGACCTTTGTTGTTGTTTTTAACAGCTAAGTCTGGAAAGTTTTTAAGAGCTACTCAGGCCCAACCACTCTTGCTTTTGGGATCAATACAATGGATATTGCCGATTTTCCGTTTGTCCTGAGCTATCATGCCCTATGCCTCCAGTCTGGAGCATCCATAATGGATTCCTGGCTTTCTTCCCTTGGGCTCCACATCACCAGGACTGGACAATACTGGCTCAGGGCACTTGGAATACAGGGCATTTCCCAAGACTCGCTACCTGTTTTTATATGGTGTTCTGCAGCTGAACTACAGCCCTGGTCACAAAAGCAGGAGCAGGGGAAACAGCAGCAAATCCATAAGAGGCAGTAGAAGGGATGAGGTCTTGCAACAAGTATCACTGATGCTATCAGAAGTAAGGAAAGTACCTTTCAGGGAGAAGGCAGAGTTCCCCGACGAAAGTGACTCCTCTGTAGTCTGCATGGAAGAAAATTCCCAGGCTCTGGTGTTGTAGTTGCCTCCTAGATTTGAAAAAAAGATAAGAATCAGAAGTTAGTTGGCAGCAGACCAGCTGGATGAGTCCAGGATTCCCATCAAAATGTTCCTTTAACCAGCACAGTGCATGCCTGAAATAATACAAGCGGCTGAATTGGGAAAGTGCTCAGTCCAGGGAGCAGGTGAGCAAAACTGCTCAGGTGAGCACAGGTGAGCAGTGCACAGGTGAGCACTGCTCTTTCAGTGCACCATGGAAGTTCTGTGCTGAATCACCCAAAGCTCCTCCGAAGTGGCCATTAGTTACTTACCCATGATCTCTCTTGCAGACCGATTACCTTGCAGACAATACAATTTGGGCTTGTTGAGACTCAGGCTGTGTATGATAAAGATGTGGAGCAGGAGAAATGCTTCTCAGTGGAGAGCCAAAGAATGTGGAACATGTCTAAGGTGATGGATGTGTATATTCGGGGCATTCACAGCTCAGCCTATCAAATCAAGGCCTCCAAAGAGGTCAGGGAGGGAATGGTTAAGCTTTACTCAGTTCTCAACTAGATAAAAATATGCAGTATAAAATAGAAGAGGGCAAAGGAAGGCAAGGAGAAGTAATTTATGCTCTCTCTGCGCACAAGATTCTCTAATTTCAGTACTCATTTGCAGATTGGCATCTTCAACACAGCTGAGCAAATTTTATTTTTGAAATGCCCAGCTTGCTGACTGTTCATGCTGTTATGATGCTGTTTGCAGACCTTTTCTTCCTCTACCCTCCTCCCCAATCTTCTTCCTCCTTGCCCTTGACCTCATTTGCCCTCACTGCTGCTCAGTCTAAAAAGATATATTTCCCTGTTTGATTGGGCTGTTATCATATTAGATGCAAGCTCTCATCTCGTATTATTCTCCCCAGCACATGCTTTTAACAAATGTGCAGAGAGAAGCAGAATCAAACAGCTGGCTTCATTCCTCACTGTCCTTACTCATCTACCATCACTGCCCTCACCCCATCTTTCTGCATTTGGCTGCAGGGGATGATGAAACCTGACATTGACTGGGAACCACAGGGTTCTGGATCATGTCCTACATATATGGGGTCCTTACTCAGGTTTGGCTCAATTTGCAAAGGTTGGGATGAGGCCAGTCGCTGAATGGAGGTCAGGAGGCATCCCCAAGTCCCATGTTCACGGAGTGCTTAGAGGAAAGCCAGAGAAGAGGGCTACGTTGCTGAGACAGCATTCTCAAACTCACAAGGGCTCTCGCAGCCAAACAAATGCAATGCACATGGCACAAATGAAGCCAAGAAAGCAAAGGAGAAGAATGGAAAATGGCACTCTTGGAAGGGAAGATATGGGGAAGCAACAGGAAACAATATCAGGGCAACCCAAATCTGCTCACCAACATGAAACATGCGGGATCTCTTTCAGCCTGATGACTGAATTCTAGTCTACAATCCAGTAGACAAATACTGGAAAATTTACCTTCAAGCCCTTACAGCCAGCAATCAAGCCTTAAGAAAGGCAATTCAACCTTCTGGAATGGTGTGAGGTGGGGGGGAGTTGGGAAGGGAACAATACAAAGGGAACAATACAACACAAAGGGAATCACCAGATGGAGGAGAGGCGGTGAGGCCACAAGCAGGCAATGGGCTGGTCCAGGGCTGCACAGGGAGGCAGCTGGCCCTGGGGCTGAGGTTCCGTACCCCAGGCATAAAGCACTAGCAGCACGCTGAAACCAAGTGGTAGGACTCACACGGACAAGACACACAACTCAGTAACCAGTTCCAGCTGCACTCTCTCCTTCATACCTTTTGGAGTCAAGAACATGGAAAATCTCTTCAAGCTGTCAGGCTGGTTCCATTCAGAGTAGTTGTTCATCATGAAGCGATGGTCACCTGAAAAAGACAACCAGAGAGATAAAGAACAGTCACGGGCCCAGAAGGAGAATTAAGGACTCCATGGTAAAACTATGAACCAGCCTTCCTTCCACTGGGTGTGCAGAGCGTGGAGGATGGGAGTGTATCCCAACACATCCGTAGTGCATCAAATCCAAGAAGGCTGACCTAAGCTGAGGGTCTGAAAAGCAGCAGCCCACAAAGGTTTCAAAGGTGCGGACAGTCCTCATGAGCTGGTGGAATGCATCTCCATGCTCTGTGACCATCATGAGAGCTAAATAAATCCTCCGTCTCCAGAGGTACAGTCCCTTTGAGGACCAGATTCTGGGAACGAGCAACTTTATTGCTCACAAGGATGCACAGGTATATCTCACTAGCCCTGGCTGGAAACAGAATGAAGCATGCTAGATGGAACCTTGGACTGGCAACTGTCCTTAAAACTCATTCCAGCCCTTCCTGTGCATCATCCTCATTCTTAGTATGAGCTCACATGTAGACCCCACTTTCTTCCTCTTGCAAGGGACCCAAGGCAGCTTACACATTTTTTCTCCTCTCCTTGTGACCCTCTTGAGTTTACTGGCTGGAAGGAAAGTTGGGATCAATGTGACCATGTTGCTCCGGTTGGCTGAGGAGAATGGACCAACCTGCATAGGAGGAGAAATGATGTTCTCCTTCCTTCAAGACCTCACTGAGGCCTTTGCCACTGAACAAGGCAACCAGAAATGCTCACTTCTTCCAACTTAGCAGTGCACAAAAGTGTGCCTTAAATGGGCATTTCATGCATCATGTGCAGAAGTCCTGCTGGTAAGGGGTAAGCAACATTCTGCGGAAGCCAACATTTTATGACCTAACCTGTACTTTATGGCCACCTACCAATCTCCATAATCAGTCTCAGCAGACTTCCCCTCCTTGCACATTTCCACTGTGGTTCCTGCCCATGCTGGAGGAGGTGAACACTTATCAACACTCTTTGCTCCTACTCTCGGACTTGGCCAGCTGTGAAAATTGCATTGTAGCATTCTCAAGAGGAGACACCAATTATAAATCAGCAGAAACAGGCATTTCCCCCTTTTTGACAGGAGTGGATAGTGCAAAGAGTGCTGTCTCGGCGGGTGGTGGGAGCAGAATGTTCTCGTCAAACTTGGGCAGATGACAATAGGAGGAGGAATAGTAACAATAACAATAGCCATATATGTTAGTAACTTTAAACATTTGGCTTTATTATGCAAAGACCCAATAAAAAGATCTTTCTTGTGCTTGCTCGTTCATTCATTCATTCATTCTCTCTCTCCCTCCCTCTCCTCCCTCCCTCCCTGAAATTTCAACCCCCAACCAAACTTGCTCTCTTATCTACAGCAAACTGTACTGACTATAAGACCTGAATCTGCTTCCTATCTCAGAGGCTTGACTGCAAAACAGAGACAATATTTCTCCATATCACAAGAGCTGTAAGAGGAAAAATGACTTTAATGGTGGCGTGGCCAGTGCTGAGAACTGGATCAAGGCGATAAGAGCTCATCTCCATCCCTCAGAAGAGAATTTGCTTAGCCCAGGTGGGGGATTGCCAGGAATGGGCACTGAATGTCTCCCATTGCCTTTTGATTTGTCAAAAGGAGATGAGGAACTGGAATACAGTTTCTATAGGACAAAATCTTTGATGCATCTCCTGATGAAGGTTGCTGTGGAAACCCCAGGTCCCCATAATTTCGTTCAGATCTGTATCCAACTTCCCTCTATTTATTCTTTGCAAAGAGTCTTGCAAATCTCTGTAGGCTTCCAACACCTCTGAAGTGCTGGAGATGTGTTGGACCACTCCTGTACAATCCACAGAGATGAAGAAGTGGATCAAATATAGAATTGGAGAGACTGTAAGCATCTGCCACAGCATGTTTTGGTACCCACAGCTGAAAACAGAATATCAAGCATGATGCAAGAATGGTGGAAAGCGACACCTACAGCAAGCACAGAGGTCTTTAATGAGCAGAGATAGACTGTATCAAGAGGAAAGTGAGTGTGTGTGTTCAGTTAGAATGTCAAATCTTCTAGACATGATGGCTGGAGATTTCCTCCAGGATCAGAAACACTGCCTTTGAATCCCATTTATCAAGGGGAATTTTATGCTTTGGAGAATACACACATTAACATACATTATATACATACTTAGCACCAGCCCTGGAGATAGGCATGAGGCCCTCACTGTCCATTTTTGTGACCATCCATACTGAAGAGGTAAAGAAGCTGAATCTCAGAACTCAGTGAACTGGGATCTCTCTAGAAAGCGAAGGGCCAACCAGGGCCAACCAGCTGTGCACTGGATTAAAAGGCTAGTGGGCCAGCCCAGCTCTTGGCTGCCTACCATTCTCCATGTGGTTCCTCTCAATGAAGCTCCTGCTGAGGTCTGCCTTGCAGATCTTCTCAACGTGCCTCATGCACACATTCAGGAGGTCGTCTCTAAGCAGCCCCATGGCAGGGCTCATGTTCTCGCCCTCGAGCAGGATGCTGTACGTAGGCAGAGAGGGAGGGATGGTGTAATTCCTCATCATGGCTCCGAATTCCTGCCAGGTGAAATCAAAGTCAGGACCATAAGCAAAGGAGAAAGATCACAACATGGTCTGAAGGCAGCTGAAGTAGCCACCTGGCCACAGCTGAGCAATTCTGCATCCAGTCAGTACCTGCAGGGGAGACCTCACTGAAACCCTGCATGTACAAACTGAGCTCATTGGCAGAAAGGTGGAATACGCATTTGCACGGAGTGCTTGTGAGCTGATAATAAAGATACATTTGAAAGGACATGATCTCTGGCAGGCCTTTTTCCAGGGTTTGGGTAGGAATTACTGCAATTTCCTGCACTTAAGTCTCTTCAGAAGCTGCTGCTTGTGCACAATTTATTTATTTATTTATTTATTTATTTAAAACCTTTGTAGCCCATCCACCACTTTGACGTCTCAGGGCACAGAATTTATGTTTTGTGATGCCTAGATGTAGATGTACACTCATGTACCTTTGCACAGACTATGGACTAACCAGATCATGGCTTTTAGCCTGAAATCATACAGATGTTTCCCATCTGATCACTTTCTGCAGGCAGTGGAGGAAACAGGCTTGCTTACCTGGAGGAAGAGCACAGAGTCACTGATCTGGCCTATTTGCTCCCTTGTCTCTTTGTCCTCTTGCAATAGCTTGGCTCTCTCTTCCAGCTCCTCCACAATCTCCTTGATGTTCTCCACAGCCACCTTCTCCCTGTGGTCCAGGCCAGCCTTCACTTCATCACGCTGTTTCTCCAGGTCACGCACCAGCTCTTTGAAATGCTGGTCTACTGTGGCTTTCTCATTAGTAGTAAAGTTCTAGCAAGAAAGAGAAAGCGAGACTGCTTGGAGGAACTCATTCGTTATTTGAAAACCAATTATGCATGGTTGAATTGACATTAAAAATAAACTAATGACTGTAACAGAAAGAAGGTCATGCTAGACACATTCTCCTTGATATACTCATTTTGACTGCATACTCAGGGTTGGGCTTCCATGCTATCTCACATTATAAACTGTGCGCCCAGCCCAAACTCAGCAGGGCAACTTCTTCCATGTATGTCTTTGTAAAGCCTGGAAAAACAGGCTGCTAATTTGAGTGCTGTTACTCACAACCTCAACACCCTCTCACACAAGGGGTTTCCTTGCAGCTGTGGCTTATAACAAGTGCAGAATCCAACCTACTGTCTAGGATGTTCAAGAGTAGCTGAACAAAGAGAAAACTCAAAGGGTGCTTTCATCACTCAGGATATAACCTGCGGCAGAGATACAACAAAGCACCAGGTGTGATGTCACCATCAATTTATGGCTTCCCAAGCGGCTATTAATCTAAAAACATTGGTGGTTTTTACCTAGAATATTCCACCCCAATGTGAATTCACTGAAAGTTCCCCAAGAGCAATCTGTACCTTAGGGAATGATAAATGTACGATGTAAATTGATAAGCTTGTTGCTATACTCATGTGCAAGTTAAAACCCTTGTGAGGATGTCTTGTAGGGCCCTGTCTCAAAATGGAAACTTTTAGGATAGGATACCAACCAAGATGGCATTTTAAGTGGCAGCATCTTCCATACTCTTGCTCAATAGCAAAGAATATTTTGCTTCTTCTCAGTATGGGATAAATCAGAATAGTTCAGATAAGAGGTGTTAAGGAAGACCTCAAACTTTGGATAATTGAAGGTATCATCACACAAACATATAATTAAGCCAGCGAGATGTATTGGACCAGGGCTATGGAATTAGGGGTACAAATCCAGGACTCCCATGAAGATCACCATGGGTTCATCAGCCTCATATGTCTCATGGGCTTGTGAGGATAAACTGCCTGGAGCAAAATGAATGCCACCCTCAACTCCATGAAAGGAGGGCAGAATAAACATAATGCATAAAAACAAATTACTGCACTTAAGTTCTCATGGTGTGCTGTGAATTCAGATGGTGGAAGTCTGCTACCTTAGGAGCGGTTCTCTCGGTAGTTTGGAGAGAGGGTGCAGGGTTTGCATGTTTTGTTCCATGCAATCTTTGCAACATTCCTCAGGTGCTCAGGGATGAGGCCCAGGGAGGCAAGATCAACAGACATTTTTGGCAAAGCCAAAGTGTGAAACTTAATGCACTGGGTAGTCCCTGGAGTGTGAGCCCATGCTGTGTGTTCTGGGCTTCCTGCCAAGGGAGCTCCTGGGAAGCCTTCTTCTCAGTCCATGTGGTTGTTCAATCCCTGCGGATTTTCTCAAAAAGAAATGCGAGCAAGCGGTGAGAACATGGAGAAGGGATGGGAAATGAAGCAACACTGGGGGAAATGGAAGTGAGGAATGACAAGAGCCAAGAAAAGTTATGTGGAGGCCAAGGTGTGAATCAGGATGGGGACTTCCTGCAAGGTAATGTAGGAGGTGGAGAGCAGGAGTGTGAAGACAGGAATAGAAGGTGGAATCCAGAAAGCAGGGAAAGGGGGTGGGTGGATTGTGCACTTCTCACCTTGATACGATCCCTCTCTTTCTGCCACTTATCCACCTCATCTTCAAGCTCGATGATCTTGAGCTGCAGCTGCTCCTTTTGCAGAGAAAGCTCAGTCTGTGGGAGGGAAGGAGGGAAGAAAACCAGTGAAATCACACAGCATGAAGCCAGCTTCAAAGTCAGCTGCTGTTCATCACTCAGGCATCTGGTGCTGGACTGCGGGGCCTGGGAATTACAGGTTCCTGGCAATGCGCAAGTGGCTCTCATGGAATGGGCAACACTGATATCCCTCTCTGGTTGGGTCAAATAATCAGTTCCCAAAGTGATAAAATGAAATCAAAGCACCAAACAGAATGCCCTGAACAGTCAGTTCAGCTTCCATTCATAGCTCGGGAAGGGACGGGGGGTTGTGGATTTGCTTCTGTTTGTCAAGACAGAGCCATTTGCTGGAGGCAGGTTTCAAAATCCAGCTGCGTTTGGAGTGACGAGCCCAGCCCAGGGTGTGCCTTGGCAACAAGAACAGCTTTTCATGTAATTACGGGATGATGTCGCCCAGTGTTGCAACAGACAAGATGATGCCCTCGGCAGAAGTTTTGTTCAGACATGACCATGGATTCATGTGTTCAGGGCTAGCCCTTTGCTGCAGCAACCCAGGTGGCATGAAAAGGAGAGGGAGGGGAAGAGAATGTGTGCTAAGCTTGGACTAAATCTGTGGAATCACTCAGACTGAAACCCCCTTCTCAGAAATGATCACAAGCAGAAGAGAAAGGGCTTCCGGTTGTGCTAAGATGTATTTTCTGTGGCAGACCTGGCTGGGGCAGGACAGATTCACCTGGAATTCCGTGCATCTGTGGGTGTGTTTGCTTTGGCACAGAACTGGCTGCTTTGAAACTGCTTGGAAACTGGCTTTTCATCCTTTGTGCACCAATATGCTGTCTATGGAAGGTGCAATCCTATGCAAGTTAGGGAGAAAAAGAGTTCCACAACTCCCAGGATCCTTCCAGCCAGTCATGTTGGATGAGGCATGCTGAGCATTTTAGGAATCTTAGGGCTTGTTTCTTTCTAAATATTCAAAGGATTGCATCCTCCCTGTGTAATCTGTGCAATGGGTCATTTACGGACCTTCTGTGTGCACTTACACAGAGGTGAGCCCCTGGACCCAAAGTGCTTTTCATAAGCAACTAAGGACTGCCTTTACTGGATCAGAACATGCTTCTATTGGGACCCACTTCTGATTTCAAACAGCAGCCAGAACCTATGCTTCTGAGAAGCTCACATGGAGGACATGAAGGCAAAAAAATCCCCTAAGATTTGCCAGCAGCATCTAGAAAGCACAGGTGAACTGCATCTGAGTATGGAGGCACCATTGAGTCATCATAGCTAAAAATTAATGAGCTGTTATGTTGATTTACTGTGTTTGCAGCATGAAATTACTGCATCCCCCATCCCAGCCCTTCTTTGATGTGGCCTTGAGAAACTGATGCATTGTTCCTCCTATGCATGCTAGCAGCATCGCACCACGGAAGGAAGACACTTCAAAGCACCCAAATGACCCATTGTGGTTGGTCAGTGTTTCATAGCAGTGTCCCGGGAGTTCTTTCCTTTCCTGGTTAGGGCTGGTATATCTAGCACTGGAAAGCAAGGAATCCCTTGCAGCCAACTCCAAGAGTTTAGGACACCAGGTTCATCTTCGCAAAAGCAGTTTTCCATACAGGTGCAAAATTTGGTATGTCCCTGCAGCAAGCCTGGGAAAATTAAACTGCCAGGGTGGGGCAGACGCTCTGTGAAGCAACTGCTTCCAGCTCATATCAGTTTGCAAAACTTTGACATGACACTTGAGTCCTGATGCAGCACAAAGACTATGAAGCTGAGCTACAAGGTGGAAATCTTGCTTGAATCCTGCTTTTACCTAGAACTGGCTTCAAGAAAGCCACTTTCTGAGTCTCAGATGCTATCACCTATAGACTCGAAAACTCAATACCAATTATCATTACCACCACCATCATCAGATATTTAGAGCAACAGCTGCATTTTCAATTTCCAGTGGTATTGTGAATGCCCAGTGTGTAAAGGCCTGGTACCTCACTTTGGACATATCAGGAGAAGGAAAGACTCCCTGGAGAAGACAACCATGTTAGGGAAAATTGAAGGCAGAAGATGGACAGGAAGGCCAAAGGAAGCCACAGCCTTGAACTTGGAATAGCTGAACGGAGCTGTTCAGGACAGGATATTTTGGAGGGCTTTCATTCATGGGGTTGGCCTGAGTCAGGGATGACTTGATGGCTCAGAACCTATGCATTTCACTTCCTGCTTCACAGCATTCATAATTGATCTAGACGGAAATGACCATGTTGCTTTTGGGTATATCCACACATTTGTCTTGTGCCACTTAGTTGAACTGGATGCTACTCAAACATTATTATTATTATTATTATTATTATTATTATTATTATTATTATTATAACATTTCTATGCCGCCCCTTGCCGAAACCTCGGGGCGGCTTACAACATGATAAAATACGTTGAAATACAATAGTACATAATAAATTACCATTAAATATAACAATACAAAAAATACATTGATTTACAAATACAAAACATGTTTTTCCTAGGATGGCCAAGTATCAATGAAAGGCACTGGATTTCCTTCATCTAATGCAGAATTCAGTCTAAGAAAGTTCTTCTAATCTCATGCTAACTCATGTTGTTTCTTAATAAATCTGGTATGTTCTGCAATAAATTCAGACAAATATCACCATTCCAGGCATGGTGGTGTCAGGGCCAATCTTCTGGAGTTTAATGGCATTTTAATTGGATACCTGATTAGAGTATTACTAATTGAATAATACTGGATGGTAGACAATTTTCTCAACAAAGCACTACACAGACCTTGTGTGTCTAGAGAAAGAGAGAGAAGGGTAATAGAGCTTTTTATTTTATTCATCATCAAGACGGATGGATGGATTCCAGAGGGTTTTAAAACTTTAGTTACTAAGTCATTATACAATCTATAATCCCTTCGACCTGCTCTTTGTCCCAATTTGCAGATGAAAGTTGTGTCAACATTAATCTCCATGGGGCAATGTAGGGCGATTGCAGATTAAAAGTTTGTAGTTCATTTAGCTCAGATCGCAGCTTCATTGCAATCCAAAGGCATCTTCACCCAGAGATTTATGGGGTGAAATAATGGGGTGCTCTTTCATGGTGCATCCCAAAAGGTGTAATGGGAAGTGTGCAGGTGGAGAAGGGAATGTGAGCACTGAGGCAAGAAATGGGCTCTACCAAGGAGGCCTGAATTATTTAATGGGATGGCAGATATGTGCTTTCTTTTGTATTACAAGTGTTCAAAAGAAAGGGCGAGAGAAACTGATTGTTAAAAATTACAGCAAAGGAGTAAAACTGGCTCAAAGTAACGGATTTGGGAGCCCTGTCTAGTTCTGAATCACCAAAAATTAAAAAAAATAAAAGTTAAAGGAACTACATTACAAAAAAGAGAACATAAAAGGGCATGGATTTGCATCAGATTTGCATAATCTATTTTATATATGTGTGTGCGAGTGTGTGCTATGTTTTGTTGTTACAGCTGGCCTGTGAAGGAAACTGGCAGGAAGAAAATTGATGCAATTAAAAGATAGTGCAGAAGGAGAGCTTTGCAAATAAGTTGGACCTAGAGAAGGCAAACGTGTGTGTGCTGCATCAAATCTAGCCTGCAAAAAGTGATGAAACGGGATGTTGCACTTTGGGCACAACTTGAGAGGGCAGGTCTCCCTGGAGAAAACAATAATGCCAGGGGAGGTCAAAGGCAGGAGAGGAACCAGGTCCATACAGGAAGTCACAGGCCTGAGCTGGGCTGTCTAGGGCATTCAGTCACAGCATTGCCACAAGTTGGAGACAACTTGACAGTACATAGCAAATCAGCAGCAGCATCAATATCATTATTATTGAACTCTAGTTCATCTAACTCTTGGTGGTCAAATGACCTGCTTGTTTATCGTGCTGTTCATTTGGTTTTTTGTCTATGAACTGAACTGGACAGAACACCTTTGCAATTAGAGAACTGGCCTCTGTAAAAGGGGACACTTGGTCATGCTGGCCCCAACTGCCCAGTCTCTGATGTCTCCACAAAGGCAGAACTGCACGTGGCATTCCTCTCATTCCTGCCCTAAAAGGACTGGCACTGAATGCCTGGAAGACCAAAATTCAGCATAAGAGTATCTGCTTCGACTGTTCCAATGTCAGGTTCCATCCTTCTTTAAAAGGCTCAAGTCATGGGTGGTATGACTGGGAAATAACATTTTTTACCTGTCGATCTCAGAATGGAACCTTGCAAAGCTCTTGCCCATCATGGCAGTCAATGCTGAATTGGATGGACAAGAGATCTTATGTGGTACCTGGAAGCTTCCTAAGCCATTCTCCTGCAATATAAAACTGGATTTTCCGTGCCTAACACCAGCTTGAAATATTTCCCATTCTTCTATACAAAGAATATTCTCCTGCTTTGGTTCAGCACTAGGAAGAGCATTAGGAAGTTCACTAGCATTTCAGAAACTTAACTTGTGCTAGCATTCAGCTTGCACCACAGTACTCTGAGGCCTCTCCCAGACACAATCTACCTAGGTAAGGTCTAGGGTGTTCCTCTGAAGGCCAGTTCTGAGGGAATCTCATTTGAGGAAACCTAGAGGAAAGGTCTTCTCAGTGGTGGCCCTCTAATTATGGAGCAAGCTCCCCCCACCCCTGAGGCCTGCCTGGTGTCAGTTCTACAATCCTTTCCATGCCAGGTTAAGACTGACCTCTCTGAAGCACATTTAATCAGCCCAAATATATATTATCTCAGCTGTCTAACAGGTCCTCAGTCTTACTTTGTGTTACTTAATTTATTTTAACTTGATTTTAAATCTGGCTTTGAAGTTTTGTAGAATATTTTTATGAAGTTTTGCTCTTATTTGTATTGTAATCTTATTGCATTTTGTGTGCTGCCATAAGCCACCCAGAGGGCTGCAGCTATTGGGTGGTATTGAAACAAAATAATGGTGATGGTGATCGTAGTGGTTGTGCAATTTAGACCTCCACCCCATGGTTCCCTGTGAGATGTTGTTTGTTCCCCTTGAAATGAAAAGCTTCTATAGGGGTTAAACTGGAGGGAGGTGTGAGCTCAAGTTTTGTAATGAACCAGAAACTCCGGTTGTGTGAATGATTAATTTGGACAAACCTGATCAGAAGGTCACCACAACTTCTGGTCATGAAGGGAGAGGACAAGCGGTGAGAACCGTTCCCATGAAAAGCTTTTTGTGGCCATCGCATGCAAGCATGGTAACAGCAACTTCCTCCTTCCACCACACCCACAAAGAAGAATTTAGAGTTCCCGGCTCCAGAACCAAAGCAGGTGTTACGCTTTGAACACGCTGCCTGTTGGGGAGAATTGAAACAAAATGCCCAGGTGCTTCTACTTTTGTCCCAACGGCAGTGCACAAAGGGAAATGCCATGCCTGCATCTTTCAGCAGCACTGCTCTTAACAACACAAGAGACTCCTTTGAGTAGACTCTTGACAAACCTCGCTTATCCTGCCATTTCTGGAGCACAATAAAGTCCCTTTTGAGACTTGTCCTCCAGAGTGCACTGTATTATACTGAACATGCTCTTGAGCTGAGCAAAAGCAGCCCTCAAACACTTACCAGGACTGTCTGAGCTAGAAGAGATCACACTGATCTCTGAGCATGGATTAGCTACTGCTTGACATGTTTTCACTGTCTAGCATACATGCATGGCTGGGATTGATCTTTGCCCTGGCGTTAGAATTACATGGTGCAGCCTTCCCAGGACTGCACCACTTCACACGGAGGGAAGGATAACATCAGATGAATGAAAGCTGCTGGTCAGGGAGAAGGATAGGAAGGGCAATGGGTCTCTTGTGGTGATGCAGCGGGACTTGAGGCTTGACCATCTGCTTTGGCTGTAAAAGGTTCCCGGCTACTGGAGTGATTCCAGCTATCCAGGTCACTTTGGATACCTCCCAGGGAGAAGGCCAATAAATCATCCTGTTGAAGCTGGGATTTTGCCTTGCCAACTGTCACCTTTCCTGGTTTCTGGCTCATTCTGTGGCATTGAATTCCCAGTCTGGCTCCGACTCAACAGCCCAATGAGAAAGGCAAAGTGAGAAAGGCAGTGCTGTTGAGCTTGTTTTGCTCAGTGTTGGGATTCCAGCAAATGTCCACTTTTGACACCTTTTGGAACTGGCTGTAAATACGCTTTGAGAAATTCCTGGAGAAACAAATGGAATAAGTCTAGCTACGTCCATGTAAGCTGCATGAATATGGGCCAGGATAGTAACGCGTGGCAGACAGCTAGCAAAGTTGAAAGCAAGCCGAGGGTCTGAATATATTAAACACATGCATCTGATGAACATGGGCATCAAGGAGCCATGGTGCGCACAGATCAATGCGATGAAAGAGAATCTTGAGGAGCCCTTCGACCACCATCAGTGAAAGTTCCGGGCATTCACCCAAATCCTTCCACTGACCAAATGTAACGGCTTTGGTGAGACAGAATCACTGAAGATGAAAGAATGAGATTCTTGCATCACCAATTACGATGGAACACCAGCGTGCAAGTCTGGCAAGCCCATCCACACTACCCCATGCCTCTTTCAGGGCTGCATTCAGTGCAGCTTATTTCAGGAATGTGCTCGCATCAGATGTTAACTCCAGTGTGTTTGCAGCCAGGTTCACATGGTCCATGCTGGTATCGTTTCACATTTGAATGGAGGGCTTCTGTTTTTACTCTGAAGGGCCTGAGCACAATGCATCTGTCCCATGCTCTCCAACTGAACCTGAGGGCCCTCTTACCAATATCTATTGTATGCATACCAAGCAAGCACCGGAAAACATGCAGAGATGCACACTCGGAAGAGCACCGAACCATACACCACGGCTGCACACCACTCCCTTCTTCTGAGGTCTAGCCAAAGCCTGGAGCTGCAGGCAGCATCCAGAAACCTTGCAAAACCTGTCTATTTGGGCAGGCTGAGATCTAAGTGGGTGGTAGGATAGCAAGAATGCCTTTTAGTGTATGCTATTTTCCTTTTAGTCCACTTCTAATAGATTTCTAGCTGCACATCATGCCCTTTTGGACACGTAGGGGCAGCAAATATAAATCATGAACCAACGTTGGAACATTTCAGGACTGGCATGTCTTCCATGGAAATTCAGGCTGCTGTCATGAGACTTATTTCTGTCTTGATGCAGACATGGGAACTTGGCTGCTGACTGGATGACCCCACCTTCTTCCAAAAGTCACTTCTTATTTTCTGCCATGTTCTCCCCAATACCTGCCTCCAGTGTCTAACTCCAGTGATCTGTAGCTGTTTTCTGAGGTATACATTAATTTGCTCAGATTTCTATCCAGCTCACTAACATTGATGTCAAGAAACCTGACAATACTGATAAACATAGCAATTAAGAGCAACTCTTCCAGGTCAAAGGGATGAGCTACAACAATATCTATTTAATGTTTATCATTTCCCCCTGCATCAAAATATTTTGAAACCATGGGCATAAAGCTCAGGATTTGAACAATAACTACTTCTGTACTTAATGCTACAAGCAGGTATATTGGGGTACAGGCCAGAATCAAGAGGGCAAAAAAATTGGGCAAAAAAATGTCTATAAGTGTTGGCATTGCTGTTAAATGAATTTATAGATGGATGGACCATATACAAAATGAGATCTCAAAACAGGTGCAACTTAAATATTAAATATGAAATAAGTGCAAGCATCAGATTCTCAGATCATTTCCATTGTAACCGTAGATGCTACTCCATTAAGGCAGAGTCGAATTGCAAGTAAATTCCTTTAAGTGTTGTAAAAATGGTTGAGAACAACCATACCAAGTCTGGCCAGGGGGCCTTCTAACTCAGCATTGCAACTGGTCAACCAAACGTTATGGCAGCCTTTCCCAGCCTGAGTCCCTTCAGTGATCTGGGACTTCAGAGTCCAGCTTTCCTGGACACTGGCCATGCTGGGTGGAGCTGATGGAACGGTAGTTCAGAACACCTGGAGGAAACCAGGTTGGGGGAGATTGTGCTACAGGCACATTGACAAATAGGGTGTGATAGCAATAGCGGCCCCATCTTGATGCTGCTTTTTCAGTGGAACATGAATTTGAGTTTCTGGCTGAAGTAACCATTAACTTTGGCAGAATTAACATTACACTCTTTGACATTCTCTCTCTCTCTCATCTTCTCCTTGTATAAAAGGAAGAAATCAGGAAGGAGGGAGGGAGGGAGGGGGAAAACACACGTATTTTCCCTCAAGATTTTAGTTTCTCCTCCTTACTCCTCACCCAATCAAAACCAAGTATCTATCACTGTATTTTATTCCAGGATAACCTTTCCTCTTGTCACTTGTCTTCCCTACTATGTAACTGAGCTGCAAGTTCCCTGGGACAGGGATACTGGTTCCTTACAGTCCTGTAAAGAAAACACTCCTCCTCACTATCATCATCCTCACCATCTCCATCATCCTCACCATCATTTTTGCTGCCCTTCCCTTCCTCCAAGCAGCATAAAATTGTAAACTGGTATATACGGTTCAACATATTACTTTGCATATGCTCAGAGACTTATGTGAAACAATAAAGATGATTAAGCAAAGACATTGTTTGACAGGGGTGCTGGCCAGAGAGAGAAGCATGGCTCACAACAGCAGCCTGGCCCCAGGTGTTGGTGCGACCATCCCTGTCAAACCACCCAGCGCCTTCTGCCCGAAGCAACCACCTTGCCCTGCATAAGGGTAGGCCTGGTCTCGCTTCCAACTTGAATGTCTTCCAGGCAATGCCGAATGAAGCACTGCCAAAACAGGAACCACCCAGACAGAACAGCCCTGAAGCTGGGAAGCAAGTCCCACATGCAGGAGCATAAACTGAAGGAGGAGAAATCAGTTCTGAGGGTCAGAACTGTTTGTTTTAGACCAGACTTCCACAATCTGGTGCTCTCCAGATGTGTTAGACTGTGATTCCCCTTTCCCTTGTTGCTGGGATCTACGGGGGTTGTAATCCAAGACATCTGGAGGATGCCAGGGTGGAGGAAGAGGCCATTTTGGACCTTCATGGCCACTGAGTGCTGAATTTTTACACCCCTTATAAGAGCAATAACTCTTTCATTACGAGGAGCTCACATGAATCTGTCCGTCTTTGAAGCCTTGTTTGTTCTTGGGGAGAAAACAAGATACCAACACAAGTCTCTTGCAAACCTGCTGGAAGTCTCAAGGACCTCTCTGGTGTCAATGTCTGGAGGGATGCTTTGAACAGGTTTCCATCTGTAAACCATTAGTTTAAATTAAAAACACCTCATTCCAGTCACCGACGGCTCTTCTAAGGCTCTTCTTCATTAAACCCCACAAAAGCAAAGAGGGTGCAGGGAGGAAACAAATGTTAGGAGAAAGGAAAAAAACAAATCAAAGCTTCTCCATCAGAAGGAATTTGACATGATATGAGAGCAGGACCAGTTTATTTACAGCCTCTGCTTGTCGGGTGGTTGTGATGCTTTATCACTTTAAGAAAAGGAGTGAGAAGGAATCAGCCACCTTTCAAAAAGAGGCTATTGAAAAAAAGAATATTTCTTTTAACATGTATCTGATTTCCTGGAAGCTCTTCCAAATTCTGTTTGTAAAACTTGCTTCTGCCTCTGTTACCCAAGAGAGGAAAAGTTGGTTTGAAAGGTGCGTGTGTGTGTATGAAAGAGAATTTTATCGAGTAAAGTCATCTTTTTAGATATTTTTGCAGTGTTTTATACTTAGTTTTTTAAACTTTTTTCATACTGTTTCTTTAAATGTGGACAGATTAGAGGGAAAGCTAGAAAAATGAACTCAACAGAAAAAGAAAGACACACACACAGATAGGATCCAAGCAGCTTTAAGGATAATGCAGTTGGTATAGTATGACACCTTGTCGTACCTTTGCCAAAAGAATAGAAACATTGGGCTGGAGAAAAAGAAAAGAAGTAGTATATAGTCCTTCTAGAATCCAGCATATCAAGCTAAACTTTGGAAGCTGGTGAATCACAACAGTTTTTGGCCCTCATTGCTATCAGTTAAACCATAGTACACTGAAGCACAGAGTAGAAGGGATGTTACCATCTTGCTACTCTCGTAGTTTTATTTTAGATCTTAGGTATAAAGATAAGCTGGCAAGGTGACATTTGTAGTTTTTCTTTTCTTTTTCCTTCCTTCATTTTTGGCAAGAGACCAAAGATTATGATTCCTACCACTTTCTGCAAATGAAAAAAAAAATCATATTTTGAATATCAGGCTAAAGATTTCCACAGATTCTGGATCCACTGTGCAGCCATTCTGAATGTATTTGCAATGAACCGGAGACTCGTCAATGGATCTTTGGATTTGCGCTTGGATTACTTAGGAACATGGCAGCCAAAGAGTCGGTGTGTGGTGCTGGACCGAGAATGAGGCCGCAGCCGGGACCATTCAGTCCAAAACCCTGGATGACCCTGTGCTAGTCACATCCCAGCTTCCTAATCGACCTCACAGGGTTGTTGTGGGAACAGAATGGGGAAAGGACCCATGTACCCCAACCTGAGAAACTCAGAGAAAGGGTAGGATTAAAATGCAGTAAATAAGATTAGAAAACAGAGTGCGCAAAGAAAAAGAAATGGTTCTGGATCATATTTAGGGTTGTTGTTTTTAAATTCTCAGTTTGCAGGCAGCAAGGTTGTTCGCAGCAGCATCAAACTAGCCACTCTTAAACTGGGTCTACCATTTTGTGTGCTTGGTCTCCTGGCTCTGATGCAAGGAGGGACTCCCTTTAAGAGTCTCCCGGGGCACTTCAAGCACAACCAGGCGAAGTGCAGAGTCCCGTCTTTTCAGCATTAATGGAACGATCTTAGGCATGCTTAGATTGACAAAGGTCTCCCAACTTGCAGCACTCAATGTTAAGAGTTGCAGGAGCTTTCCTTTGTGTGACACGCACAGGATCAGCCTTTACAGATCTGTTTTGGGTGAGAAGAAAGGAAGAAAAAGGAGGCCATGCATGGTAGATAATGTCTGGGCCGCTGCAAGGCAGGGCCGCTGCTTGCTCCGTGTTGGCAGAGTTACAAACAACAGTTCCTGCTTTTAAGTTCTTACATCCTACCCATTCGGGTACCTTTCTTGCACCTTTTTGTCAGCCTTCAGTTTGAGCCTGTGGTAAATGAATGGTGATTAAAAAGGAAAAAGAACACATTCTCATCTATAGCCACATTAGAAATGCGAATCAGGTCAATACATTCCAGTTGATTTCAGCGAACGAACGTCAAGTCACAGCATGCCTTGTAAATCAAAGCCTGCACATCAGCCCTTGGAACAGGGCCGGAGAGGCTGATGGATAAAAAGGAAAAAACAGCGCTCCTAAATCTGCCTTCAATGATGACTGTTCACTGAAAAATGCCGTCTTCTAATCACCCTTCCCCATCCCGGTGCTCTACAGATGAGGTCATATTTTCAATTATTTTTATTCCTTTATTTATATTTATGCCCCATCTTTCTTCCTCTTCCGAGGAACTGAGGGAGTCTGCTGTTAGTCTTCCTCCTTTCTCTTTAATCCCCACAACAGCCCTGCCTGGTAGTCCATGATTGGCCCCAAATCTCCCAGGGAACTCACTCACTGAGTGAGGACGAGAACCCAGGTCTCTCGAGTTCCCATCCGATACACAAATTACTATGCCACACTGTCTCCATGATTGGACTACAACTCCCATTATCCCTACTCAACTTAGTCCATCAAGCCCAGATTGTCTCCTCTCACCAGCAATGGCTTTCGCAAACCCCAGCAAATGCCTGGTACCTGAGATCTTTTTCACAAGAGCTGCCACAATTCACGCCTGTGGCCTTTCTGAGGCTCAAGCCCATACTCCTTAGCAGGACAAGGGAGTGTGCCCACTCTCTCCCTGGGGGTTTCAGAAATCACTGGAAACCCCTCTGCCCAACATTGTCTCCCTGTGCAGGGGAACACCTGGACTGATTTTGTTTATTTGCCTGCTTGTTTGCTTGCTTAATGACTGTGACAGGATTTCAGTTTGCCAGGTACTCCTAGAAGTTTCTGGAAAGCAGATGTGTTTTGCTTTGCTTTGCATATGCCTGTTTTTCCACATGTACTCTCAAGTGTGACCGTGGGCATTTGAACAGATATTGGCTGGGTTTGGGAGCAATATCAACCAATATCAAGTCAAGACCGTTGGTCTCATACAGCTACACCTGCCTCATCTTCTTCCTCAACTTTTCCCAGGCAAAGAGAGACACATTAAGGGTGCAATCCTGTGCTTGGTTGACTTAAAAAAGCCTGATAGCTCTTTGCATATCCATGACGGGCCAGGGCCATGCTGGGAATGAGAGAACTCTTTTTCCGTCTCCCGTGCAGAGCACTGCATCCTTAAAGCCACCTCTAGGGTGAAAGTTCCTGAAATGATTGCAGCTTTGCTCAGCCTGCAGCATGAGAGCATGACAACTACCCCTCCTGCTAAAACTCTCTCTTCTGCTCAGCTCTGCAAGGTGCACCATGTTTGTCCTCCTTCACATCTGATCGTCTTCCCAGGAAGCACCATGACTGTGTGACACATGTTTCCTGCAGTTTCACTCCTTCCCAGGAAATCCGTCAAGGCTTCTTTATCCATCTGTCACCCCTTGCATCGCAAGCTGCTAGCTGTAGCTGGCACACAGCTGCTGAAGAGTGCCAAAAACAGACACTTGCTACAGGGTCTCACCAGGGTCAGCTCAAGGAAAGCACATTTCCCATCTGCCATCTGTTTACCTTCTATAATGGCCACAGACTCCAACAGGCCTCCCCATTTCCCCCATCTCCCACAGAAATAGACTGTGGCAGCTTCTTTGCAAGCATATTCAAGATCTTTTGGATGTGTCAGACCCTCTAAAATATTGTGACTTTCAAATGTCTCACAGAAAAATCCCAGAATCCCTAAAATACTCTCCTCCTACTACTCTCACTGTGACTCTGATGCAGGGGTAAGTGGCCCCTAATTGTCTTCTTCTTGCCAATCAGAAGTTGTTTCACATGGACATGTTCCTCACTCGGTTAGTGACAATTTGACCTTGTGAGGAAGCCAACTCTGCAGGCTTTCGTAGCACTTTGCCTCAGATAAGTGACTTTTCCAATGCAGTTGCTTATTAGGGCCAACTTATTACATACTGAGCAATCAAATGAAGGTCATGTCCATGAGAACCAGGTTATTGCAGAGTCCAATGCCTGAAAAGATTGGCCTTCCATACTGGTTAATTATAAGGCTTGTTGGGAATAGCTTAGCTGGTTTGGGTGAAGATACAAAAAGAAATTGCAAGGGTACAGCAATGCACATAAAAAAGAACAATACCTCCTTTCCAGATTTCTCAATCTCAACTGTCACCGTTGTATGGTTCTTGTGCTCCTGGAACATGCAGAGATAACAGATGCAGACCTGGTCTGTCTGGCAAAACAGCTCCATCGTCTTGCCATGGATAGGACATTTTCTGGCTTCAAAGTCCTTGATGGGATCCAGAAGCTGGTGATCTCGGAAAGCAGCCCCCTCCAAGTGGGGCTTCAGATGCAGCTCACAGAAGCTAGCTTGGCACACCAGGCAGGACTTCACCGCCTTCTGCTTGTTGTCTATGCAGGAGTCACAAAGGACTTCTTCCAGATTCACACGGGGCCTTGCGCTGGACGTTCTGCTGACCCTGTTGAAATTGGTTCTCTTGACATCCCCAGATTCCCCGAGGGAGATAGCAGGTTTCCTTAAATCTGCAATCTGCCCACTGGAATACAGTGGCTTCTTCACATCCCCTTCGGTGGTAAAGGTTTTCTTCGTCTCAACGTTGAATAGCGGCTTCCTCAGATCTCCTCTTTCTGGGAATGAAATCTGGGATCTCCGGGTTTCCCCCAGCTGGATGGAGGGGAAAAGAGACTTTTTGGCTTCTCCTGCATCCATATTGAAGTAAGTTGACCTCTTCTCATCAGATGATTCAACAAACTGAATGATTGGCCTCTTCCAGTCACCCCCAGGGTATACTGAATTTTTGAGCTGGCCCGCCTCCAGCGAGGGACTGACATTGTTCCTACTGGCATCTTTGTCTCCCCGATTTGGGCTGGTAGAGTGCTTCCCATCTTCTCCCTCCTTCTTAGGGGAGATTGTGGTCTTCGCCTCCTCTTGCTTTCCTGTGGTTCCATTTGTCCGTGCTGTCTCCATCCTGGCACCTTTTCTCCACTCCTGGCGTTTTGCTTCCTCCTTCACAACTTAGCTCCTGTCCGGAAATGGTCAAAGGTTGGCCTAGTTTTCCCTTTTCACCGAAGCAGACACTCTTGCTGGCTATTCTCCCAGCAAGGAATGGAAAAGCAATACAAGAAGGGCTTGCCTAAATGCCACACCTAGAAATTGGGGAGGAGAAGAAAGAATCTTGAATTATAGTGGGCAGAGCCAGCGAGAGAAGTTACAAAAGGCATCGAGAAACCCAGCCACATGGTTAATTATACAAGGCGGCCCACACCCACTAACATTCTTGTCTAACCAGGTTCGGGAATGCAGCGCTGTGTATGTGTCACTTCTTCTTTTTTTCAAAAATAATTTTCATTAAGAGGCCACAACCAGTTCTGCTGCCGGTTTTGAAAATAGTTGCTTGTTGAGAGCAGGGGTGGAATGACCTTTTCTGAAGCATGGGCAGAATTTGAGGTCTCCTTCACACAAACACACGTGTGTGTGCACAATTAGACTTGCAATGAAAATTGATCCAAAGACTCAAGATCATATACTGGAACTGGAGAGGAATGACCTTGAAGGAGTTGAAAACAGCACAGAGCCATTGGGGTTCTTGATGAAGCCTACAACCAGGTGGAAGCTTTTCCAGGCTTTTCAATGCCTCTCCTGATGTTATTCTTTGCAGATGTGCATTATAACATTCATCTAGTTTATCTAGAACAAGGTACCATTGCAAAATACAGTGCACTTTCCATTTAACAGAGAGTGGGGAGGGAAGGGAGAGAAAGTGAGAACAATTCTAGCCATGGGAGAAATGCCTTCCTCTCACCTTTGCAGTGAACACCAGTAAAGATTCACCCCACTTCTTCAGCCGTTTGCTGGGCTGAGGGGAAACTGTGACACTGTGCTAACCAGCTTCAACCTAAATCCTTATTACTGCCGAGACACACATGTGTATCCAAACACTCAGTTACCCAATAAACAAAGCCATTGCACAGATCCGTGTTTTTTACTTTCTGCATTAGGGTTTCATTCCCTGTAAACAACAGCCCTTCCCTATCCCTTTTTAGAAGTACAGGACATGCTCTATTTTTTTCAGAACCTAGGACATGAAAATTAATGAGAGGAAGAAGAGGAAGGAGGAGGAGAAGAAGAGTGCCTTATGACTTATCCTGGGCTGCTTCTTTGCTTTGTGCTACTTAGGTTGCAGGGATGTCTCAAGAAAGTTGCCCCAGGGACCTTCAGACTATTAAAGAATGTTCAAGGGTGGGGTTCTGTGCTCTAAGGTGCACTGAGACAAATATGCAAGGGCTTTTTTTTCAATCTGGATTAACGCTTAAGGTAAGCCAGAATGAACAGAACTGGAGCTACTAGAGAAATGGAGGGAATGAACAAGGTTTCCAGGGAGAAGAGTCTGGCCATTTCAGCCTCCAAACTTCTTCAAGCAGACATTTCCTTCTGCTGTAGCTTATAGAGTTGTGGGACTTACAGAGCTATGGGACTATTTATCAGCTGATTTTTGAAAAATGTGTTAAGATGCTATCGGGAGATCTCTCCTGAATCAAACCAAAGGTCTGGAGCAACCTATTTCCCACAGTGCTAATCAAGCATTCTCAAGAAATCACCCAGCACTTCCATAAATAGAAATGTGCAGTGTGGGAAAAGGACTTCTTAGCTCTTTCCTAAATCTACTGCCAATGTTCTTCTTCACCAAGGCCCATGGTTCTCGTATCATCTAAAAAGACAAATCTCTCTGGCCACTTTCTTTACACAAGCCTAATGCCACATGCCTCTACCATGTCACTCCCCTTTCTCCCCTGACCCTTTTTTTTCTTGTCCTCCTGATCCTTTGGTGGCCTTTTCTTACACTTTTTCTGCAAGGAAAGCTGACAAACAGAAAAAAGGGCAGCTGTGTTTGAAATACTGTCCATCCTCCCAAAGCCAACTGCAAGCAAGCTTTGTGTTTGCAGACCATATTCTGGACTTCAAACTCTTTATTCAAACCCACCTGCTGGATTTTAGATGTGACTTTAACCTGCATTCTTAGCTCTATGAATAATAACAATGCATTTTAACAAACAAACACAAGGAAAATAGAAAAATAAACTTTAAGATATAGAAAAGTTTCACTTCTTGGCCCTGATTGATGGCTACTCATTTCTGTATTCTTGCCCCAGTTGTACACAGTGCCAAATAACTCTTGATATTAGTTGCTCAGAATTCATTTTAAACTTGTTCCTATCTTCCCTCTTTAATGCAATCTCTACTTTAAAGTACAATCCTATGCATCTTTAGACATGTATAGCTGGCTGAAGCATGCTGGTAGTTGTAGTCTTTCTTTCTCTGTCTGAACATGTATAAGATTGTCTCGGCTGTTTACTTCCCCCAGTTCCCTCATGCAAACCATTCAGCATTTCTTGGGATTCTTCATTCCTGGCATTGCTTTTATAGGTTTTCAGGTCCTCTTGATACCTTCCCAGCAATCCCACAGAAGCTCAATTCAGCTGTTTCCTACTACTATGTCACCCATTGCACTCAGGTGGCTCCCTTTGCATTGAAAGTCATTGTTTTGCCCATTTGCCAAATTTTCACTAGGTTGGTAGCTCTGGGGGCTGGTGGGGAGGCCCTTTCTGAGCACAAAGGGTGGCTACTGCAGATGAAATCAAGGGATTCTCCCTGACCCTTTGACACATCCAAAGTGCCAAAAGGAGATGTGGACAGTTCCGTGTCCGGTTTGCTGCGGCAACCTTGCTTCCCATCACCTATTGTGAGGAACACACCTCAGGTGCTGCAGAAGGTAAAGCGAGTTACTGTACACAAGGACGATCAGAGAACTCAGGTAAGATGTGGATAAGACCATAATCCCAGGGGAAGCTGGGTGTCTCTTTTGTCAGGGGGCTCCTTATCCATGGCACCTTCTATTATAAGCTTCATGGGAGCTATCCATGGTGCTCCATGGTGGCAAATCTATTTTGCGGATGGAGTTCAGCACAATGTGTAACTCCTACAATGCTCAAAGAAAACCCCACCAGAGGCTCCTCAGCATGCATGAGCTTGCCCTGGAAATCTCTTCTCATTGTGATTGGGCTTTCATCCGGACAAGTGTCATCTCTAGCTTACTGGAATTTTCCAAGGACTCTCCCTCCATACTTTCAACTTGAACACCCAAAGAACTGCCTATGAGATGACACAGCCCTGCTGTCTCAGCACCTGAGCCAGTACTGGTTCCACTGGGTCCTTTGTGCAAATTTGACTGCATGGGGAAGATCCTGCATGGAGGCTGGTCCTCCCAGTTCAGAAGTCATCATCTGTCTGGGCTGTAGGACTTCCAGGGGAATGTCTATTTGGCTATACTGTGCCATCCACCTTGTGCTTCCGACCAGCACAATTGGAGCTGGCTTGGGATGAAAGCAATGAACCCTCAGCATTTCATTTGCCCTGGAAAGGAGCACATTCTCTTTGCCCACTCTCCTGACTCAGAATGAGGGCAGCCAGAGGACTTCACCAGCCCAAAATGACTAACTGCCATGAATTGCCAGGCCTTTCTGGCTCAATCCAGGACTGGTCTGGATCAGGCAGTGAAGAAAAAAGAAGCCACAAAAAGAACACCCACAAGCTGAGGCTGCAAACTCGAATGAGAATTAATGAAAGGAGGAACGGGACTTGCTTGCAGGTGCAGGATCCTGAGGTGCTTGATCTGCCTAATCTTGGAAGCTAAGCAGGGTTGGACTGGGTTGAAATCTGAATGGGTGACTTGAGTCCTGCACTGAGCAGGCAGTTGAACTCGATGGCTTCCTAAGCCCCTTCCAACTGTATGATTCTGTGATCTGTGGTCCATAATCTATTTTTCCTGTTGCAAAACAAAGCTTGCAAACATTGAGCACAGTACTAAATGATCCATCTATCTTCTGTGGGTTTCTCTGACCCCTCCAAAATGTATGCTACTGATATGCTGCAATTCAAAACCCTGTGGAGAGGGGTGGCGGTGGGGTTAATTTCATGTCAATCAAGTGACACCTTCTAGTTTGGAAGGGAGGAGCCGGAAGACATTTTTGCATCCCTCAGCCATTGCTCTGAGCTCTGTGGAGCTTACTTACTTTTTTCCGCACACATGTGCAGAAAGCACGACTTTGTCAGCAATGATCGTGACTCATGCTTCAGCCAGCCATGGGCACTGCAATCCTTTTGTCACCTCCTTCCACTCAAGGTGTGTCTAGACTGCGTGAATGGGGGATGAGTGGTGGTAAGAGAGATGCTGCAGAAGCTCCCACGTGCTTTCTTTTATGAGGATGCACATAAACTTTTCATGTGCCACGGCTGATGGCCCAAGTCAAGCCAAGCGAGGCTTCTGGCCAGGAAAGACCTGCTGCAGCAGGAAAAATTCTCTCCACAACACAGCTGTGTGCACCAGCGCCCTCTTTTTAATGCCTGATACCAAAAAAGGTTGCAGGAAAGGTGCTTTGTCTCTCCACCCTCTATTCCAGCCAAAGTTGTCATCAGGTTTTACCTAAAATGAAACTCTGTTTTGTAGATGCCACATTGAGCAAACTACCTGAGGAACATAAAGGGAAGGCAAACAGGTTCAGTATGACTAATACAATCTCTTTCAGGAGGAAAGAGGTTGCCTTGGTCCCCCATTGTCCAAGCTGTCCCAGCAGATGAGGGTGGTAACATGTCAGGGGAGTTTTGTAGAATCTTCTTTGCATTGCGTAGGGTACTATACTTTGTTACAGTCTGTAGGTGATGGAATTAGAGCATTTGTTACCTATGACAGATCAGATTCATCATTGGTTCTCTCCTCGTCTTGATTTCTTGTTTGTTTGTTTTTGTTTAGTCACAAAGTCATGTCTGACCCATCACGACCCCATGGACAACATTCCTCCAGGCTCTTCTGTCCTCCACCATCTCTCGGAGTCCACCCAAGCCCACAGCCACTGCCCCAGTGACCCCATCCAGCCACCACAACCTTCTCCTTTTGCCGTCAATTGTTTCCAGCATTGGGGTCTTCTCTAGTGAGTTCTTCCTTCTCATTAGGTGGCCAAAGTATTTGAGTTTCATCTTCAGTATCTGTCCTTCTAAATAGCAGTCAGGGTTGATTTCTTTTAAGATTGACTGGTTTGATCTCTTGGTACCTAGTCCTGATACCGGTCCTTATGTAAGGCACAGTGGCCCTCATGCAAAACGGTGAAGGATGTTCTAGATCAGAAACCCCAGTCGATCATTCTAGATTAATCTTAGTTGCATGACCAGCTGGAAGCAGTGTGTGGAAGCACGACTGGCACCTTGTGCCTTCTCTGAAGCACCTGAACTCAATTTGTCATAATGGACATTCCTACATTTCCACTGAGACTGGGATTTTCTGCCGTATTCTTTTTTGCCCTGTCCATTCGATGTCATTTCTAAGTAAAAGGGAATCTACACATTCAGCAAAGTCATGTTATATCTCCTTTTTGGACTGACCCAAGTAGAGACACAGGAGATACAATCTGATGTCAAACGTTTAAAGCAACACACTTCTTGTTCGCAGAAAATGGGTACATTACAGAGAAAAGTGTCAAGTCAAGCCCTCTGTTCAATGGAGGCACTCTTGGGGTGAGGAAGGTCCTTTTAGCAGTTGTTAGTTTGCCCCATGAATCTTCCCCTCCAGTGGAAGCTGGCTCCAAAGACCGAGATGCAGGTTTTGGCTTTAAATTATTCCAAGGCATGAGACATCCAGCGAATCACAATATTCTGACCTGAACATTAGCCTAAGAGGTCCAAATCAGGTCAGTTCATATAGAAATAGTCTAAGTTTCGGTCCTTCAAACCTTTCTATTTCAGATAACTTTGAAGATGAGATTGCCTCTATATTCTGTTTTAATATATCAGCGTATTTTAGTGCTTGGCTATTCTTTTGCTTTGTTCATGTAGTCTCAACTTTGCACACTGCAGAAAAGTTTTGCATGACTGTCAACCTGACAAAAATCTATTTTAGGTCAAATGTAGCGTCTTCTCCATTGCCCCTGGGAGGAAAGCAAAGAAGAGATCTGGAATGTTACAGGAGGAAGGCAGTCAGCTCTGCAAGGCCTCCTGTGCTCTACCAGGGTTACAGGATTTGCCAGGCAGCTTTTCACAGACATGTTCAGCCAGTTCAGCTTTCTATTTGTGTTATCTTTGGCTCCAACTACAAATTAGTCTTGTCCACAGCTGACTGTAATTCAAACTTCGCCTGGGATTTTCCATGCTGGAATAACTCTTTCTGCTACAGCCGTAGACCATTTAATCCCTTTAAACACAGTATTAGCAGATTCATAGTTTGCTGATTAATTGTTCAATATTTGTTACTGGATCAAGTGGAAAGCAGATCTAGAGAAGACCTACTGGGTGATCCTGTGCAGTGGTTATTTATCAACTGCTATGAACAGTTATGGAAAAAAGCCGCTGAGGTGGTGCACCGCAACAGAGCTCCAATGCGCACGAAGAACTGTAAGAACATGATCCAATCCCATGTAGCTGCTTGTAACTCTCCAAACTCGGAAGACTGCAGACTTCCTACAAACGGCAGGAGGTGAGGGGCAAAGATTTCCTCTACCCTCTGCTCACTTTCCAAAGCATTCTGGTCATCAAGTGTTTTCCTACCCCGTTGAATGGAGGAGCGTCCAAGGCACCCCTGGGACCGCACCCTCCCCAACCGCTAGAATGCCACCCCAACCACACACGCAGGCTGCCTCCAAAGATGACCTCCCTGTCTTAGGAGCTGGGCCAGCATGGAAGGGGCCATGCTCGGCTGGGCAGGCAAGGAGAGGTTCTCCAAGCTCCAATCAAGGAGAGGGCTTCCAAGCCACCAAACATTCCAACGCTGGAATGTTTCTCCAAGTTGCTGTGGAGACTCTGACCTATCCAGGAGGCCGTGGGAGCATTGCCCAAACTAGTAAACTATCAGGGGCGCTGCTCCATGCAAGCTTAGGCTTAAAAACAAGCAACCAAAGCCCTCTTACAACTCCCTGCATTTCCCAGACAGTGTGCCCCATGCTGGCCAAGGCATGCTAGGAAATATAGGTCTTGTTCCTGCCCAAACATGCACAAGAATCGCCTTAACTGGTTTCATAGTTATTTCCCCTTCAAAGAGAACTTTGAGGACTGTAATTTATGGGAGCAGGTGTGTGGAGGATGGCAGAACTCAGCACTGTCGCCAAACTCCAAGGTACTTGGGGGAAATCATGGCCACTATGATTCTCTTCTGAGTGTTCAGTATGGATTTGGCATTTGTAATCTGCCCTAGAAGAACCCCAACTTTTTCCCCTGCCTTAATTCCAAAAGGCTAGAAACATTCTCTCTCAACATTAGTTGGAAAACTCAGACTACTCTTTTGAACAAAACCTTAATACCAAATAAATAGTGTTTTTAAAAGAGACAAGAGATACATCATGCCTATATATAACACTAGTTATTTCTGTATTTTACTTCTCTCTTTTCTTCCATTAGAATATAATCTTTTTCTGACCTGAGCACACATTTCGCTGCAACCTGCAGTGATACTCAATTTTCTGTTCTTTTCTTTTTTGTTGTGTCTTATCATTCCTCTTCCTTCTCAGAGATCTATAATTATATAACTCCCTCATTGTGATCCTGGGTGTCTCCTGGAAGGTCAAAGAGACTCACATGCTGTAACTGGGTCGTCACGTCTCTTTTTCAATGCTCAACATGTCGAAGGGGAGGGAGACAAACTGGATCAAGACAAAACTTCTCCCGGCACCTCATACAGAAGCTGTGCAGACAACTTCCAGATAAGAAAACACAAAAGCACTCGCAGACTTCTCGTTTAGAAAAAAAGTGAATAAGAAAGGTGGGGAGGACGCACACTAGACGTTTGCCCATTTCTGCATGTTGTGAAAAAAGTGGACAGATGTACGTTGTTTTCTCCCTCTTGTTAATGCCAGATCTGGGGTCACTCTGGATTGCCAAAAGGTTCAGGTCACAGGGACATAGTTAGATTGTGGAATTCTTTGCCACAGGATGAGGAGATCAGCCACTGATGGAGAAGTCTCTAAAAGGGGTTTGGATGAATCTAAGGGCCATGGTAACTTCCGCTCTGGGTGTTTTTATGTCCGAAAGCAGCTTTCACCTAATCATTTCAGGGGAGAAGCAGCAGAAAGGGGTGTTCTCTTCATGCCCTCCTGGTGGGCTTTCTGAAGGCATCAGCTTGGCTGCTGCTAGATGCAGATGCTGAATCAAGCAGACCTGCAGTTTGGTTCCTTGGGCCCTTTCCCAACACAAATGACTCCCACTTAGCAAGGCTGCTAATGCCTCTGCCAGAGGACAAAAGAGAACATGCATAATGATGAGATTTGATTATTTGCCCCCAAGAGAACAGACATTCCCAGCTTGCTGCTCCCAGTATGTGTGTGTGTGTTTTATGTTTCTACCCCACCCATCAATCCAAAGGCTCCCTGAGCAGTTTGGCCACAACACCCTCCATTCCCACCCTGCCAGTTTTCCCAGAACAGTCCCAGCTAAAGGCAGTCAGTCACAACAGCTATCCATCATCCCCTGTCACTCTTGTAGGAGAGACTATGCCATTTATTGATCGGCTGGACAATGTAAGCAAAACCGAAAGGATGGCTTGTGCGTGTTCCTGCTCGAATTATCACTGCCCAATGGAGGCTTTTCAGCTTGAAGGAGGAGTCATGATATCTGATCAGCAGTGTCCCATATTGCATCCATTTTGGCCCACTGAGAGATGAGTCTGGAGATTCTGAGCTGGAGATGCTACTTTCCCATGCCAGCCACTTCAGACTGGAGCCTGAGTCATAAAGAAACACACTGAGGAAGCTCTCTGAAGTCTTATTAACCTGGGCAGTCCAGAGTGCTTTGCAAATCCCAGTAAATCCAGCTTTAGAGCAGACCTGTGAAATAGGTCGGTCTGTTAGCAGTCCTGTGTAAACAAGCAGAGAGGAGAGTGGTGAGGCACCAGGAGCAGAATTGGCCAAGATGTAGGAAGAAGATGTCATGGGCCACTCCCGTTCTTCTCACCAAGCACAGGAGGATTGGCTTGGCCTCTTCCTTCTCATCTTTTCCCCTCTCATTTGGACGGTAATATACTGCATGCCTCCTCATGCAGGGAAACCTTCTCTCTTTGGGGGTACCTGCTCCATTAAGCCTGCTTTGTTCCTATGCTTCATCTTTTGGAGTTGCCCTGTTAAATTTTATTAGCATGAGTTGGAAGCAATACCATTGTGCAGACTTTGGCAGCAGGGGAAAGATTGTGCCCTTGCTTTCCATGGAGAAGCCACCAGGTTTAATCCCTGGCATTTCCAAGAAGGGCAGAGAACCGACTCCTGCCTGACACCCTGGAAAGCTCCTTCCTGTCTGCGTGGACCCAGCTTCCCTCCAGGTGTTTTGGATTCCATTTCCAGCATGGGCATGAGTGCTGGGCATTGCTGTCCAAAACATCTGGAGGTTAATGAAGGCTAGTGGAGACATTACTCAACTAGATTGACCAAGGCTGCTTCCTACGGCTTCTTCCCCTGAAGTTCTGTTCCTGAGCAGAGGAGTGGATCCACCTTGCCTGTCCCACATGCACACACATGATCATAAATGTTAAGACATCTCAAGGCCGTGCACCTATGGATATTTCAGTCCATTCTCATATATCCACAGCCTGTGGCAGGCCAGCCTTTCCCAGGCATCTTGGAGTGCCCATCAGCACAGGATGCTAAGAGTTGCCATGAAAACTTTCCATCTACATGGCTTGCTGGGGGATGCTGGGAATGATGATACCTCTTCCTGATGGCACATGGGGCGCCTCCTGGAAGCAGATTCCAGTGGTGGGTGTCTTCTCCACCATGTCTCCACACAGACAGGAGGCAGAGGAAGGGGTGATGGAGAAGAGGGGGATACCACACACCACTGGCCCCAGCGCCCAGCTGATTGCCCCCCAAAGAGGGTACTTCTCATTGCAAAAGGGTCCCTCCTGCTGCTTTGGTGGATGCAGCTGCTTTCAAACTGGATTGAAAAAGGAAGTTGGGGCGGACTGGACGGTGCATGCCTGACAGCCAGTAGGATGCCACCCCATCCCAGCTCAAGCTGCACTTCGTGGTGAAGGGCCTGTGCAGCAGCTGCGTTCAGAAGGCAGTGGGAAACGCCATGAGGAAGGAGGCTGTGATGCACGGCAGAACCTGCGAGCTCCCGGTTTGGGAGGAGTTTTGGCCGTGAGAAACGCTTGGGAGGCTATTAGGGAAAGCATGTTTAGACAAGAGACTGCTTATTCCCTCCGCCTGTGATTAACACAGGTAGATTTTTCCCCTCCCTCTTTCCCTGTTTTTCTTTCCCCCTTTGAGTTCAGCGTCTTACTTACTTCATTAAAGGGAGAAAGAAAAACAGGGAAAGAGGGAGGGGAAAAATCTACCTGTGTTAATCACAGGCGGAGAAATACAAGAGGGAGAGAAGTTGAGCAGAAGAAATAAAGGATAAGAAGAAAAGAGGAGGACCTCGTGGAGGGGGCTGAGAAGTACCAGGCGTAACACCCCTGAACACTTGATATAGCAATTATCTTTATAGCACTGTAACTGGCTTGAGCTAGAAGTTATTGTGAACTGACTGTGATGCAAATGAGAGGTAACCACACCATTAGCTCCTGAACATGTTTGCTTATTCAGAAGTAAATACCATTTTTGGTCATGAGAATGTCTCCCAAGAGTTCACAGGCTTTTAGCTTTTGGGCCTCATCATTTTGCAGAGAAAATCAAAGTGACAATCTGGGAGATATGATTTGAGGCTAATATGATCACTAGAATGAAGGGTAAGGATTAAAGTGGAGATAAATTAAGAACAAGCTGAGGGCTATTGAAAGTTGAAGATAAAACTGGTGCGATAATAATTTTAAAATTATTTAAAATGTTTTAATAAATAAATAAATAAATAAATAAATAAATATTTTGAGGCAAGGTTGCTGTTAGAATTGCTTCCCTCAACATGGTGCCCTCCAGATGTTTTGGACTTCAACTCCCATCAGCTCCAGCTAGCATGGCAATAGGAATGATGGGAGTCCAAGCTGAGGAAGGCTGAAGTACAAAGCAGTCATGTTGCATATAGTTACTTGGAAGTAAGTCTCATTATTTTTGCATGCCAGATAATTTCCGTCAGTTGAATTTCTGTTTATTGCCCAGGAGCCTCACCAGAAAAGCAATGTGCCAGCCCTAGCAGTACAAGGAGGCCTCAAATCCCAGTGGTACACCCCTTGCGAGCCAGAAATGCAGAAGAGCATGCTGTTCATTTTTTTCCAGAAAAGATTTGCCCCAGCTTGTTCCACTCTTTCCCTTTGATTAGCACGCTTCCACTCTAACATCGCTTCCCTCATGGTTTGTATAGACGGCTTACCTGTGTGAAATCCCTGAATAAGCTGAAAATGTGGAGTGAAGCAAGAGCAGTGTCTTTCTTTCCTGCACTGTGGCAAACCTCACATTACTTTCTGAATCAGAGGTCAAATTCTGCCTACTTTCCCACCATGAAAGCAAAGTGAAACAAGAACAATCAGTGGTTTATTCCCAAAAGAAATGTCTCAACATTGCAAGGAACGGTATCAAGAGTTCCTCTTTCATTTAGGGGGCACATGGGTCCTACTTTAAAGAGGACAGTCCTTTGTTTGCAGAAATAATCCTCTTTTTGAAGGGCTACCTTGTCCAGATCCAGATTAGAAGGAAGAACTCATAAAAAGAGAAAATCCAACGACCTTGAAGGTGCCCATCAGCAATTAGCATCTGGAAAGCAACATGGCCATTGTTCGTGTATATATTGTGTTTCTATCTAAAATACTAGTACTTATTACTTCTACATTTGCATCAATATGAATTTGATCACTTATTTATGTTTGCATCATTTATAAAGCCACCCCTCATCCAGGGATAACAGCTCAGAGCTACAATAAATTAAAGCAGAAAATACAGAAGTAACAGTGAAATCAAGCAGGCCAATAAAAAGGAGCTACAATCAAAACAGATAATCTAGCATATGCGCATTCTATGCAAACATCTGTCATATCTGGTCCTCAGTATTTGGTGATTCATTTTCTCTTTTGCTGACAGGAAATAAGCTGGCATCCTATCTCCCTTCCCTTCCCTTCCCCTTCCCCTTCCCTTCTGTTTTTGCATATCACATTTATTTTCTATCTTTCCCCCAGGAAAATCGAGGTGTTATGCAAGGATGGCCATTCCCCTCCCCTCCTCCATTTCATCCCCTCAACAACGCTGTGAAGCCAGGAGATGGTAAGAGGACTAAGATCACCCGGTCGACCTTTCCCTCCATAGGCAGCAGCTCCCAGGGGTGTGAAGTGCAGTGAGAAAAGCCCCTCAGAATAACATCAGGAGGGCCTGGGAGGCAGCGAGTTGTTCTCAGTGTCCATTATAGATTCGGGTTTGAGTGATCAGATTTCAGAGTCAAGAAGGAAGCCAGCTCTCCGCCCAACGAACCAGACGTAAATAAAGGCACAGTCCCGGGAAGTTTAGGCCAAGTCCAACAGCAGAATCCCAACCCCAGAGAGGCCAGGAGCAAGGAAGGAGTTCAAAGCAGACAGGACAATGCCCAGAGTAAACAGTGAACAGTGCGAATGAAAGTCAAGCGTTGACTACGATGGCAAAGGTCTGGTTTGGATCAGATGCTTCAAGTGCTCAGTCAGGGGCCTGTGCAGGTAGAAGGCACCTTGGGCAACACAGGTGAATCTGCAAGCCTTCTTAAATGCTAGAAACTTGGCCCTGGGAGAAGCAAGGTGGGCCGCTGTGCCTCCCCAGCCTGAGCTCCTCGCAGCCAAGCTGTACCAGAAAAGAGCTGTCATATTCCGTGGCAGCTCTTCCCCACCCCCTGCATTCCTTTACTGTCATGTTTCCCTTTAATATTCATGTAAATGCGCTTGCATTTCTTTTCAGAGAAATAGTCAGTGTGAACTTATCAACTATGCTCACAATTTTATTCCCATTTTGTTCTGAGTGTGGTTATTAACTCAGCTCCTTAGTGATGCAAATGAAATGGACATTCTGAATTAATTAGAGTAACTTTCTAATTAATCACCCTTCAGAAATTATGACATTGCAGTGAATTGCCTCCAGTTGAGCTCAGATACCAAATAATCCAGGGAAATCACAACGCAGAAGACTCTATTAGAACCCAGCTCCTCCCAGTCTTGCCATGTAGGGACCATAAAGCTGGTCACTGAAATAGGCCAGGTCATTTACGGACCACACATCAGTCCTATGCATGCTGAGACAGGAGGCCCCTTCTGACTCACTCTGTTTCCATCTTTGTATGTTTGCAGGCCCACTACCACTGTGCTCTGGTCCCTCCACACAGAATGAGGACCTGGATAGCACCAGATAGGTCCTTCTGGTTGAGGAGCATATGCCATCTTTCAGCTCGAGTTCAGTGTTGGAGAGGCTTGATGGAGGGGACTGCGTCCCAGAGGTGGGTGGAGCTGAAGGCAAAGAGGGGTGGGCCAAAGGCAAAAAGGCAGGGCCAAACGTTTCAGCAGCATCACTAAGTTTATGCATTTTACTGCCTGGAATGAAGCCTAAGAGGCATTTCAGCAATCGTCAGGGGGAAAAGCTCTAAAGCCAGGAAAACACTGCAGCAAGGGGAAAGCGGTGGGGCCAGAGGGGAGGGGAGGTTGACCTCCTGGGATCTCTGGAGGCAGATGAGGTGAGCAGGACTGGCCCCAAGCCTGAGGTTCTGCACCCTTGCATTCGAGACAGTCGAGCTTGTGCAATTGAAAGCCACGTCTTGAATCTGCCCCAGCTTGGGAAAACCAAATGTTCCGGTCCAACCTGGTCTCCGCAAGCAACCTCAGAGCTGCAGGCCATCTGCACCAGGGTGTTGCAGAAGACCTAGCGGGCTGTGGGAAGATCCAGCACAGATGTGGCTGCAGTAACAGATTCGTTAACTGCTGATCACAGATATGGAGGTTGCTTCACTGAGATTTAGGAGCTCCTCCAGGTGCCCAGGCAGAAGTTGCAAAGGTCATGAGCAGCTTTGGGAGCCTTATGAACCACCCGGGCTTTACAGAGCCACTTCTGATGCTCCCACCTTCACATGTCCTGAACTTAGAGGTGGCTGTTTGTATTCCTGCTAGCCCCTTTCCTGAGGTTTCAGCTCGGTGCTGCCCCTTCATATCCTTTATTTCCCTCCTTAAGATTTAATTTCCCCTAAATTCTTTGGCTTAACTCCCTAGTCCCAATTCCTGGTTGAAATGAAGCCTAGCTAGTATTCAGTGCTTTTTGATATTTTCTCCCACAGTGCCTTCCTTTCTGCTGTGCCTTTGATTGTATGCCCCTTCAGCAAGGGAAGAATACCAAGTTGGTGGAGCAAGAGGAAGAAGGCAAGGATCTCAGGTGGGTGGAGACCCCGAACAGCAGCCATCTGTCGGAGTCAGCAGTGCTGCATGCAGCTGGTGGACGGAAGGTCTGACTCAACATCAGGCAAGTTCATGTGTTTGCCTGCTTTCCTCTCCAGGCTGGATATTAAGAAGAGGAGACGATGGCCTGGGGGCCTGGGAACCACCTGATAAAGCAGCCACACCTTCCCCAGTTCTCCAACACCACCCTGAGCTGCTCACTCATTCTGAGCCCTGCTGGCTTCCAGGGACAGAAAGCCCTTCCTCTGAAGCAGCTTCCAGGTCCTTGTTGCGCTTTCGGCTCTGGCTGCTTGCTTGCCTTGGCCCATGTCCACTGGCGCTGTGTGTGAACTGCGTTCGCTGATGTCGTTGATTCAGTTAATTCCAATTAAGTTGAAAGCTCCGTCAAGTCCAAACGCAACCCGGTGTAGCGTCATGGGACTGGCTGACGCCCAGAGAGTTGCATGCTGGGCTAGTCCCAGGGAGGTGGATGCCCTACATGAAAGCAAGGTGGGGCATGGGATCCCAGGCTTGCTGCCCCACCCGGACCCCCTACCTCAACCTCCTTATGCAGGGGAGAGAGAATCAAAGGGGAGGCTTGCTGGCTTCCATGTCCATGGGAATGGCAGGCAGGTGTCGGGGCCAAGCGATGCTCCTGCTGTTGCTGCTTAGGAGAGATGAAGCTGGCTCTGTGCTGCATGTTCTCCAATTTCAGTTTATGCCACAGGGCATCCCCCCGCCCTGAAAGCAACTTTGATTATAAAAAGGAATCTGACTGGCAGCACAGACAAGAGGGAAGGAGGGAGCTTCTTCACATAATCCAAGCAACCAGCAGCCTCACCAGGGCTCAACCTCAGGACCAAACTCCAGGGGCCAAAGCCGAGGGATCCCCACAGCCAAGGGCTTCAGAAAGTAACCCCCAACAGAATGAACTGAGTTCCGATTTCTGCAGCTCTTGCTTGCAGAAATTGCCACAGTCAGCTGGCCTTTTCCAAGAAGCACAGACTTAAAGATCAGTCTTCTTCTTCTTTTCCTCCTCCTCCTTTCCTTTGGAGGGGGATTTGTATAATGTTGTTTCCCGGCAAATGTGCAGCCATGCAAATGCGCGTTGGCACAAGTGTATTTTTGCTCTAGTGAAAGCATGCATGCAATGAATGCATTTCCTCTGCAAAAGGACCAGTTCTGGCAATGAGTAGAAGGCAAAATGAATAACGCCTGCCCACCCACAAAACACAGGCAGGGGGGATTTAACAAATTCGCCCACTCATGTGCAGCAGAATCCTTCAGGGAGCAGCAGGGAGCAGGGCAACAACAACAGACCGAGCATCAGCACAGGGACCCCCTTGCCATTGACCTGATGTGGGACGCTGGAGCATCCATTCCTCCTCCTCTTCCTTCTCTTATTCCTCATCTTCTAAATGTATAGTAAGGGAGAAGCTGGACCAGCATATACATGGTGACCTTTGCTCATGCTCTAGCTTTTACTTTAAAACTATATTCTCCACCAAATTGTGCATAACTCCAAGTAAAGGCAGCAAATATGACCCCGTGAGTTTAAAATGCAGAACTGGCCATGGTGGGGTTGGGGCCTTTGTTTGCATTTTGTATCGAAGCTGGCAAGCCTCTCTCCTCTGCCCAGCTACTCCCTCCCTATTACCTGGAATGCACTTGTGAAGCGCATGGGAGTGCACAGGGAGGGAGAGAAGATGCGACTGTCTAAAGGAAGTCCTTGCAAGACGCTTTGTCCCAAGGTCTAAAACTACGAGCCTTTGAACTCCGGAGCGCAGCACTACTCACTGGAAGCCCCATTTCTGTATTCCAGTATAAAAGCTGGAGACTGTTGAGTCTCTAGGATGTGGTGTTTGGAGATATTTTTGGATGGAAAGATGATGCTGGATGCCTCCCAGTTAATTAAAAAATAAAAATCAAGATCAGGTGTGAGAGAATGACTGGCAGGTGGCAAGAGAAGTGTCGCTGAGTGCTCTGGTGTCCAAAGACATCATGTCTGAGACCTCAGAGAAAGTCCCCGGGCTCTGCTTGCATCTGCAGATGATGACCTCCTCTAATCCTGAGCAGCACCGTTTGTCTCCCAGACCACTGCTGTTTTGCTGTTAACTTAGTCACATCGGTAATTCCATCCAATCAGGGATCGTGCTGTGAATTGGATGGCTTTACTGAGTAAACTTGGATTTAGTGGCATGATGATTTCACTGAGGGCAGATGAGGTGAGTGTGAAGCACAGAAAGATCCTTTTTCACAAACCATGCCCTTGAATAAAAAGATTGTTTTTAAGAATTGCTGAAAATGGGAGGGTTGGCTCTGCTCTGCTCTGATACAGCTTCATTTCAGGCCAGTTATCAATTGAATAAAGATACCTGAGCAATGAAATCTTCACTAATTTCATATGAAAACTGACTGGATCTGCAATGCCCTGGTCTAATATGTAGGCAGAAACTTGGCTACCCACCGGTTCCTTGCACCCATCAGCCGTCCTTGAGTCCCCACCTCTCAGTGGCTGTCAGGGTTCACTTTTCCACCCTGCTTTGCTGGTCCCCCAAATACTGGGACCAGACACTGGATTCAGCACACAACTACCCAAGCTTGGGGAAAACAAGATTTATTAAAAGACAGGATAAACAACAGTACAACATAACAACACACACAACAACAAGGGTAGGGAAGGGAACAGAGAATTGGAGAGCAACAATTTCATCGGACTCGCACCGGTTGGCTCCCTGCAAACCCCCAGGACAGTTAGCTTCCTCAGACTGGAAATAACAAAGCTAGCTGTTCCCACCACGGATCCAATGCACAATATCCAACATAGGGTTCTCCCAGGGAGAATTAGAGCAGTATACCTCAATGGAGCTCCTGCAGCAACAGGAAATCTCTCCCCAAAGATCTGTCCCAGCTCCCTGTTCTTATCCAGCTGGATCAAGGAGAGGACGCATGGGGTGACCGTACCCAGATGAGAAACATATGCCCTTCAGGTCTGCAATCTCTGGCCTTGGTGGGGCGGTGCTGAATAGCCCTGTCCTTGGGAGTAATTTAGGGCTTTTTGCGTGGCCTCGGTGCCTGGTTTTCCTTGAATCATCACTTGGCTGAGACAGCTGGGCCTCCATGCGCTGGGTTAACCATTCCATCCCCGAGGAGCCTTCAGCCAGTTCTCTGATACATTCCTCATTTTGCCTGATGTTTCCGCACGGAAATGCATCAAAATGCACATTTTGACTGTAACTTCCTTCAGAATACATATTTAAATGTGCATTTTTAGTCCAGATTTTTTTTAAGAACAAAAGAGCAATGTGGAAATGGGACAACCTCACTGCTTCTATAATCCACTATTGCTTTGTTTTGATGTTATTTTTGCAACAACCATTCTTTCCATGGCTGTTCAATCTTTTTGGAAGAGCTCCCTTTTCTATACAAAAGGACCTGGCCTCTGACCTCTGGATGCCTCTGGAAAAATTCTTTGCTGAAAAAGTCGCCACCAGTCAACACAGGACTAGATGGACTGGTCTAAGACAGGCTTCTGTATTCTTCCTCCCAGATTAGCTGCGAGGGTGATCCCGGTTAATCAAGGGAACACACAGACAGAGGAGTGGAGCTGCATTCAGGAGCCTTTGGCAAGACAGCCACACACAATGGGCTGCTGCTTTCCATACACTGATTCACAATGTTCCCAAGGAGGAGGAAGTCATTACAAAAGAGAGCACCATCTTTCCCGAGAAGCCGTGGGATGCTGCTGATGTTAGAGAAAAGGTGGTAATGCCAGGAAAGCATCCACAATGGTGTTCTTAGCAGGAAAGACTGTCTCATTCCTGCACATCAGGTTATGTTTCCCCCTTGTTCTGACTCCTTTTGTATATTCCTTACTCCAAGTAAGTGTTGTTGGCACTGATGTAGCCTTTTTGGTGCACAACAGTATGAAACTTAGCCCCAACCCTAACACTCAGCCCTGATCTGTTTACTTTCAGACAACATGTGCCAAGGCAGCACTCCAGGTGTTCTTCTTGACTGCTCACATTGTCTGCCCAGGTGAGGATTGTTCCAGGCTCCGGTGCATGGACAAGAACACAAACTTTCCTAACCCTAACCTGAAGCTTAAACATAACCCTTACACTCTGCTATGAGCCCTACTGTTGTGAGCTCGATTCTCCCGCTCAGCAGTGAGAGCCTCACCAGTCCTTCTCTGCCAAATGTCTTTATTTTACATGCAAGTCTCTGAGCATATATTTTCCTGATGTTTTCCCATATATTTTCTTAACCACTAATGATCTGTGTGCAAATTAGCAGCCCAAAACCATGTGGCTCTATGTGAACCAGCTCATTTGTGAAATTACTAGTTTATGCAAATCAGCTGGTTCTGCACAAGTCACGCTAAAGCCATTTGACTGGTGTGTGTGTGGGGTGGGGGGAGTATTTATTTGTGCACATTTTGTTAGCAGGTTAAAAATGTACACAAATCAGTCTGTCAAAGAGAAAAAGTCTGCTTAGCAAACTGAGCATGTCCTGCTTCTGCTATTGCATGGAAGGCAGGCAAGAAATTTGCTGGACTGAAGTAGGCAGGATCCCCTTGCTTTGGTTGCTCCCAAATGGGGATTTCCTGCCACATTGCATAGACTTCTAAATGCCACGGACTGTCACCCTCGAGCATCAGACATGCGCACACAAACAAGAACAAGCACAGCCCTCCTTCAGTAGCAGAAGTATGCAAATCACAGTCACAGAACCACTGGGCAATTGCCTGTTTTTGCTAAATGAAGAACTGTTTGTTATGTGTACACATACCCTCCCTCAGTAATTTACTGAAAGCAATTGCTGCAGTTGTCTATGAATAAGCATTCAGGGACCGTGTCATGAATGGAACAACTTTCCAGACCTAGATTTGAGTAGGAAATGATGCCACGGAAGGCAAATGATGTCAACTGAGAAGGCAATGCGGCAGTTCCACTGTGTTAGATATCATGGGGAAAGGCAGTTGTTCTTGGTACTGTTGGTAGTTTTTACACACACACACACACACACACACACACACAAAGGTGGGGGGACTTCTCTACATGAGATGTTCATCCCATAGTTCATTGTTGATTGAGGCTTCTTTCTCCATTTCCATTTCAGAAGAAAGATAACACCCTTTTCCCGTGGCTCCAGTCCAGGGGGCATCCTGGTGTATAATTCCTCCACCTTCTTATACTTTATTAAACAACCAAAAACTGTTGCTGTGGAATAGAATAATGTTGAAAAATGCAAGGCTATTTCCTGGCCTCACCTAGCAGCATAGGAGATAATGCCTCACTTTTCTTGCTCTAAAAAAAGCCACAAAGGGTCCTGGGAAGCATGGGAGAGGCCCGAGAGGATTCCGACATCATGAAAAGGACCTCCACACTTCTGTGAGCGAGACATGGCAAGCCCATAATAGGGGCTCCTATAGAGAAGCCGAGAGAGAGAGAGAGAGAGAGAGAGAGAGAGAGAGAGAGAGAGAGAG
>NW_025335856.1:3972703-3986542 GCF_004798865.1 Varanus komodoensis
ACCAGTTCTATCCCAATATCTATTCTGGCAACACCATCACAGGGCCAATAATGCCACTGACAACATCAGGGGTCACATACGTGCTCATTTTCCAATCTGATGTACGCCAGTCATTGTCCGTGATGTTTGATTGCATTCTCGGTAGCACAGACAGGCCAGTTTCCAAACAAAACACAGAAATCCAACAACAGGAAAGAGTGATGTGCAGAAACCCAGAGGGGAGCCGTTCAGCCTTTGAGGACACTCTGTCAGTGACCTTAAGGTGGCCATTCTTGAGCAGATCTCTGCAGTGCAATTTATCAAGAGGTTCAGCTCCATGTCCTTCGCATAAGATGCCCAGGGACTTTCTCAGGAAGCCAAAAGAATTGTTGTCCCTTTATTCATTTGCATGGGGTCGGACAGCATTGGGAGTGGCAGGCTTTAATCCTGAGTAAACCAGCCTAGAATGGCAGAGTTAGTCTTGCAGTGCTTTCAATGGAGGGGTGTTCACACATCCCTGAAGACATGCAGTGCCCCATGAAGTGGAACTGCCTTGGTGTGGTGTGCCCACACCTCTCCAGTAAAGTACGTTGTAGGGGTCCTTAGGACTGGGTGCTAATCTTACACTCTGGAGTCCCCTTCCCCTTCCCCTGGTGCCATCCTCTTTTCCCAACCACCAGTCAAGTGTTGGTTTCCCAACTATTCCACATTTCTTCCCAATCTGAAGAACTGGAAAGTCCCTCCTCCGATTTTGTTACTGGCCATAAATTAAATCTGATGATGTTCTCGACTTTTTACTTTGAGTCCAGCCCTTTTGCTTTCGACTCTGCCCAGTCCTGCAGCATCTCCCCTGAGAGCGTCTCTGAAACTGGATCTGGTCCTTAGGCAGAAACTGTCTGGACACAACCATCATGTCAGGGATATGGGCAAATCAGCCCAGTGGTGACTTCCCAGGCCACTGTCGCCAGAGTCCACTGGGGGCAATGAAGACACGTGGCATGACCAAGTCCTTGCATGCCACGCGGGACTGGTGTGGAAAGAGCCTTGGCAACGTGGTGGCCACAGCTCTGCACACGGCTGGGACACAAGGGGAGCAGGATTGTGCTCACTAGCCTTTCCTTCACCTTGGAGTGTCAACTGTGCACAAATTGCACTCGCCTACAACTCCATCAACATAAGCAGCACTGCCCATGGAACGTGTTGGCTGCAAAAACAGCTAAGCTGAAGGTCGAGGGGGGTGGGGGGAGGGCCTCTGCGAGAGCCAGAGTCAGGCCCTGCAGGCGCAATCTTGCAGCACTTCTTCAAGTAGCTTATTCCCTGCTGGCTGTCATCTGCAAACGGCTGGGCCTGTTATGTGCATCGTGTTGTATTTGTTATCCATGAAGCGGCTGGCTTGCATCTCAAAGCTGACTAAGCTTGACTTGGGCCACTGGATGCTCTTGGACTGAAGTAACCTTGCTGTCATACAATTAGGTAGCTTTAGACTGGGTCTATGCTTTTACTGAATGTGTGTGGCTCTTTAGATTGGAATGTGCATTAAATCACTTCAAAAGAAGAAAGCCACCAGCTGAGACACATGGAGGTGGCCCTCCTGCCCGTTCTTTCTGGTGCTCGTTTGGACCAATAAACCTTCATGCAAGTGGGACTGCAATAGTTGATGGAGCTCCTCTCTTGGCTTGAACCAACCCATAAACTATGTTCATCACCTAAGACCCTCCTCCAGATGCCTGCTCTGGGGGAGGCTCTGAACGCTGCAGTGAGGGGAGGGTCTTCTTGGTGGGGGCCTGCAGGTATGGAATGGTCACTTTGAGGACCCTGCTGGGCACCAGCTTTGTTAGATGAAGACCTTCTCCATGTCTCAGCATTTACCAGCATGTGATATGGCTTCAGTTGAGTCTTGAATTGTTCCTGTTGATTGATTTTAGATCTCTCCCTCTTTCTGTGTGCCCCTCTGTTGCATGTTTTTAAGTTTGCATCTATATTGTTTTTATAATATATTTTCAGGTTTTAATCTTTTTAAATCACCCCCAAAGCTTTGGCATTTGGGGGGAGGCCATAGGAATAATGAATGCGATTAAATGATTTGTGGGAATAGACAGAACTCTTTGCTTCCCAATCCACACACTAAGCCATCAGTCCCAAAGAACTTCCCACCCATGTGCCACTATGAATGCAGCTACCGCTAACATTCACTGGCCTGTTTTTGCAAGCCAGAATCTGGGCCAAAGCCGGAGGTGTAGCACAATTGCTCCTTTGCTAGGGGCTGAGTTTGGACAAGGTGATGCCCTCTCTCCTCTCTCCAGTTTTCTTTTCTTCCTTCTCACTCCACCTCAAACCTCTTGCTGAGGGGTGAAGGGCAGGCCAGGAAAGACAAAGCCCCTGACCCATTGCCATGGAGACACTAATTCAAGTTGAGTTCAAAGGAAGTCATTCCAGTTAAAGCTAACATGCTGGTGTTGGAGCCTGGCTTGGCAGGAAAGAGGCTGTGCTAGGATAAAAAGGACCAGCACTTTGTATATGGAAGGGGAAAGGAAAAGAAGGGATCACTCAAGGCCAGTGGGTGAGTGGGCGAAGGGAAAAACCTACAGCTTCACTCCCGACGTTTAAAAGAAAACCAACCTTCCCAGCCCTTCAGCAAAAATTAGAACTCCCCCTTTGATAGCAAAAGCAAATAGTGCCGGCCAACTTCCAGCTCCCATAATCCACTGAGCCACAGTTCTAGCCCCATTCTACCAGGCAACCATTAGATTTTGGATGTAGGCACTGGAAGAGGGCAGGGAGAATGCAGGCAGGGAGGGAGAAAGCAAAAGGCTGCTTCTTCCTTACTCTCACCTTCTCTGTGCTCACAATTCCTAGTTAAAGCTTGCCAGCTTTTCCCTTCTTGTCTCCCATTCCTGTGCTCGTAACAGCAGCTCACACTGCCCCCATTAGCAGGCGAATTGCGTCCATGTCAAGAGCCCTTCTCCAGATGAACTTCTATTTAACTTTTTACTTATTCTGCACAATAACCAATTCTTTTGGGCAGCTTACAAGCAGCTAGAGGATGAAGACATCCTACAAACCATGATGAATGGGAAATGCAAAGCAAATATTTAAGAAAATCAGTGAAAGTGCCCTAAATATCTAGATCCAGGTCTCTAAAATGCCTGGGACAAATGGAAGTTCTTTGCCTGATGCAAAAAAGATGAAAATGTAAGTGCCAGGCAAAGCTCTTGCGGGGGGAGGCATTTCATCAGAGTGGTTCTCCTATAATGGCAACGCTGAAACAGCCGTTCGTGGTGCTTCCTGGTCAGCTGGCAATTCTACCCCCCACTGGGGGAGGTCTGGCATCCATCCAGTGCTGGTCTGATCATGAAGCACGTTAGCATGGTGGTGTTTGGGACCAGTGTACAAGTTCCATGGAATCAAATGCTCACTTTTTCCCTGGCTTGTCCTGGCTGCATAAGTTGGTGGCATTTGTGCCTTCCTTGCATACCAAAAACTAGCATTTCAGGGTGACATTGAAGATGAATCCTTGTGTCTGATGTGCTAGTTTTAGTTTTTATTTTAGCTTTACTCGATTATATCGAAACGCATAAGATCTTCCCTATGTTCTTCCACACTGGCAGTGGCAAGGGGACCCATTAATACTTTGATTCCATTGAACATATAAACTGGCCCTCCCGGACACACACTGTTGGCACGCTAATACGCTAATAGGTCAGGCCGGCAGGACTGAAGAGAAGAGTTCGGACATGACTCCCAGCTTCCCTGTAAGCAATACACAAGGGCAATGGCTCCTCTTGATTGGCAACAGCAGGCAGGCGAGGTCATCTGGATGGGCTTGCAAGCTACCCTGAATCTTGAACTGGAAATTTCATTCTTAGCTTGCTGACACACAATAGGCCACACACCACCGGGTGGAGGTCAAACTAGGAAGCATAGGTGGGGTTCTCTCTCTTTCTCTGTTGCAACTCTTTATAGCATGTTCTTAAGATAATTATAACAGTACTTGGCATATGTTCAAAAATACTTCTCAAGCATTACTCTGTACTTCTTACAGTAGCCCAGGATTATTATTCCAGTCAGGATTATTATTCCAATCTCGGGTGCAGCATAAGCCAAATGGCGCACCCTCTGAGGACTATTGCATATGCCCTTCCAACGGATGGGGAGAGAGTAGATGCTTTTGTGATGCTCCAATCTAGGGCGATGACAAATGCAGCTGTGATCTGTCTAGACTTTTCTAGTATTTATGGAAGAACTAAGCCCCTAAGTAACAGTAGGTTGCTTGAGTCAATGAGCGCTTGCAAAACGCATCTGATTTTCCAATTACCCTTGTTTGAGAAATCTCCATGGAGGAGTACTCTGAAGCATGAGGTTGATAGAAAAGCACAGGATGTTGATGTGTCTCAAACAGGGAAAAATGGGCAGTCCTTGGACAATCTTTCCCCTTGTTGCAGCTGGAATTGCAATGGCGCAACCGTCCACTTCGCCTATTTGCCACTGTTGTGTGCATTGCTCTGCCCCGGCCAGAATGGTGATAGTTTCTGCAGCTCTCCTGCCTCAAACATTGAATGTACACAAACAACAGATATTGTTGCAGAGATCGATTGCACCTTCTTAGCTGCACCTTCGAAGTCCTCCAGTGTTGTGCCTTCTCTCTGCTTGGCTGTTCCGATTCATCTTTGCCTATGACCTTTTCTCTTCCAGCTGTGTCTCCATCCATCCAAAGTTCTCCTGATTATCAGCACTGATGGCTTGCTGCAACAGCTGAACTCTTGCAAAGCTCATCTCAGTTACCCTCAAATGATTCTGCCATTTTCTGTTTAACTTGCTATGTTTTATGTCAGGAACATTTGACTGGTGAATACTGCAGGCTGTGGAGCTGAAAAGTGGGGTTATGAAGATCTTCCCTGCTGTTGCCACTCACTTCCCAAAGCACCAGTTCAGGGCAACCTTCCACAGGAGAAGGGATCATGGAATTGGAAGCCTGCTGTGCTAAGGACCTAGAAATGGCTGGCTGTGTTCAGTTCCTGGCTTCCACAGTAGAAAGGATCTGATAGCAGATGATACAAGACCAGGACATAGACTGATGATATTACTTGGTTTGAAGCAGCTTTATATTTCGTAGGAGATTCATGGACAAGCGGGGACTTGAACCTGGATCACCTGGGCCTCAGTCCAGGACTTTAACCACTACACTACACTGTATAGGTCAAAGCTCGCACCTTGAATGGGGCTTGGAAAATACACATGGCCAGTGAAAGCAAGCCAGGATTGATGTGCTGAGTTCACACCTTCTTGTCCCTGCTGTCCATCTGGTCACCAAATGTTGCCCAAGCCACAGCTTCTGAGACACCTTCAAAGGCACTTCTGTATAAAGTCCACTGCAATCATCTAACTGGGAGGTTAGGAGTGATTTCCAGGGGAGTGGTGAGGCAAACGTGCAGAACCCACCAAAAGCTGTGACAATGTCTTGATGCAGCGAAAGGAGGCAGATTCTGAACCACATCCCACTGCAACAAAGCTCAGAGCTCCAGATTGGATGCTTGGAGGCATATCTGCAAAATGGCGCGCCTTGTCCCCTGGGCCGGTTTGGTTGTGTGAAGGAGAGTTAAGTGAGTTGGCCAAGGATGTCTGAGGGTGCAATCAAAGATGAGTGAGAATGGAGTTAATAGAAGTAGCATTAATAATGGTGGCCCCTCTGATCTCTTTCATCTGGACTTTGACACAGTAATCCATTAAGTTGCCTCAGGGTGGCGCTTGGAATTCCTCAGGGATTCCATGAAACAAAATGGGCAGCTTTGACTAAATATTAACTAGTCTGGAGCAGAGGCAGTAGAGGTTGGTAGCTCATATCAGTAAGACTGTGTATCCACTCTTGGTTCAAATAAGTTCAGAACCATGGATAACTCCTGGAAAGTCCAGGTTGTACCCCAGAGCAGACACACCACCTCACTAACATCAGGGTCACCCACCTCCAAAGTTCTTTTTCCCTCCTATTTAACCCCAAGATAGCATACAGACTCCCTGATCCCAAAATAGCTTCTTCTGTGGAGCAGACCAAACAATGCCAAGTCCTGAGGATTTCTCAGTGAGTCATGAAGATCTCAGGATTTCTGATCCAAAACCCTCAGATCCCACAACCTCTGTAGATTTGGAAAGTTCCAAGGTGGGGCAGGAGAGAGAAATGATCCTGAATTCTCCAAGGGGGGCTGTTCTGTCACACCACCCCGGCCTCCACAGGTTAGATCTCTAAAGGCAAGGGTCTCCATGCTTGCTTTTCTGGGGGTACAGCACAGTTCCTGCAGAGAGAGGTCCCAGCTCACTCAAGTTACAGTCTGTTGAGACACAGTCATCCAATTCTGAGGGGATGGCGGCAGAGAGGCTGAGAGGGAAAGAAGATTGGGTAGCGTCCAGATGACCAGGTGAGGACACTTGGGCAGGACATGAGAACCAGCCTGCCTTGGAAACGGAGGGAGACTTTCCAAAACTGGGTAGGGAGCAGATGGAAGGGGAGCGCCTCGATCTTGTCAGGAGATGATGGGCAAAGTGTGTGGACCAGCTGAGCAGTGCCTGATCCTGACCCTCAAGCAGCAGGAGCCACCCTGAAGGTGGAGTTGGGATCTTTGAAAGGGTGGGAAGGGTTTTTTCAGGTTGGATGCAACTCTTCACATGAGCAGATGCTAGTCCTTCATCTCAAGAGAATGTTACTTGGATTTATGCTGTTGCTAACCCATAGAGCTTGAATAAAGCACCATGCCTTTATGTCTGAGTCTGCTAGAAGGAGAAAAGCGGGAGGGAGACCTGCTCCTGACAGCTCCTGGGTTCTCTTCTGGAAAGGAAGCATTTGTGCAGAAAACACAGAGCAGGAAGCAAATGTCACACACATTTTCAGTGCACCACCCCCTCCAGACTTAGATAAAAAAGTGCAAACACACTATAGTGGAGTCAGATCTGGTATATAATGTGCAAATGTTGTAAAATTTATTTCTTTGCTTTCTACAGACCGTGCTTAAATAAAACTGAATTCACCGTATGAATTTTAGTCCATTAATTCATTAATTCAATTTCCATCAGTGTACCTGAGTGAAACAATAGTTCAGAAACTAAAGGAAAAGCACACCTTTCCCACAGCTGAATCCATTGGGTATGCAAACACATGTTTGGCTCTTCTCACTGTGCAATGTTTGCTGAAGCTCCACCGATGTTCCACACAGGTGCTGGTGTGGCTAACAGGTTTTTAAAGAGGATTATGTGCAGCTCCTGAGCAGAGCTCCAAAAATAGGAGGTGCTGAGTCAGCCATTTCAACAGCCTTTGAGCAAGACAACGTCCATTGGTCCCCTCCCTCGGGAGCCAAATTTCTTTCTATTTTTGCCCTTTCACTCTTTTGCTTTTTTGCTCCTTTGCTCCTCATCCCTTCGGCCTTTCATTCCTTCATCCCAGATTTTTCTGCTTGCTTGTTCTTTCACTCTTTCATTCCTTTGCTCTTTTGTTCTTTCACTCTTCCACTTTTTCATTCTTTTGTTCCTCCCTTCCTTCATTCTTTAGTTCTCCGTCCCTCCCAGTTTGTGTGTTTGCCTTTGCTGAATATAAGGACGGCAACATAGTCAACATCCCACAGAGCAGTCATTCCTGCAAGTGGATTCCTAGCAGCTTGAGCCCTGTGCATTGAATTCTATGCACCTGATTCTCCCCAAATTCCCAGGCTACCAAGGGACTCTTAAAGTAGTGCGCAATAAGGAATTTGAAGCATTCTGTTTGCAAAGAACCACTTGCCTAAACTCAGGGAGTGCAGGTGCTCACACCTCAGGCCCCCTATTGAAAACACACAGCTGCAAAGTGGGAAGCGGAGGGTCCAGGGACGCTTTCCTATGGAGGACAGTCCCTTGCTTGAAACAGGAGCCAGTCTGGTTCTGGCTTAAAGACACAGAACCACCAGAAACGCTGCCCACCAGCCCTGAGCAACGGAAGAGCACACCAGAACAGGGACCCTCACCAAGAGCTGCCCACCCCGTGACTTCTATTCAGACCATTCCTCAGTTTGCCTCTATGCTTATAAATCTGCATGCACCCATGTTGTACAAACACTGTCTTTTATTCTCTTTTTTTCTGTTGCAGTTCCTCTTTTAGGATGATTCTTAAATGGAAACTTTAGAAGAAAATATACTAGCGGGATGCTTTGATTTATGCTTTTCCTTCCCTCCCTCCCTTTCAGAGTTCTCAAGCCTTTCCCAGAGACTCCCCTTAGTCAACAAATGCAGGAAGATAAATAGAGGCAGATTATTAGATTTTTAAAAAAACGTTCATGTATTCAGATAAAGCTGGCCAAAGGGTGAACCTTCATTCTGACTAACTAAAGTGCCAGTCATGTGCACATGCACAAAACATAAATTTCACGTGTAATCACTAAGTACACCACCCGTGCAAGCATGCAAATATTCATGTTTCACCCCACCTTTTCCTTGTGCCCCCAGTGCCCCAGTCTGTGGAGGTCGTGCTCTCAACCACGCTGTGCCAGAAAATGTGCCCAAGCCCTCCATGGATTGCTCTCTGGGGGGGGGGGGGGGGAAAAGATTGTCTTCCTCTGTTGCTTTTTTGCTCCATGTTGTTTGCTCTGCCCTGCATCCCCACCCTTCCTGAATTCCAGTTATTACCTAGAAGAAGTTCTAAAATGATTTCTGGGAGTGGAGCATGGAGCACTGGCCTCCACTGTAGCTTGTCCAGCACATTTTCTCCCTTCCCTCTGATCCCTGGTCTTATTTACTGATTTGCTCATGCTCAGCAGTCGCACCTGGCCTTTTAAAGGCCTACCACAATCCCTGTAAAACAGCACAATAAATAGAAGGAAGCATTTGTGATAGATTGTGATTCTTTCTGCCTGTGCTCCTCCATATACCTGTGCACTTAAATGCAACTTGATGTGGATTCTTTCTTGGCAGAACTGACTATATAATCAAACTCATGTTGTTTTTGTTTTCTAACTTTTCTAATTTTTAATATGGCGCAAGTGCTTATCTGTGATGTGCAGGGAGAAATATGAGGCAGCCATGTATCATGGAAGCATTACGCTTCGTTTGCTCACTTTCTATGGGACACCCACATAAGGCTGTCACCCAGTAATGGTCCCACTGGTTTACTGGACTTTTCTCAAAATGCAGGAGACCTGAGTGCTTTCGGAAGCACAGGAAAGCACGGCCTCCACAGGTCTGGGGGCCTTTAAAATGGCTCTTCCTTCTTTGTAAAAGACTGAAGCTTTGATTGGGGATGTCACCAGATTTCATAATTAGCAGAGTCATTGATTGAAACTCAGTCATTTCTAATGTATCTATAATAAACTGCTTAATTGCTGCCATTGAACATTTTGCTAAAATGATGGTGACTTGAAATATTTTCAAAAGCCACTGGAGAACAAAATAGCATTATAGTATCACAGTATAACAGAACCATCATTCCATAATAGAAAAGGAGTACTTGATGTCACGAGGGTGTTATAGCTGATCTCTTTCTACTAATAAATAGTTTTTGATAACTAAATTAATAAAACATATTAATAAGCAAGGAAGCAAGCAAACAAAACTATAGATATAAGATCAACTGGAAATCAATTGATTCATGGCCTCATGAAATGGTACCATTTCTTAGATGGAATAGATATGTGGCGAGTTTCATGGTACCACGAACTCATGGCAGCACCACTGCCAGGCACAGTGCAGTGCATGGAACATGGTGCAATGGGCGCATAGAAAAACCCAGTGCTTGCTTCCCGTTTGTGGGACGCTGATTGCCATTGCACTGGTAGGAGACACTGGAAGAGCAGCAAGTGGTGCTGTTGGGAACATCCATGCTGGAAGCAGCACAACTATTGAATATTGTTGAGAAAATTTGGATAAATCCTGCCAGAAAAACATTGCTTCTGTGTGCTTTTGCATTGTGGAATCAATCCTGTACTCCTTCTCAAAAGCACCAGCTTTCCAAGCTAAGTCACCGTTTAAAATGGCCTTCCTCCCCCACTCCTTTTTCTCACCTTTAGCTGTAAGCTATAGTAGACAGGCCATTTAGTCCAAATATACATTATATACCTTCGCAATGATTAAATAATCATTGTTGGAATTCAGTTTACCAGGAAGTATCTTTTGCAAGCTCAGAGGGCTCCCTGTGCCCTGGCCATTCAGAATGGGGCGGATGCATTACTTAGGGTCTGAGTCTGGATGAGCTTATGAGTTCATGAATAGTTTCTCAGTAGCTGGAATTTACATGTCTAAGCAGACCTGGAGATGGGTTCAAGTTACTCAACGAAAGTGCCAATGCACAGCAATTAGAAATATTGTAATCTCATTGTTGCTGTATGATTGACTGACATTCCTTTATCTGTTCTGTATGTGATGACCTCAGAATCTTATTGTAATGTCTGCATTCTGTCATCAATTGCTCTGTACCTGTGTATGTGACTGGGAGGGTATAAAATACCCTGTAGTTGTATTGAAGCTTTGCAGCAGTTCACCTCTGCCTGCCCGGTAATGCATTATCGAGAGTCTACCGCGGGAACCTGGGTCATACAATAAAGCCAAAGATGGTCTGGACACTTGATCTTTCCCATGAACCCTAGTTTTATTTCCTCCTCACGAATTGAAATTCTGGGATTTTCTGACAATATTGCCATAGACCAGCCGCCTGAAGATGTCTGAGATTGCCTTTTGCTTTTGGGATGTGAAATTTAACTTTTCCTGTGAAAGAAGCTTAGGGAAGTCCAAACTCCACTGTACCCATTTGCTTATTCTGGAAGTAATTCAGCATCAGATTCATGCTGCACTTTTGGTCTTTCTAAAGCAAAGAAGACTATCCCCATTCAGCCAATAAATTCTCACAGACAGCATTCCCGATAAGCACCCATGCCGAGTGCTTTATTCACTTCACAGAAGGGAGCAATAAATGTGGTTCTCATCTTCTGATTGTTTGGGCATTCCTGCAATATTTGCATATCTCCAAGAAAATATTTGCATATTTGAAGGCACATTACAGGAAATACAAAATATCCTATGCCCCAGTGACATGGAGAGGTTTAGACCAGTATGGTGCTTTAAAAAAAAGACTGCAATAATTTCCACATCTGGCAAACATCTGGTGGTAAACATCGCATTCTTAACTCCCAGGAAAGGAGGAGGAGCAGCACTTCCCTTTAAACAAGAGAAGTGCAAATGTGTACTTCTGACTTTCTCCTTGATACTGAGTATTTGCAGAACTGATTTACAAAATAGATCAGGGCTTGTATGGCACATACTGAAGATTTGGTGGAACATGCGCCAGACTATGTCAGTCTGGTGTCATTGGCTGGCAGGAAGCAGAAGTTTTCCCAGCTCTACTGGAGGCTCCGGGGTTTGAACCTGGATTCTAAAGCAAGGTCTCTGCCTTGGAGCCAAGGTTTCATGGGGTGCGTTCACAAGCGAGCGGAGCAAGGCCTCCTTAGGGAATGGTCAGGACTGGATGCGGGTAGCACCTGGCAGCCCTACAGAAGCCTGCCTCTCCTCTCACTCTCCTGCTCCTCACAAGGCCTTTTACAACCCACAGCCCCCAGGGAGGGACCTTTGGGGATGTGTTACGATGCAATACTGTTCTTTCAATTTTTGCTAATGCAGCTCTGTATTACTGGCAAGCCCCCTGGGTGGGATTTGCAAAGCCATGCCATGAAAGTGCAAACTCTTCCAAACCAACAGGAGGATGCTTTCCCTTCCCTGGTGGTGGAACTGGGGAACTGAAGCTTGTCCTGCAGAGCTAAGGAAAGCTGCGCTAGACAACTGCTTTCTTTGACAACACTTCTAAAAGGCACAGGAGCTGCCCCCTCCTCTGGATTCATTGCCCTGGTCTGCTGGCCAGGAATTTTGCCAGTGCCTCTTCCTTCTCCAGATCTCTATGCAAGGCAGAGCAAGCTGGCTCCCCTAGGTCTTTGTTGTGGGACCCAACCGACCCCTGGTTTGAGTCCAGAGGAAACCAGCCTCTGACATCCCTTCAGGATTCAAGTCTGATAAGCTATGGGATCGCTCTCCCTGCCATCTCTCTGCTCTGCTGGCATTTATATGCACCAACGAGGACACCCAGTGGCTGATGCAGCAAAATGCAGCGTGCTTTGCAGTCTTACTAGGCTTTTCTTGCTGCCTCTGCTGACGCTGGCTAAATAATAACAGCTGGCTTAATCATGGCACAAAGGGGAGCTTTTTAGAACTTATTTCATGGCAGCACATCTAAGCTTCTGTCCTTCAGCACTTGGTGGGGGAGGCATCTCTTTCTCTCTGGGGGAAGAGTCCAGGGAGCATCATCCATTGAACCTTGAAGTGAGGTATCCCATAAGTGGGTTATGAATGAGAGCTGTGATGCTCCGTGGTGGGGCTCCAAAGACAGGCCTGCAGCAGGACTTCTCCTGGGCCATGGGATGAAAAGTGCAGGTGGCTGCTAAGGGAATGGCGCATGGATAATCCCAGGCACCTCATTCACCATACATCATCAGATAAGAAGAGATCCCAGTGATGATGCTCCTTGTGTTTGTCCCATGCTGAATGCAGTTCTTCCAAGCACTGTGTACTGCTTGTGCTTGGCCCATGATGTAGCCCGGAAATCTTCCCATATCTCTGGAGCATGTAGAGTAGGATTTGCAAAGTTATGCCCCTTCAGATATTGCTGGGATGTTCTATCTCATCCTCCTCCATCACTGACCATGTGGCCTGGGGCTGATGGGAGCTGGTGACCAAGGACCACTCCTTTCCCACAGTTCACATAGTTTTGCCTGAGGCTGTGCTCCTCACCAAAGATGTGGCGTGTGCCCAGGGGGGCAATTCATAGCAGGCAGGCTGTTAGGTTGGGCGAGGTGGGTCTGCAGGAGGTATTCAAGGCCATGTTCACATTTTCCCAAGGAGTAAATTCTTTATATGCTCACTGCACATGACTGATGGCATCTCCCGAGTCAGGTTTTCAATGCATATTGGATTTATTGGAAAGAACTGCGGGAGCAGAAGGGAAGATGCAGCCATGATGAGATTATACCTGGTGACAGAATAAGGGGAGGCGGCTTGCCTCCCCGATCATGGGAAAGCGGGCTTCCTGTGACCCAGAGAGCTCACCAGATCTTCCAAAACACCTTGTGGCCCTGCCCTCTTAGTGGAAATTCTGGGCCTTTCACGCCAGTTCCACACACACAGAGATGTTGGTGTGGCATCCTGCCAAAAGAAGGCTGTTGTGCTCTTTTTATCACTGCGTCACTTATGTTTGCGTCCCTTTAAATGTGCCCCAGTTCTTCAGCTTGCATGTCTTTCCCAGGCACCTCAATGAGGCGGGATGCAGCTCTATTAAATGAATGCATGAAGTAATAAACATCACTGTTTGCCTTGGTTTTATTTACAATGTTGGAGAAATGCTGAGCTGAAAAGAGTCTGCATTTCCCCACAGCACCAGGGTGTTACTCCCATTGGCATGCGTGCCTCACACCCCTCCGCTCTCTGGGAAAACAAGGGACTCATCGGATAGACACCTGTGACTGATGACTGAGGCCCAGCAGGGTGAGCATGGCTGTATTTGGGCGGAGGGTGACAATTTCAGGGAGGCAAGATTGCCCATGTTGGCAGGTAGGTGGAGCAGCAGGAATGCCTGAGCTGAGCACCAACACCCAACCCTTATTAAAATTCTCATTCGCCTGAGCAACCATGGTTTCCAGTGCATTCCACCCACATTTTTAATAAAATGTCATTTAAAAGAATCATATTCATAACCAGAATGCCTCTGGTCAAGCCAGGCAAAAGGACACAAACATTCAGCTCTTCACTACTGAGTGTATTGCGCGCGCTCTCTCTCTCTCTCTCTCTCTCTCTCTCTCTCTCTCTCTCTCTCTC
>NW_025335856.1:3986642-3998303 GCF_004798865.1 Varanus komodoensis
GCACTGTGGTATAACGGAACAGTATAAATACAGAAGTGGAAAAGCTGTGCTTTCATTTTAAAAAGAACTATACTACATTTTCCCTCCTCTAAAACACACACACACACCACCTCCTCTAAAAACAGAAGTAAAACGAGAAGGCCCTGGTGTCTCCTAAAGTGTCTGTAAACAGCCGATAGTAAGGAATGATGAGAACATAGGCGGAATTTCATGGAGGAATGCTTTTAGTGTGAACAACTTTCAAAGCCATTTTAATATGTAGGCAGATCTTTCCTAAAATGCCTCTGCACTTGCAAATACTGAAATTTCTAGGAGTGCAATATTTTCATAGAGCAGGAACTGAAGTATGGCAGCAACTTATACTTTGCCAAACAAGAGAGAAGGCATCTCGAAAAAGAGGGCACCTAGTTGCATAAAAATTGCCGTTGCTAGTCGTGAAATGCGAAACACATGCATAAAAATATGCATAAGCATAAAATAAATAATAAAATAATAAAAATGCATAAAATAAAAAATGCATGTGTACAGATTCAGAAATAATGGCTGTGATTTCAATAGAAACACATTGCATCCCGCCATGGCTGAGAAAAGTGAGCAGTGTGTCTGTCTGTCCAGATGCTAAGCATTGCTGAGTATTGTACTTTAAGCATTTTTGAAAGCCGGTGTGGTGCAGAGCTTAAAATGCTGATTGTGGGGCTGGGAAACTTAGGCCCTAATCCCTGCTCAGCTCTGAACCTCACTGGCTTACTTTGGGCAAGTCACTCTTGTCAGCCAGACCCATCTCACACAGTTGTACTGATGATAAAATAGGGAGCAGGAGGACCTGTAAGCTGGCTTTGGTCCCTTAAAAGAGGAAAAAAGTCAAGATAGAAATGGGATAAAAATTAGAGGCTCATACTGATCTTGACTTTAAACCAAACTTGGACTATGCTGCCCATTAAATAAAGGACATGACACCTTCATATAGAGGAATTTGAAGGTGACTTGTCAGCTCTCCGAAAGAGAGGACTGTAAAGCAAGACACTTGGACCCCTACACCCAGGAAGTGAGCAAGATGTGCTTACATCTGTCTAAAGCACCCGGAATGGGTTCCAACCTTGTCCCACCCCACTTCATTAAGGTTTTGCATTGGGAACATTTGATGGGATATAATTGATCTGTGATCCAGTTGAAAGTCAGATAATTAATCAATTGAAAAAGAAAACTGTTGACATTTCATGCAGATCTTTGTGCTCCACCTTCCAGGCATCTTCTCCCCATCAGGGTAAGACAATGGGGTGCAAGCAGTGGAGTGGGGAGATAAAGCAAGAGGCAACACAGCCCATGGTGAAATTGCTGTTGCACTTGGTGACCTGCCCAGCTGCATCTCATAAAGCAGGTCTGCTAAAGGCTCCAAGCAGGTTTCTCTGAGTCACAGACTCAGGCTCAGCTTGCCAGTAAAAGTGGTATTGCTTATGATTTTGATTGACAGTACTGGGAGGAAAAAGGGATCCTGGCTTTGAAAAACCAAAGAGGACAGGTGGATGGGAGGAAGGAAGGAGAAGGAGAAGGAGGAGGAAAGGAGAGAGGGAGGGAACGCCAACACAGAGATGGACACGTTTTGGAAACCCAGCGCAAAGTACTGAAAAGATGGGGGTGCACTTCTCTTTTTAATAAAAGAAAAAAGTACTGGAAGTAGGAAAATATTACTGGAGACCTGGCTGCTATTCCTGGCTGTCTGCCAAGGGGATGATAGTGGGAGGGGAAGAGGTTGACCTGGCAGATGTGGGCTTCCGCCTTCACCCTTGTGTTTTATCAGTCCCGCAGCGGGAGAGCTGGCACCAAGGCCAGCTGAACGATGATGAACGGCTCTTGCGTCCATCCCCAAAGTGCCACATCAGCAGCGGCGAGGGCCACGAGCCGCCAAACTGCGTGGTGATTGTAACGAAGAACAGATTGTCCCCTGGCCAGTTTCCAGAGCCCTCCCAAGCACAGTAAAATAAAATCCATGCGCTTGGATGCAGAGGAAACCCAGGGTGGGAGACGGGACTGGTGCTGTTGCGGGGGATGGAGCGGGAAGTCATGTTAGCTATCCCTCTTGATTGGGCCCCGGGCATATTCGGAGGGGGCTGTTTCAGAAATCAGCAAGGATGAGCCGTTGTACGGAACCTGTCTCCAAATGCTCACTTTATTCCCATCACCAGCCGGATGGATTCTTGGCAGTCCACAACACAGTTTATAATGAGATGGAGGAAAAAATGTGAGCTTAGATCTGTGATCAGTCCGTAAAGCAAACACTCGGGCCTGGAACGGGATCAGTTGAGTCCCTCCCACTCCCAGCAAGTTAACCATGCAACAGCCAGCAGAGGGAAGCCCTGCATCTCTGGCGAGATTGCTAGGGCAAAGTTCCTGTGCCACGCACCTCACCGAGCATTAATAGATTCAGGAGTTGAAGCAGCCTCTGGGGAGGCAGAAAGACTCCCATGGGCCATATGATTTCCTACAATTAGGCATAGCGCAGGGAAAGGAGACAGGTACTTTCTCCCTCCGCAAGTCTCACGGCATTGGGGGGCCGTGGTCATTGCCCATCGGTTCTCCTTTGCTCCCCGGCCAAAGCACCAGGCCTGTGCACTGTATTGAACAAACACCAGAACAGGGCTGCTCATTATGCTTGGACTGGTTGACAGGAGATTTGGGACAAACAAGAGAAAGTGCTGACGGCCACAAGCACAAATGCAGTTGAAAGGGAATTAGACATATTCATGGAAGATCAATCCACGGAGGGCCATTCGTCACGACCGCTCTATGCACGCTCCCGGACCAAAGCCAGAATGCTGCTAAATTCCAGCTGCTGGGAGCAACATCTGGAGATGCCATTGCCCAGATTGGCTCAGGCTGTGGGGGGAGGGGTTCGATTCAAGCTTTCTCCTCATCAGGCACTGCTGCTCCTCCGCTTGCCCTCCTTCAAAGCCCTTCTGCTCCAAGCAGACACTCTTCGCATTGTTCTCCTTGCTTGTAGGTGATCAGGCAGGGACAGCAAAGGGGAGAAGGGGCTGTCACTGTGCAGGAGGGACCTTTTCAAGGTCCTGAACGATGCCTAGTTCTTGTATCCCTCAGGTGGGCTTCCCCAGAATAGAGCTGCATAAGAATCATTTTCTGTTCTTTTCTGAGCAAAGTTTACTCAGTCCACAGCTTTTTCACACTGCTGAGTCTCCCAAGTTCTGATAAATTCTCCATTCACCAGCACTACCTGGCAAAGAAAGCTCCAGGAATGAGGATTCAGTGGGCAGGCAAGAAGTCAGCTGCTGCCCATAAGATGAATGGGTGGCTGGCAAGAACTCTGCTGTTCCACCTGGATGATGGGAAGAAGAGATGGCTACTGTTGGCCAGCCCAGAAGGATCGAGTAGATTTGGGTGCCAAAAGGCCTTCTGTAAGAAGCATCACTCCACTCTGGGACTTCCTTTGTGCCTCCTGCCCTCCTTGTATTCTGCCTTTCATATAGACCAAACAAAACCAACAATGGCCATACAATGCCTTTTAAGAGGTAATGCTTGAACTCTTTGCCTAAATGCACCTCTAGGCATGGCCATAGAGAGAGCCTCACCCATTTTGGTGCCTCCTCAACATCTGGAACCCTCCAGATGTCTTGGACTGCAGCTCCCACAAATCTTGGCATTGATCATGCTGGCTGGGGTTGATGGGAGTTGAGCATCTGAAACATCTGAAGGGTACCAAGTCAGGGAAGGCTGTTCTGAACAGCACTCCCATGGTGGTGGTAAGAATACCATAATAAGCAAAATAATTGCTATTTACAAGTAAATTGACACTTCAGTGCCCCGGTACCACTAATTCCAGCTTGCTGAGAGACCGCCTAAGCTGCCTTGCCTAAGGGTGCACAAAAAAGCTTAGGAACTGCTTTGATGGACGCTTATGCCCTTTCCATACCCAAAGAAATTATAAGCAGCAGCTTCTCACTTTCTGTTTACTGCTTGCTGGCACTTACAAATGGGCTTTCTCCTGGCAGCTCTGCCATCAACAGACCACCCAGGATTTTTCCAAGGGAAACTCTGCAGAAATATTCCAGAAACCAGGTGAAGGTTTCTGAACAGATGACCAAGGGTGGGCTGAATGGCACCAGAGTGTGAGCAAAGCGCATCCCATCACTCAGCATCATCAAGATCCATCATGCCTCTTCAGCCATCTCCAAAGGTTACAACAGAGGCATACAGTGTGTGTGGGGTTTGGTTACCAGCCCCCAATTTGCTGATCGCATCCCAGGGATTCTTTTGGCCACAGCATCAAGCCACACCGCATTTTATTTGGGAAGAGAAACGGCTTGGTCGTAAATTTTTGGTGGCTTCAGTGGTGGGGAATGAGGTTGAAGCCTGCATTGAGAGGAACCAAAAGGATTATGACCGATTCAATCTGCAACCTGGATGCTTTTTTTAAAAATACAGCAGAGGCACCACTAGGACGAGCAAGGAGAGTCTGTCTGCTCCCCACGATATCCCAGTTTAGAGCCTCCATCACTATCCACATCCACAGGACTTGCCTGTATTTCAATCCAGCTCATTGGTTCGAGTCTTCCAGGGACTTCAACATAATAAGTGGATTTGGGAAGGTCCCAGCAAGCATCCCTACAAAGGGGATGTGCTACAGTAGCCTTTGCCAATCAGGTGCCCTCTTGAAGTGCTGGACAACAACTCCCATCACCCCAGTCTATGGACCAGGCTGGTTCAGGCTGATGGGCATTGCAATCCAAGCCATCTGGAGTAAGGATTTAAAGGCCTCAGTAGAGATTTGTAAAATTGCAAGACAGTATCGAAAAGTCATGGGTAAAGGAAGTTCTCTCTGAAAAGACTACAGTTTGGGGTGACCCAAGCGATTAGCAGTAGGTTTGGACTGGCCAGAAAGAAGCTCAGTGGTTGGAGTGGGACTAGGGTTCTAGATCTGGGTTCTAGTCCCCATTCAGCCCCAAAGTTCACTGGGTGACCTTGGACCTGTCAGAAACTCTCAGCCTCAGCTACTTCACAAGGCTGTTATGAGAATAAAATGGAGAAGAAGAATATTCAGTATTTCACTTTTCAGTCTACTTATAACAGAAGGTCTGGGGCCAATTCACATAATCTAGGAATCTGAGAAGCAAACAAAAATGTGCCTTCTATAGGCCCTCCTTGGATAAATCTGGGCTATTTGCAAGAGGAAACATGGTGGGCTATGTACACAACACTGGACCTAAATCGATAACTGGATACATATTGTAGTGACGTGCCATCAAGCCGTCTCCAGCTTATGGCAAACCTATGAAGAAGTGCTTTCCAAAAGCCCTGTTCTTGACAGCCCACCCAATCCTTAAAGACTCAAGGCTGCAGCTTACTTTATGGAACCAATCCATCTCATAGTTAGTCTTCCCTTCTTCAGCTTCTTTTGCTCTTCCCTAACATTATTACCTTCTCCAGTGACTCTTGCCCTCTCATGATGAGTCCAAACTATGAAAGCTTCAGTTTCATCATTTTTGCTTCCAAGGAAAGCTTCAGTTTGACTTGATTTAGGACCTACTTGTTCATCTTTCTGTCAGCTCTGGGCATTTGCAAAGCTCTCCTCCACTGAATGCATCCATTTTCTCCTTGACAGTTGTCTTCACTGCCCAGTTTTCACACCCAATCATAGTGATCAAGAATACAATAATGTGGATGGCCTTGGTCTCCAGTAAAATACCCTCAGATACGTTTGTCTTTTCTAGTTCCTTCATTGCTGCCCTTCCAAGTCACAATCTTCCTATGGCTTGCCTGCAGACTCCATTTGAATAAATAATGGAATAAAGGGAATTCTGAACAATGCATCAGGAAGGCTGCAATCCATAACATACTTATAAGTGAGTAAGTCCCACAGGAGGGCTTAGTTCCGAGTAAATGAGGCCAGAATTGCACTGTAACTTGACTACCCCAAGAGGTAATTACAGTCACTCACTTAAATGGCTTTTAACATGATTAGACAAAATGGAAGAGGCAGAGATTGGCTCAAGAGCCACTACTGATCACAACAGCCAAATGCCGTTTCTGGGTACAAATGGTACTGGAGCAGTGCTGGTGAAAGGAAGGTTTTTTGCCTTCGTTCCCTGCTTCTTGTGCCAGGAGTATGGCTATAATTGGCAGCGTGGGAAGGAAGAGGTCAGCTGCTGCTGCTGCACAGGTGTGCACTGAAAAATAGCATCAAAAGTCAAGTCATTGGCCATGCAGCCTATTCGACAAGGGTCTTCAAGTGGAGGCTAAACTCTGATTTCTGCCCATAAAACTATGCCACATGAAGACACCCAAGTACATGGACACACCTGCAACCAAAGAGAGGGTTCCAAATTGGTTAGGTTCATAGAAGCTGCCAGTCAGAGTCGTGGTCCATCAAGCCCAGTAATGTCAGCACAGACCGGCAGCAGCTCTCCAGGATTTTTGCTAGAGATGGACTTCCATCTTTAAGGCAGGTCATGATACAGGAATTAAAAAATACCAAAAGAATATTTCTATGCATATTCTATTAGATCTACATGCTTTTTGTGTGATAATTCATGTGAAATATGCTAATACTGTGATTGGTTCAAATAGTTCATTAAAAAGAACTGTGCAACGTGCAGTCTTTTCTTGGAGATGGAAAAATCATGGAGTCCTGACTCAGTCCACTTCCAGTCCTCATACTGGGAACAGCCAGGAAGTCTTTCAAGCTCAACTGAGCTGGACTTCCTTGTTTCAACACGTCCCTATTCGTGACATTTAAAATTCCAAAATCCCTTCTAAATTGGAAAACATATGCGACTGAGTAACAAACATCATATCATGTGTTTCCAGAATGCATGTCTAATCCTGCAAGACTGCTTGAGAAAGGAGCCCCGCGACCTCAGTGTTTCTGTCAATGATTGGGAGACTGTTTCATTTTTTTCATGTTCTATTTGGGCCTCTCCTAGTAGGTACCATCCTTGAACACCCAAACAAAGACAGAAACCTGAGAGGAAGCCTGACTCAGCAAGCCAGGGCCACAAGGTTGGTGGCTGGTTTGCAGGGGATGGGGTATGAGGCGAGACTGAGGGAACTGGGTATCTTCAGCCTGGAGAAGAAGAGACTCCGAGGGGATCTGTATGTGAGGGGGTGTCACATGGAGATGGGTAATGACCTGTTCTCCCCTGCAGAGGAGGTAGGATGCGCTCCAACAGAGCAAAGCTCAGGGAACCCAGGTTCCAGTTGGATGCCAGGAAGCACTTCCTGATGTTAGGATCCCGAGGGTGTGGAATGGGCTTCCACGGGAGGTGGTGGAGGCCCCATCGGTGAGGGTGTTCAAAGATAGGCTGGACGTGCACATGGTGGGCATGTCGTGAGCGGAGCTGGCTGGAGCTGGGGGTCAGACTAGATGGCCCGGGAGATCCCTTCTGACTCGCTCTGTTTCTGTGTTTCTATGTTTCTAAGCTCTTTGGGTCTGCTGTTCTGCTCTGGGCCAAGAGAGTCAAGAGACCACATAACCCAGCCTGGGACCCTCACACTGTGGAAGCAACACAGAGAAGGCTGCCTTTGGAATGTGCCTTTTGCAGTCCAAACAGCCCGGTCTGCTGAGTGAGAGTCAGCAGCCCAACTGTCCCCGTCTAGGGAGGTTTGGAAGTGGACTTTAATTTAATTTAGCCGGGCAGTTACAGTCTACTTTGTGGAAATTTTCTCATAAACAGTTTGTTGGAAAGCAATGGCTTCCTCGGCTTTTTTCAAATTATTGTTCCATTCAGGGAGGAAATTGATATCCCCACTTGATCTAGATAAAAACATTTTTGTGATTGCTGAGGGGGAAAATCAACATTTTTTAGAAAATTGAAAGCCTTCTTTCCTATCCGAGCCAGAGAAGAGTTCATGCAATCTGTCAGCCTGTACTCAACCTTAAGTATGGACTGAAAGGAGCGCAACCCATTTTTAAAATTGCCAATCTTTGCCACGGATTCTGATTCAGAGAGGCCGAATCAGATCCTTCTCCCCTACAGACAATTTACACATGAGCAAACTTTTTTCTTCTAAGTTTTTCTGAAAAGTGATTGAAATCTAGCCCTATCACTCACAAGTCAAAAGGTTCTATTTACATATTATGCATAAGCGGTTGGCATCCGAGGACTTAGGACCCTTCAGTTCCTTCTCCCTTCCACACTCCCTCCTTCTCTGCTCATTCAGGGTTAACTGCAGGCCTCTTTGGAATGCTTGCCATCTTTGGAATTATTTGCCATCAAAGAAATGGTCCCTGGCATTGGAATGAAGGGGAAGGAAGCCAACACATTTTACCTTGGCCACTACGAGCCCTTTGAAGCACGCAAGTCCGGAGGCAAGGGAAGGAAGGAGGGAGGGTTTGTGTTCCATTGCAACAGAAAGTCTGTTGTTTGGTAGTTAGATCCAGATGTGGAAGGAGACTGCCCCAAAATACAATACAGACGCGATCGAGGTTGCTATGTGAGTCCCCTGTTCTCTGGTGCAGGAGAGATTGGACTTCTCAAGGGGTAGCAAGTGAAATCTGTAGTTGGCCTGCTGAAACAGAATGGATGGGGAGAGCAGGAGCCATGCAGAAGATCCAAGCATCATGTGGTGAAGCTCTTCCTGGACTGTGCCATTGCAGGAAAAGGGGACTGCCAGTTTGGTTGTGGCTCCCTGAGAAAATTTCCTGTATGTAAGAAATATATGATTGTGGAGAAAGGTTGAGCCTACACTTCTCCCTGAAAGAAACATTGTGACATGGGAAATCTATGACCAGAATTTTTTATGTATTTGTTTCCAGTCACTGTTGCTGTGATTAGATTGGGACCATTAATTCCCCCTTCTTGCTCCCTTTCTCGCTTCCTCCCCTCCTTACCCTACCATTTTTCAATTAAAAACTCCTCCCCAGAACTTTTACTTGTCCTGCAGGCAAAACACACAGAGAGATTTCCTCTCCTCCTCACACCCCTGGAATTGCATTCTCCAAATAGGGCAACTGGCCAGGAAAAGGAATGTTCTGTGGAACCAGCTGATCCCACATGCCAGAACCCTTGCTCCCAAGTTCAGTCCCCAGCATGTTTGGGCAGGCTGCTGCCAATGGGAGCAGGGCAGCCCAGTGGCCTGACCTTGCCCACGGAGCTTGCTTGGGTCGTCCCCACTTCTTGCACTGCTGGGTCTCTCCAGCCACTTGCCTGCACTGCTCCTTGGATGGCTGGATGAAGCTTGCAGGGATGATGGAAGGCACTCTAGCAAGTGCTAGAGGAAGGGCTTTCCCCCTCTTTGTGGGATACTCTCCACAGAAAGGCTTACTTGGGCAGCTGCATTTGTGCACTTTTTGGCACCAGGTGAAAATGCTTTGCTAATTTTCCTGGACATTTTATGTGTGCTGCTAGACTTAAGGTGGATTTAAGATCCTTTTATGGTTTTATTATTTCCTGCTGGTTTTTATCTTGATTTTATTTTGTTTCTGTTTCATTTTGATGCATATACCTTGTTTTGAATGCACTGTATACCACCAAGAACGTTTCAGTTATTGGGTGGTTTAAAAGCACAATAAATAGAAAATCAATTAATCATTACATCCCACTTGCAGGCTTGGGTGAGGCAACCTTTGGCCCCAGACAACTGAGCCTTTACAACTGATCCATAGTTGCAAAAGCCAGCAGCCCTGGCTGGTACCGCTGGGTATTTTCCCACTCACGCGGATCCCCCAAACAGCTGCGCTCGCCGCTTTCCCACCTTGAAAGCCACAGTCCCAGTCAGGGCTCATTCTGCCTGTTCTCTGCACCAGCACTGGAGAAACCCCTTCCCAGGTTGTAGCTTTGTAGCTGCCGAGTCCACAACCAGCACTGGATGTGGCCCGTCAAGGCAGAAAGCTTGTGCAGCCCTTTTCTTTATCTAGACCAAACCTGGGAAGATTTGGGTGCGAAACCAAGGAGCTACAGCCTACAGCCCGCGTTGTGCTGCGTTGCCTTTTGTTTCCTGTTTTGTTTGTTTTGTTTTCCCGGAAGCAGCTTCCTTCCTTGAATGAAAACTGAATTCATAACAAAGGGTCCTGACTGTGATTGCCTCCCGCTGCTTTTTGTTCTTGTTCCTCCTATCTCTCGAAATGCACCAGCAGAATGGACGCCAACGAGGGCGGGAGGGCAATTCCCTCAAGACTTCGTGGATGACGCTGTGTTAAATTTGTGAGCGAAAATAATACCCTGGCTCGGTTATTAGAGGAAAGAGTATTCCAGGCCCAGTTACTGCTGAGTATGGCTTTATGCTTCGGTCCTCGGGAATTGGTGCCTCTCTCTGCCGGAAGCTGAAAAACACGTTCTTGGAATCAGTGGATCTATGGATGGGCCTATTATTCGCAAGCGTGGCAGGAGACAGGTGCTCCCGCGCCCCCCACCGTCTCTGCTGAGTGCCCCACTCATTCCCTTCTGTTGGAGGACGGAGTGGAGTGCTAACCGCCCCCCCCCCGCATCCTTAGCTACTTGTGGAAATCAAACAGAGGAGGGGACCCACACTGGCATAAGCACCAACAGCCAGCTCAGTCCCCTTCTGAAAAGGGAATGGGTGATGAGGAAGCAGTGCCCGGCCTTTTGCTTTGGACAGTAAAATATTTACTTTGAATGGCCTTGAATTAATCCATCCTATGAGCCGGGAGGGCATTGACCCCAATCTCTCACGTCAAGTGCAGTATCAGCCTCTGCCCCAGCATCCTGTGAAACTCTACCCAGTGTGCTGTTACTTAAACTCAGAGTCAGCGAGTTTATTCCCAGATGGGACTGCAGGCAATAAAGGGTGCCAGAGGGTGGGGGTGTCATTTTTAAAATGCATTTATTTATAACCCACTTTTTTTTCTTTTTGGGGATTTTATGTGATTGCCCTCCTCCACATTTTATCCTCAGAACAACCCTGTGAGGTAGATTAGGCTGAGAGTCAGGGATGGGTCAAAGTCCCCTGGATCTCCTGCATCCCAACCCAAGGCTCTAACCACTACACTTACTGCCTCGTACATCAGTAAACTTCTTAGGCATTTTATCAGCACTGTGTTACTGTGTGCGGGGTTGGGTGGAATCCCAACTAGATCCCATTTATTTCAAGAATCCGATTTCTGGCAAGCATAGAGCATTGTGCTGGGGTGGTCTTGATGAAGGATTTGGGGAAGGGTCCCCTCTCCCCATAAATCAACTTGACGCGCGCTAGTAGGAAGCAGAGGACGGCGTGTGGGCATTCCTGCGCCTACCAGACGCAGAGTCGACTTTTCTTTCTTCCTCCGCTCCGCTCCGCTCCCCTCACCCCAACCTTTTCTGGTTTATTGCGCTCGCCACCTCCAACTGGGGACCAGCTGCGAACGCGCTTCGTCCTTCTGGAGGGCGGGGGAGGCAGGGAGCGCGCGCGGGAGAGTGAGGGGCGCCTGTCTCTTTAAGGCAGGTCCCTGCGGGTGGTTGTGCTGGAGAGTGAAGGAAGTGACGGGGCGATTGAATGAAACGGGGAAAAAGAAGGGGAAAAAGTACGGCGCGGGGGGGCGCGAGAAAGGAAGGCGCGGGGGCGGGAGGGGCGCGGGCCGGCCAGAGTCCAGAGAGGACCCGGGCAGGGCGTTGCGCCGCCTCGGCCGCGGGCGGGAGGACGGGCGTGGGGAGGAACTTGCCGCTGCGCCTGGGGCTGGTCCACGCGGTGGCCGGAGCCGGGCGGGCGCGGCGA
>NW_025335856.1:3998403-4242518 GCF_004798865.1 Varanus komodoensis
GGGAGGAGCGCGGGGCCGCCCGCCCGCCGCGCTCCTCTCCCTGCCGCGGCCGCTGCCGCTGCTGCTGCTGCTGCTGGCGCGGCTGCCCGTGGCCGGCGCGGCGGCGGGGGCGCTGTCGGAGCTGCGGGTGCGCGTCCGGCTGCCCGACGGGCAGGTGACGGAGGAGACCCTCCAGGCGGACAGCGCGGCCGACTGCATCAGCCTGGAGCTGCGCAAGGGCGACGGCACCCTCGTCACCTTCACGGTGGACTTCAAGCAGGTGCGCGGGCGTGCGCGGGCTCGGGGTGCGGGGCAGAAGGGCGCAGGCTTCGCCGCGCGGCTGGGGGGCGCCCGGGAGTGCGGGGGGGGGGGCGGTAGGGTGGGTGGGAGGGAGGAAGGATGCGCGAGGCAATGCCCTGGGAAGGACGGGTCACGCCCTCCCCTCGCCCTCGCGCAGAGGTGCGCACCGCTTTCAGGCTGAGCAGTTTGCGCTCGGGAAGGAGCCGGGGTTGGGTGGCGGTTTCGTTTCAGGGCACCTTTCCGCCGCTGTCGTGGGGTGCGGAGGCCATCACGGGTGACCCCCGCATATTTGATCCGCAGAACAATCCTTAGAGGTAGTCTAGGCTACGCTAAAAAGTACTGGCTTGTCCGCAGTCTCCCCGTGGGCTTCGTAGGAGCGCCGAGAGCCGTGGCTTTAGAAGCTAGACGCAAAGTTTGGAATAGGAGCCTTTTAATTACTTCTCATTAGAAAAATTCTGGGGGGTGCTCGCGCATGGCGAAGGGGAGGGTTGCGCCGGGTTGCAGTTGCAACACTGCTTAAAACACACCAGCTTTGAAAGAGAGAACCAAAGGGCTGGACAAGGGTTAACAGCGATTGGAGCCAACAAGCTGAATAATTTCCTTAGGCGGGTTGAAGGCTTCCCCGCAACCTGATCTTTGCATCTCCTGGGAAGTAAGTCTCCCGGACTTAGGGTGCTTCCAGCAAAACTTTTTGCCTCACTTCCACGGGGAGTCCAGAAATAGTGGTCTTATGTTTCTCCCGTGTTCTGCCGCTTCTGCTTCCATCTTCTTGATTTTTCTTCCTTTTTGTGAAATATCCATTCAGGAAGGAAAGACAGAACAGCAGCACGATGGCTTTTGATTGCTATCACAAAGAGGAGCCCTTCTTCCTAAATTAGGGTGCAAAGGGTTGCATTCCAAACAGAAGGACTCCTCCCAAAAGTGCATGTACACCTTTTGATTTCTTATCCAGTGAGACAGGTCGAACTTTCCTTATATGCTCCTGCATTACTTTCTAGCACCATCCCCTTCTTACATCAGCTTCCAGACTTTAAAAGCCAGTTCAGACATTCTGGGGGGGGGGCAACCCACCACCCTACCAGCCCTGCTTCCCACATCGTGATGCTCCATTCACCCTGAGGAAGGGGCGGGGGGGGGCACCACCACTGTGAGAATTGCTCCAGAGCAGATTCTGCATGTAACTGCGATTCAGTAGGTCACAAGTCTTTTCAGGGCACAACTGCGCACAGAGCGGTGCCTGTAGAGCATGCCACTTGAACGCAACTTGTGTGCCTTGAGCAAATCTGGTTAGCCATGTATTTTCAGTGCTGCTTTAGTGTGTGCAGAACAGCAGCTGTGAATCATGTGGTGTGTAGTGCAATTTTTGCAAATCACACAAGTCGCTTTAAAGCTTCATTCCTTTCTGGTGCTGGTTTGTGTTCATTCTATTGGTGATTTGAAAATATATGGTCCAAAAATGGAAGTTCACAGAAGAGAAAAGAAAAACTCCATTTGATTCTGATGATCTGATTGGAATAAGCAGGAAATCCATTGATTTCAAACAAGCCAGACTCCTGTGTTTCCATGCATTCCTAGCAGGGACTGGACAGTTTCTATTTTATGCAGACTTTTTTTACCCTCTCATAATAACAGCTCTGGATCAACCAGCAGATTTGCTTGGCAGAAGATGAGGACACAGAAAAGAAAGGACTTTTTGCACAATGTATCGTTAACATGTGGAACTCATTGCCACAGGAGGTGCTGTTAGTCATGGACTATGAGAGTTAGAATTCATGGATGCATGAGGAGCTGTCGCTGACTAAAACATTTAAGTGGGAGCTCCTTGGTCAGAGAGCACCATGATGCTCAATAGCAGTGGTGGACAACTTCTTGGAGGGTTGCTTTGCCCACCCCGGCAGAAGCTCCGTCTCTTGTCCCTGCCCTCTGGAGCTGCTCCTTCCCCCTTTCTAAAAAGAAAAGTGCTGGCTTGCCACCAAATTTTGGTGACAGAGTAGGGAACAAAGCTTGTTTTGTGTTAAAATAGGACCTTACATCACCCAATGTCTCCAGTTTTTCCCTTTTTAATGGGGTTTTCCCGCCACCACTACCCTGTCCCCAGGCCAGGAAGGGCTCAGAAAGGACCACGGTAGGACCGCATGCAGTCCACAGGCCTCAGATTCCCTTTCCTGCTTTCCATCCTGCTTTTGCGGTTCCTGGAGCACGTGGCTGGCAGTCATGGCTAGGAAGAGAACTTCAGGACAGAAAAGATCCTTAGCTTGCTCCCAGGGGGTCCTTGAAGTGAGGCCATGAGCTGGACTGAAATGATGTGTGTTGCATGGATGCTCCTGTCTCCTGTCAGAAGCAGCCGCAACTCCCTGCTGGCAGCTTCGGACACATGGAGACGGCTTGGAAGGGAAGCCTGACCCTGAGCCCAGGGCTCCTGCAGAAGGCACCCCCCTGGAGGAGTCACTGCATAATCACTGACCCGGCCCCAAACAAACGGTCCCCTCTTGTGCTCCCGGTGTGGGAAACAAACGGCCCTTTCTGTGCCAAGGCCTTCCCCCGTCCTGATTAAACAGGGGCGCCTGGAGAGCCCCGTTCTTCGCTGGGCACTGTCTGGAACAGTCCCCACTGTATTTCCCCTGCCCTGCATTACACACAGGGATGGAGCAGATCAAAGAGGCCCCAGCCTGGGAACTCTGGATACTGATATCTTCTCATGGGGGGAGAGAAGCCCGCAGGGTGGGTGCATCCGTGTTTGGACAAGATCTTTATAGCTGTGATCTCTGGAAAGGGATGTACATATGTGAGGTGTGGGGAGGAGGCCATACAGTGCGCACGGCCCTCCACAAAGCCACTCACTGGCTCCCAAGCGAGGGCAGAGAGGAGCTGCTGCTTCGTGTGGCTCCAGGAACTCAAGGAGAAGGCTACCAATGGCTGCTGGAGGGGATGGAGATGCATTCCTTCCCAGATCTGTGTGCCTTTGCATGTTCCAGTTTCTGGGGGACTCAAGGGGTGGGTGTGTTGCATTCATGACTTGTTGGGGGCCTCCTACAAACTTCTGGTTGACCACTTCATGAACAGGTGGCTGGGCTTGGTCTGATCCGGCTCAGGGTGCCTCTTTTGCTTTCAACTGGCTCTGCGAGAGAAAAGGTTGCCAAACAGGCATGATGAGAGGAGGGACTCATTGTAAGATGAAGCAGGAAGGGAGACGGGGACCTGCAGGGTGTGCTTTGCACTGATAACTCAGGCAGCACCCATCAAAATGGTGTTTATCAGTGGCCTTCCCAGCAGTGCCTTCAACGGTTACCAAGAACACCAGCCACGGTGGATGAGCTTCCCTGACAGAGCAGCTTGCCCGTCCAGTGCCCATCTTCCTCTGCAGTGAGCGACAGCAGAGTATTCTCGGACATGTTCTGGCTAGGCTCCGTTTGCCCTGACAGCCCTCTGCTCCACGCACGTAATTCCACCTCATTCACAGAGCCCAGCGTCTGGGGGTCATTCAAAGGGAGTTTTGGTGGTAGGTCAAAGGAGAGGTGACCTTCCAACTGATTCAACTGGGTTTCTGGGGCTCCCAGCAGCTGCCTTCCCCCCAGGAGAGAGATTCAAGCATTGTTCTCAAGTCGGTCAGAGCAAGTGCAGTGCCTAATTGAATGAGAAGCAATAAGAGCCACTGGGAGTCTTGAGAGTGTGGCCGTTTCTGGGCCCACAAGGCAGTGAGTTTGGAGGAAAGAAGACTGGGGGCCCAAGAAACTTCTCCCCCGTGCAGGCACAACCATGAGTGAGCCCAGCAAGTTTGCTCAGCACCTTCCATAGACTGAGGGTGAGTCCAAAAGCAGGTTCCAAAATTCCCTGCATGCACACCCACACCATGGCTCCCTGGCAGAAAAGCTGACATGCAAAAGGCTGAGATTAGAAGGTAAGGAGATGGCTTTATTCCAAGCCAAGCTGGTGGTCCACTTAGCTCAGTAGTGGCTGGCAGTAGCCTTCTGGCTGGTCCTTCTCAAGTTTTCCTTTCAATGCCAGGGCCTTCTGTATTTAAGCTGAGGCCTTCTGTGGGCAAAGCTGAGGTCCCGCCACTGAACTGAGGCTTTTTTCTGAAAGACCATTTGAAAAAAACTGCTAGAAAGAGAGAGAGAGAGCGAGGGAGGGAGAGAGCAAGAGCGTGGGCAATCCAGCGGCCTCTGCTTTCCAGACCCTTCCTGCCTAGCGTCGTCTTTCGTGATACTGTCTTGCAAACGTCTTTCGTGATACTGTCTTACTGGAGGGGATCAGTTGCAGTCCTTTGAGCAAACAATAAATTGCAACTTTCTTGCTTGATTGTGGCAATCAAAGGATTGTCGGCTGTGAACGGTGTTGCACTTGGGCCAAAGTCCAGGGTTGTGCAGCCCAGCTCTCTCCCACCCCCAGATCCACCCACAGAGCAAGAAGTGATGATGGCAGTGGAAACAATCTCCCATTTCATTTTTATCGTCTTGATGGTGGCGTAATTGCAGGCTTTTCTCTGCAGGATGTTTAGTGTGCAGCCATGATTCCCTGCTCGTGGATGCTTACAGGGTTTTTAGAAAACATTCCGATCCTCCAGTTTTGCTTCTGTGTCATTTTGGGTGAGGTTTTTAGAGCATAGAAACTGAGGCACTTAATTGTGAAAGTGGAAACAAGTGTGCTTTCCTCTTATGTATTTGCAGTATGCCGCTCTACCACACTGCCACCTAGAGGTTCTATAGTGCAAAAACAAACACTTCTCATGTACTGCTTGCATCTCGGTTCTGCAAGTGTTAGATTCAGCAGCCTGAATTTAGATACAGCAGATCGATGTCCAATTAACAGCCTTGTGTGGAAAAAGTTAATGTTTTTAAGAGGTGAAAATGAAACTTTGCACATGCTCAGTGGCTCTTTTATCAGGGCCAGCAAACAGATTTGTTGCAGTGGCTGCTATAACAGGAATTGTAAACATGATAGGAGGAGGAGGAGGAGTGTTGGGAATGTGTGAGATAAAGGCTTGTGGCTATCTAAAGTGGGTCCCTGTAAGACCATTTAAGACCAGAGTCTAACATTTCTGGGCTGCAACATGACTGTGCAACCTTCTTGGCTTCAAAGAGTTCAGGAGAAAGTGCCTGATTCACATGGAACCTCCTGGCCTAGGTTCGTCACTGAATCATGGACGGTTTTCGAATCGAGGATCATCACAAGAGACCCTTGTGCTATGTTGAACACCAAAACCCTGTGGGCGATGCAGAAATGAATACTTCGTGCCATGAAGAAGATTGCTAAGGGAAGGCCAGGCTTGCGGGACAAAGGTTATTCTGGGGAAGAACATTCCTAGAACATTTTTCCAGGCCAAACCTACATAGATTTTCCCAGCAGAGCGCCGCTCGGAAGTGTGGTTTCTGATGTGTTACAGTCCCCTGGTAGGCAGCAAGCCTCGCATTCCAGGTTCAGTCCCTGATGTCTCTATTTAAATCAGCCTTCCCCAACATGTTCCTTTCTAGAGGAGTCTCTTAACCAGAAGAAAGTAGGAGAAAAGGTCTGCTAGGCTGGTGGCGTGGTGGTGTCATAGGAACATGGGGAAAGTTGCTGGAGGTCGGATATAGGCAGCAACTTCTCTGGACCTCAGCTTTCATTTTATTTTATTAAAGCAAGCAAGTTCCTAGTCCTCATGGTTGTAAAGAGACTGAGTGTTTGAACAGTGCTTGGTGAATTCAGAAGTCAGAGCGTGTTACCAGATGAGATTTCCAGCTGTCAGGATGGGATGCCAAAACTCTGTTGATGATGTTTATGCTGCCTTTTCAGCGCAACAGTCTGTAGCCATCACTTTCATTTCTTTTCTTTCCCTTCCCTTTTCTTTAGTCCAAGATGTGAGTAAGCACGCTCTGTTGGGGCCAAAGTACACATAATGCAAGAGATTTGTGATTACAATCTGTGCCATATGTTTTAGAGCCACAAAGGGGGGTTCAGATTGGCTAACCATGAGACAGGAGAAGGGGCTTTAACCTTTCTTTTCCACCCCGATGTTGCTGCTTTTCCAACAGGATATCTAAATGCTTTGTTGTGGAGCAAACAGGGAGAGAGTGTAATTAGGAAAATGACACCAAGAAATAGATCAAACTGTTTATCACACATGATCATAATCATGATCTGGTTTGCACTACACAATATTTTAAGCAACAAGGAATCCTAAACACAAATCTCCCTTATCCCATCTCATTTGACTTTCAGCTGAAGGGTGGAAAAATGCAGTCTGCACATGCTCAGAAGCACTATCACTGCTTCACATATGGAGAGACGGAGATGGGAAGAGCCAAGCATTGTCCCACCCTTAAAGGCAGGGATCTCTTGGTATCACTGACTTACTCGGGAGATGTCTGGTAGAACCAGCCCTTGCCCAAGTCCTTAAGAAGCTTTTCGTGCTGGGAAGAAAAGCCTGTACTTGGGCAGAGGGAGAGAGGGGGAGGGTCCTTTGCGAGGAGCCAAGGAAGAAGACCATGTGAGTGAGTTCAAACATTTCCAGATGTTCTTAGTTTCCGTCTCCCCTCCTGCACACAAGGAAACTCAATTAAATTCCATAGCATTGATGCTTTTGCGCCAAGTGCCTCCGTTCATCTTATCTGGCAGGCCCGAGAACCGCTGGTTGCTGGAACTGGGCGGAGGAAGCATCCGAATGCTGAGAGGTTGCAAGAGATGGTTTGAACATGTGTGCAGTGCAGGGGCAAGGCTGTAGGCAATGGCAATAGGAAGAACTTCACGGTTTGGCTGACTCTGATGCTAACCCTGTAAGGCCATCGTAATCGTTGGCTTGCTTCTTCGGACGACCTGCTGCACTGATTGGAAGCAGGAAGCCCATGTGCCGATGAACAACTGACTTTAGGGTCCCTCTCTCCTTTTTCCTGGCAGCTTTAGGATAGGGGTAAGTTCCACAGGGGCAGCACAGAAATGGCAAAGGCTTCTCCTGGTGAGCAGCAGTTCAAGCCATGGGAGCCCTGCCGGAAAATGGAAAATGCAGCTGACGTTTACCATTTCCTCTCTCTGCTACAAGAAGCATGCTCAGTTTCTCATAGCCAACACATAGCTTCTCCTGGGACTGCTACCACCTTGGATGCCTTCTCCCCCTTCCACTGTGGTGTGAGATCTTTGGGGACAACTCAAGATCACATGCACACTTTGCCCACAGAGGTCTCCATTTCAAGAACAGTATAAAGCAGGGCTGGGAAAGACTTTTCTCCACTTGAAAACCATGCTGACTTGCGGTCCACCACAAGGTGGACCAGGGACATGAGGTGGGCCCAGCTGTTCCAGATCTGAATTGCTCAGAATGCTGGGCTATGTGGTACAAATGGGGCTGTGCACATTCTGTTAGATCCCTTTTGTCTGTGTTTTTCAGGCTGCAAAGCCTTTAATTCCATTGCCTGCTCAATGATGGAGCCAACTTGTCGCTGTTATTGTTTTAAAGTGGGAATTTAATTCTACTTGCGCTCAGTTGCATTGGCATGAATATGCATTAACTAATGCACATCAGCATCTTTGCACAAGAGCGCATTTGTCCTAACACACATTACTTAATGCAAATTAGTGTAAATGCCACCTCCTCCTGGGGGAGGGGACACCCTTCTGATCTGTAAGTCCCAAGAAACTGTGTCACTCATCAAAAGTCATTCTGTTGTGCAATTTGCAAGCCTGGCTCATAGATAGCCTCTGAGTGGGATGGTGTAAACTGGTGACCTGCAACAGCAGGAGGTTGGACCCAATGGTCATCTTGGCCTCTTCCAACTCTACTATGTTTCTATGATTCATTTGAAACCATTGCAGATTTTTCTGAAATCCCCAGATTTCAGATTTTTCTGAAATTTATGTACGTGCATGCACACATGCATAAACACTAGTAGACTAATGTTCGTACTTCTCTGTAACAGCATGGTCCAGTCTCATGTCTGAGTGCAATTTAAAATTGCACAATCATCCTTTTTGTGTGCGGAGAGGAGCACTTCAACCCGACTGCTTGTTTAGGAATGGAAAGGAAAAGAATTCTTGAATGCTGGTTGGCCTCCCATTATTTCTGACTCCTATTTACATTATCCAGCTTGTTATCCTCCATTCATCTCTGAGGAGAGAGAAAAACAACTCAAGGGCTAGGAAGGGCATCTTGGCTGGTGTTTAAAATTCTCGGGTGCTGGGTCAGACTTCAGGGCACCTGTTTGGATAAGCATTTCTGGCCACATGGGGATTAATACGTGACCTTTTGATAGTAGTTCTAAGTGTCCAGAGCACAAAGCCTCACTGGCTCAGTCCAAGCATCCATCTAGCCAACGTTCTCTTCACGGGGTGACCAACCAGCTGCCCATGGAAAACCTACAAACTGGACAGGAGTGCATGAGCTCCCATGTGCCCCAGCCACTTCCTGTGATACTGGGGGCCCCGGACTGCCACCAGTGCGTTTCTCCATTCCTCTTTCGAAGCCACCCAAATTTGTATCCACCACTTTGTATCCCAAAAGTGACTTCCACAGTTTCTCTATGTTCTGAGTGAAAAGGCCCATTCTTCCATCTGTCCTGAACCTCTGACCAGTCAGCTCCATGGGGGAACCCCGCTGGGTTCTTGTTTTATGGAAGAGGGAGAAAAGCGTCTCCCTCATCATTTTCTGCAGCCCATGCACAATTTTGTGTACCTCTCTTATGCATCTTCTGACCCACCTTTTCCCATGCTGCAACAATCACAGTTGCTTTTGGTTCAGTTGAGGATACTGTAAAGCAAAGAAGAAGAAACAACGGTCTTGCAGATGTAGTTGGACTACAGCTCCCATCATCCTTGGCCATTGGGCTGGATTGGATAGGAATTGAGGCCCTACCATCTGGAGGTTCCTAAATCTCTCTGAATGTTTGAGATCCTCTTCAGATGCTTGCTTTCCTAGGCCCCAGGAATCTGCAATATGGAAGACAGAGACATGGAGCAGAGCCTTCTCTGCAGTGGCACCAACGTATATGGAATTCTCCATATATACATGTACTCACACCACCATCATGGGATGCTCACTTCACTTTGTCTTTGTCGGCCTTTAGACAGCAAACCATCTTAAGAGTGGCTCTTTACCTACCTGAAAGCAACCTGCAAGTTACTGCTATATGGATTTTGTGGTTTGCTTTATATTTTGATGCTTTTCTATGAAGTTAACCTTTTATTGATTTTAGTGTTCCTTTAAACTGCCTTTGTGGGGACTGGTGGGGTTTTATATATATCGGAAGGCTGCAGTGTGCATGTGGAGAGTTCAGATTTGGTACCGCATCCAAAGCACCTGCTTAGCTCTCGAAAATGTAATGCCCAGAGGCAACAGGAATGGGCTTTTGAATCCACAGCCTCAGACGCTGGGCTCCATAGACTGCTCTGTCCAGTCCAGCAAGGCTGCTCCATTCGCTCGCACCTTATTTGGCTTCTTTCAAAAAAGAAGCCATCCCTGAACTGACTTTAGCAGACCTCTGCCGGTGGCAGAGAGATAAGAAGCACCTTTAAAAAGCTCGCCCCAAGACTTCAAGGAACAATCTGGGACTCCCAGTGAGTTGCTTTAGAAATTGCAAGGCAGCCTCACTGCAGGAGCCGCTCGACAATGTTAAACTTGAGTGAGTTTATCACACCGTTATTAAAGCACATGTTTCCCCGAAGGCTGTCTTTGGAGCAGGCAGGAGCGTCGTTTCACCGAATATTGCCTTTGTTATCCTGCGGGGCAGTCATGGAGATCAAAGTGGGGTCGCATTTTAATTAATTGCTTCTTTTAGGGAGGTGGGGAAAGGGTTTCATCTGGAATAACTGGAGTTCCAGGTAACTTGAAACCTGAATAATACATTGCTATTTAGGGACACACCTGTGCATGGGGTGGGGGGGGTGTTTCAGTTTGGGGGAACCATGGTTTATTGCTGCATTGTGAATGGTGAGCTGCTCCCTGTGGTTTGTTTTCTTGGTTGTGTTCAGGCAACATGATACCCTACGATTCGATGACAAGCCACAGTTCAGTGGCAACCCCTATTCAAGCTCTGAATGCGGGCCATGGCGCTGTCTGAACCCAGGCAGAGATCTTGTAGAGTCATTGCAAATTTGAGCAGACTGGTTGGTACCCAGCCTACCTTAACTGTCTATTAGTTATATTTATATCCTTACTTTCCAGTGTACAAGATTGTCCACTTCTCCATTTTATCCCCGCAAACAACAACCCTGTGAGGCAGGTTAGGCTGAGAGTTTGTGACTGACCCAAAGTCCCCCAGTTGGTTCCATGGCTGAGCGGGGACTTCAACCCACATCCCCCATACCCCAGTCCAACACTCTAACCACTACACCACCCAGCTCTTTATTTTAAAATATGTGTATGGTTGGTGGGGGAATGTGTAGGCCTCCAGATGTTGTTGGACTGCAGTTGCCATCAAACCTACTAAGCATAGCCAATTTTCCAACCCTCTATTAAAGAATGAGTCCAGTACACCTAGTTTTTATTTTCTTGGGTTCTTGGTATTTCACCTGTATGGTTCTATAAGGTTAACAGGAACCAAAAGAAAGGTTTTGGAAAATTAAATTCCAGTATATGCCTTGTTTGATTTTAACATTGTTTATACACATACATGGTGCCCTTTGAAGAAGAGGCAAGCCAGTGGTTTCAGGGTAAGGAGGATATTGTCGCCTATTCTTTTTCGGAGTCTGCCTTTCTCTTGCATTAGAATTTCTCCCCCAGCGTAGACCCTGGGCAATGAGTGAGAAGGGAGAGGCCCATGACTCGTGACGAGCTGGAGCAGGCTCCACAAGCACAGTTGAGATCTGAACTGTACAAGCAGCGGTTCTGCGCAATTTATCTGTCACTGCTCCATGCAGTTCCAGACGGCAGGTGGGGCAGTCAGGTAGCCCTCCCTACAAAGAGAGATAAAGGGATAGTTCCCAGTATTTCTGCCCAACATGCTATCCATGTCTGTATGTGAAGTCTCTCTGTTTGGGGAAACGTTCCAAGTTCAGATGTCGCAGGTGCAGTGGCAAGTGGCACCTGCCAATGACAGGTGATTAGTTTCAGTTCTACAGCATCAAAAGGTTGCAAACAAAGGTACGGAAAAGACACACAAGAGAGCAGCCTGCTTGTGAATATTGGTGGCAGCTTGACAGGTCCTCGCAGTGACCGAGGGCCAGACCCGATGGACCCTGCAGGGGCCAGACCTTTTGAGCAAGGTGTTTAGGGCCTAAACACAGACGGTCTGGATTTTAATCTCTGCTTGGCAACACACTCTTTGAGTACCTTGGAGCAGTTTGTTCCCCCTTGCCCTCAGTGTGCCATCTGTAAAATGGGCATGTGAACTATCTAGCGGTGGGAACAATGTAGAGATGCTAGCCGCGCAATGCTATCTATGCACAGACACACACACACACTAGTGCAAGCTATCTGTGAAATGTGCAAGTAGCAGAAATAATGTTCTGACAAGGCGTTCATTTTCAGCTGGGACCTCTACTGATTGCCTCTTCTCAGACTGCATGTTTGTCATCTCCGCTCCCCCCAGCCCACAGGTCTTTCTCAGAACCTCCCTAAAACACACACACACATGCACACGCACACACATGCACGCACTTCCTAATAAACATGCACACACACAATGCTAAGCTTGGCAGCCTGGAGAAAAATTGCATAATTGCTAATTTGCATGAACTGCTCTTGATTGCACAACTTGGACTTCCAGGACACCAAGTGTTAAGAAGGGGATTTTTGTGGGAAGTTCTGCTTTCGTTACATCTCAGAATTCTCCAGTGACTAAGGGCAAGGCGTCCTGTTTAGATACATTATAGAATTGGCTTTGTTTGAAATGCACCATCATCCACTGCCAGGCCTTTATTACAATTATTTTTGCATGCTTGTGTCCCTGAATCACTTTCCAAAACAGGATTTCCCCACACCCTCCCTCTGGGAGCGATAATGCAAAGCGTCTCTGAGCTGAGAGATCATCGCTGGAACATCTGTGAGGCGCTGATGTCACCGCAGAACTTGTTGCTATGCTGGGAAGTTTCGCGGAAATCCTCCGGCACTGACAGTGTCCTTCACTCGCTTGGCCAAGAGCTTGCACAGTGCTGAATCACCTGGCAGTAATTAGAGAGAGGGCTTTCTGGGGAAATGTCCGTGGCTCCTTCTTTCTGAAGGAAGAATTCCTCTTGCTAGGAAATCAAGCCAGCGGTTTCTCCACCGGAAGGCTTAGATGAAACTCGCAAGGCTGGCCTGGTGCCAGGGATGGAGTGCCTCAAGGCCCCTGATGCACCACTGGTTAGCAGAAGGAGCTCCGCACTGCAGCGGAAGTTGAGGAAGGGAGGCAGACATATAAAAGTAGGACAAGCTGATGAGGGTGCTGGCTTCATGAGGTTCAGTGGAGTCCCTGCTGACCAGGGTGAAAGCTGCTGCCCACAACCTGTGATGGAGCAAGTTCTGGACTGAGGGAACTGAGTTATGGCTGCCAAGCTCACTGGGTGACTTTGGGCAGTCACTGACTCCCCGACTCTTACTCTACCTTTTAGGGTTGTTGTGAGGATTAAAGAGAGAGGAGGGGAGGAGGAGGAAGATGGTGAAGGCCCCCATGGGAAAAAATAAATGCAGCGCTTCCTAATTTGGGGGATATAAATAAATGAATAAATGTGGAGCAGGGCTGGTGCCGAGTAGACACAACTGCACCCTGATGGCTCTCACCCCAGTGGAGGCCGGAGGACAAGAGTCTCCTGGTTCATTCTCTTCTCCACTGCTGGTTCACCTGTATCTTTCACTGTCTGGGACAGTGGTGGTGGAGAAGAGGAGGGACAGAAGGCCGTGGGACTTGAGAGTATAGCCATAATGAGGAAGAGGAGGAGGAGCAAGCGCAGCTGGGAGGGGAGACTCCCTAAGGGAGGGGCCTTTGAGAGGTTCTTGCCCAAGGGCGCTCCAAACCCACAGAGCTGATCCTGTCAGACTAACTGGAAATGATGCAGCTCAGCATACCTGCAATTGGCAAGGAAATGCGGCACAGTCACACATGACTTGGAAGAGAAAGAGGGAGCCTTCCTCAAAAGCAGGGTTTGGAAACAAGGAAGCTGAGAAGAAAAGCCAGGATTTTAATTCCCTTCAGAAAGGTTGGTCATTCAGACCACAATGATGGAAGGTGAGACACGAACAGGGCAGGTCACCAAGTTCAGGAGGAAGCCTGTATTCTTAATGAGCAGGGTCAAGGAGGTTACTCAAGGCAAGGTGACTTCTGCAGAAAGCTGGGAAAGGGAATACGAACAGCAGACCTTGTGCATACTCCCAGACACTCTCAGAGTAGCAAGGGATGCCCCGAAGAACATTAAGAGCCACAAGAAAAATCATTCTGACAGATGCAGGAAACTGGCTAGGAAGGTGGCTGGACTGTTGGAAGACAAGGTCTGTGTGGAGAAAGGAGAAAGGAGATAGCAGATGAAGTGAATGCATGCTTTGCATCAGAAGATGGAGAAGATACCCATTCCTGAATTTCCCTGGAGTCTGAAGCTTTGAGTCAAGTAGTGGTAACGAGAGAACATTCCAGGCCTTATTGAAAAATGAAAAGCTAAGAGATCTTTTGCTTGAAAGGTGGATGTTTTCACAAAAATGTGGCTTATGAAATGATTGGCCACTGCATACAAGACCTATTAATCACGACAGTCTCCTGTTTCTCTGATGATGAGATTGAGAGTAGGAGGAGGAGAATGATGTACACTGCTCTGAGTTCTTTGAAAGAAAGAAGCAGGGATATTCATCGAATAAATAAACATGATTTGGAAAGCTGCTGGGGTGCCTACGAGTAATTCTGATGAGGAATTGAAAGGCAGTGAACCTGGCAGAGGATCATGGTTCCAGGTTACCAAGTCCAGCTGACGGGTGTGAGGTGTACCAAGCAGTGCCCCTTTGAAATGCCCATTTGGGGCAACAAATGCTGGACCAGAGCATGTGCAGAAGGCAAGGGGGTGCTAGTGATACAAATGGAGAGATTGGAATGGGAACCCTTTTACCTTTTAGGAGAGGTGAGTGGGGAGGCCTCTCCTAAACAGAGGACAGAATTCAGCATGTGCTGAACATGGGAGGAACATGCTGGCAGAATAACTTTTGAAGATCGCTGTGCAAGCAGTGGAGAAGAGGCTCAGGAGGAGGAGGAGGAGGAGGACAGGCCATCTCTTGGTGGCCCCATCTCTTGCCTCCCTGCCTGCTGGGATGACCTCCAAAACCCTTCTTTCCGCCACAGCTGCAGAAGTGAAAGGAGATGCAAGGTCAGAATGAAGTCTCATCCTTGCAGCTGGAGATTGGAAAAAACACGGTGACCTCCTAGATGCTCTTTCAATTTATGAAGCTGGTATAGTTTTGTTTTGTTTGCAAGTAAATAAAGGCACACAACCACCCCATGCAGAGCTTCAGCTGAGGGAAGAGCACAGGTTGCAATGCCCGCATTTGCCATAGAAAGAGAAAGGAGTCTTGGTCCTTCTAGCTCTTTGTTGTCCATGCCAGCTGTCCCCATCCTGGTGTCCTCCGGACATGGTGGTGTGCAAGCCCCATCCTCCACAGCCAGTGGGGGGTCTGTGAATGACGGATGCTCCATGCACACACTCTTGGGGCCTTCTTAGCATGTGGGACAGGCGTCTTTTGCAGCCTGGCAAAATGTCTCTGCATAAAACGGAGACTTTTGCATGGAAAGCAGCATCTCCAAATCCTGGTGGCAGAGTGCCTTTTTTTTTTGCTGCAATGTATCGCCTCTGCTCCTTCGTGGCTTCATCTCCCTCTTCTTACCTGCCCCTCCTCCTGGTTTGAGCCACTGTGTTTCTTTTCCCCTCATCCCTCCAGTGCCCCCTACTCACTGTTTCCCCTGCCCCAGTGACGTTAAAGAAGATGCTGACTATGACCCACACCGAGCGGCCTGCCAAGCCGCATTCCACTCCACACCAGGCACAGTAACTGAGCCTGCAGGCGGTAAATCTCCCAGCACAGGGAGAGAGAAGGCGCGAGAGAGCGGGCAGATAAATATTTAGTCTGGCTGCATGGCACCGCTGGCTCACTGGTGCAAAGGGGACAAGCTTGCTGGGAGCGAGGAATGCTCTGCACAAATGGCTGAGAGGAAACCACTGGTTGGCACACAGGGCCAGAAGGGAGTAAGAGCAAGCCATGGTTTAGGGGGCAGCTGTCTTCCCTTACAAACAATTCTTTTCAAACCTGTGGTGAGAGGACTGGACTGCGAGCCAGGAAGCGTGGGCTCTAGTCACCCCTTGGCCACAAAACTCATGGGATGACTTTGGGCCTGGCATTGACTCTCCGTCTATCCTACCTCACAGAGTTGCTGTTGTGAAGATAACATGGAGAGGAGAAAGACTGCAAGCTGCTTTGCATCTTTTACAGGAAAAAGTGGGATATTCATATAAAGAGTCAATACATTTATGCTGGTTGCTGGAAAAGTCAGTGTAAAAGAGACCCTACCCATGGCTGGGAAGAGGGTGTTGCTCTTGGGTCAAGCAGGTCAACAGTGAGTCTAGCCAGTGATTCACATGTGCTGAATATCTGTGGCAAAAAATGAACCAGAACCTTTTGCAAGGCATAGGCTGGTATGAAAGAGGGTTCCTGGAAAAAGACAATAGGGGTTTCAGTCAGATATTCTGGCTTTTGTTTAACCCTATGTGTGCATGCAAAAAATAGAGTGGATATACACCAAAAGTTTGCAATCTCTGACAAATGGCAGATGAGATGAGGGTGGCTTCTCTTTGCATTAGAATGAAAAAGAAATCCTTTCCAGCAGACTGGAGAGTAAATTCTGAAAGCAAGTCTCATTTGAGGGACCCAGTGGGTGGCATGTCCCACTAAAGATGTTGGCAGGGGCTGCTGGGAGTTGAAGTCCAAACCTTCTGGATGGCTGGGGGAAGCTGATTCACACCCTGGCTGGCAGCCTTTCTGTGGGGAGTCAGCCTGCCCAGAGATGCCTGAACCAAGTAGGTGCCCAGCCTCTGTGTCCCTGTGTCCCTTCCCAGCCCTGAAATACCAGCCACCACCTACATCTTTCCAAAGTCTCACTGCAACACATAACATTGAGCAACATCAGTGCTATTTGCACAGGCATACAAAGCCCTGGTTGTTGTTGTTTAGTCACAGAGCTGTGCCCGACCCTTCACGACCCCATGGACAACATTCCCCCAGGCTCTCCTGTCCTCCACCATCCCTCGGAGTCCACCCAAGCCCACACCCACCACCCCAGTGACCCCATCCAGCCCCTCAACCTCTGCCATCCCCTTCTCCTTTTGCCCTCAATCATTCACAGCATCAGGGGCTTCTCCAATGAGTCCTTCCTTCTCATTAGGTGGCCAAAGTCTTTGAAAGGCCCTGGTAATTGGGGGAATTGGGGGAATGATAGCCTGCTCAGCACACCAAGAGCAAGACCTCTGCCTTGTGGGAAAAGCTGGGTGGGTGGGCATCGCCTTCCCCTGCTTCTGCTTCAGTGTGATGAATGCAGCCAGCAGAGCCCCCGTCCAGTGCGAGTCCAGGCCCAGCTTGCAGCTGCGTTGTCAGCGGTCCAGTCATGTCCTCTCTCCTTGGTGGGTCCACATTGCTCTTGGAAGGGAGAGGGTGAGTCAGCCCTGGAATGCCTGCAGATGGACCCCCGGGTCATCGCAGAGAGGAGCTGAGCCTGCTCTCCTCTGCCTTGCTTTCCCCACAAGAGGAAGAACGTGGGATGTAGATGCAAAGTGGTGATGATGAGGATGATATTCACAGAGCCGTCTCTCAGTCTCGCCCTGCAGGGTTGTTGTGGAGGAAGGGTGGGATAGAAAGGCGATGCTCACGATCTGCTTCGGCAATGCACAGAGGTCGGTTCCTGGCATAACCGTGTTATTGGTGCTGCTCTTTTTAACACTCACTTCAGGTTTGTTTTTCTGTCTTTAAGAACACGCATACCTTTGGCAATTTGCAAAGAGACCTAAACAAGGACAGCCGGGTCCCTGACCCCAAGGAGCTTGCAAGTTAAATTTCAGACTTGGGGCAATGCACAACAGTTGTGGAAGGCTGGGAAAAAGAATGAACTCGCTAACAGACAGGAAGGGGAACGGATGCTGAGCAAGGGAGTGGGGCTTCTGCGACTGAGGCAGCAAGCCAAAGTTTCTTCAAGTCATTGAGGATGATAGGCCTCGTAGCTACTCAGTAGAGTCTGAACTGGGACTGTTTTCCTCACAGACAGAACCATAGTCAGACACTTGGAATGTTATCATTTCATTCATATTTTTGCCTTTCATCATCCTTGCTCTTATTTACATAAGAACTATGTCTATGTGTGGCATATTTTCATTGTGTTAGGACCTAGGATTGCAGCAGTGCATTCTTACTGCAGCTGCTCGATTCTTCCCATGGACGTGCGAGGGACTTAGCATTGTCATCATCTTTGCCGTCTCCCCGTTGGTGCAACCTTTGGGGCCAAAGGCTCACAGCGCTGATTCCCATCCGTTCATGGCACACGTTTCTCTCCCTCCAATCCCTTGGAGAATTTTCTCCAAGCAAAGAAATCTAGTCTCTCCTTTCCTCCTCCCTCTCCCTTTTCCCAGTCACACTTCAGCTGGTGGCCAGCAGGGCAGATGGGCTTAAGATCACCCCCGGGGGCCCTGCCAGCCCCATCTTGGCAGGAGGGAGCTTTGGACTTGGCTGGTTTGTCCTTGCAGGGCCGGAGGGAAGACGAAAGAGCTGCCGGCGAGGATCCCAAGAGGAGGCCTGGCTCAGCACTAGACCTGTGTTTCTGCAACACAGTTTGGACTTTTAAAATCATCTGGGCTGCAGCTGTGAGCTGGGCAGTGCCTCCCGTTGGTGGAGCATCAACAGAAAGGGCCTTCCTTCCTTCGACAGCAGATTCTTTTTCCCCCCAAACATGGCAAAGGTGGAGAAAAGGAAGGGTTGCCAATCTTTTTTTTTTTTTAAACTGGCTCCGGTGGCTTTACTTAAACTGTGCATTGTGTTAAATTTGGACTGTGCTGCCGCTCCTCACCAATTTGTTTACCTTAGTGTGAACACAGGTGGGAATTGCAGTGTGAACACTTCTGAATTGCAGTGTTTGCATTAGGGGAGGATTCAGGCAAAATAGTTCCCCCCCCCCCCACTCTTCCACAGGAACCAAAAAAGCAAGGGGGAAAACCTCATTTGGCAACAGTGGGGTCGATTTCCCTTTGTTTAGTCTCCGCAGTGAGGGGCAGAATTCTGACTGGGAAAGTCGGTGCCTGCTCCACCCATGCACAGTGACCCCAGTCTGGGGCAACGGCCTGCACACTTAGATTTGTCAGCAAAATGACCAGCAAGACAGGCAGAAATGCATCAGGTCTAGCTTTTCCTACTATGGGGAACCAGCAATGAGGACTGCTAACCTGCCAAGTGCATCTCAGGATGCTGCCACGAACGCAGCAGCGGGGCCAGAAAAAGACTGCCAGCTCACACAAATCCCTTCTTGGATAGAAGAAGACATTTTAATTTTTATTCCAGCAGGCTTCTGTTGCCATGAACAGCTCTGCAACAGGCAAAAATTCAGGAGGGCTTCCCAGATCAGTGCTGGAGAAAGATTGGGATGGCCAGACATGGACAGGAGGTGGAGGTGACTGCGTCAGAGTGAAGCTGAGAATATGGTTCGACTTCCCTTCTTTTCTTTTAGGAGGTAAAGATTTTCCGAGCGCTGATTCTTGGGGAGCTGGAGAGGGGACAGAACCAGCTCCAGGCACTCTGCTTTGTCACTCGGCTGCACCGCAATGAAATCATCCCCAGCGAATCCATGGCCAAGCTAAGACAGGTAAAGGGAAGAAGGGTTGCCGGCTGCTTGTGGTTAAGCACATAGTTTTTCTTGCTGTTGTTTAGGTGCATTGGTCACCGATTAATGAGAGTGGGGGCATAGCCCATCTCCTCTCCATCTCAGCCTCAAACCAACCCTGCAAGGTAGAGCACAATGACTGGCCTGAAGTCACTCAGTCAGCTTTCATGCTCAGGCAGGGACTGGAATTCAGTCCTCTCTCTTACCTGATGCCACTCTGCGAAATCAATGTTCAAGATGCCTTCCATTAAAAATATAGACCAGCCATGACTAAACAAGCCCAGCAAAAAAGCTTCCCTCAAAGAAACAATTTTACTTATGGGGAGAATGTAAGTGTTCTCCATTTACACACTGAGGGTGTTGTTCAGCAGAAAAGTCGAACAGTCTTGAATGTTGTAATCCAGGTACAATGTGGGTGTTCATGCCGCTGGCCAAAGGGAAGAGGGGATTTCTTGGCAGGGCATTATAGAAAGGGGGTGTTTCCACACTCGGTATTCCTGTAAATCGCACTGCAGAGTCTCCAAGGCCCTGTTGTACAGAAAAGCCTCTCGTCGCTGGCTGAATACAGCTTTGTATGGAGGGTGGCTTAATACTTCCCCACTCACCTTTCCTCTGCTCCAAATTGTCTTCTGCAAGCCACCTTCCCTTCTAGGGCATTCAGATACAAGTCATCTTCCTCGAAAAGATGGGTGCTTGGAGGCCTATGGAGGGAGAGCAACCTGAAAGTTTGAAAAGCACAACGATTCTTCCACTTCCTTTCCTCCTTTGACAGAAAAACCCACGCACGGTGCGGCAGGCTGAGGAGGTGCGAGTCCTGGAGTATCTCAACATGGATGTGGCAGTCAACTTCAGCAAGGGGGCCCAGCTCAGCTCCCACATCCATAACATCTGTTCCGAGGCCAGGGAAGCCATCTATACCCGAGAAGAAGATGTGAAGTTCTGGCTGGAGAAAGGTACGTGGCACCACGTCTCTCTAGACTTTGTTCCTGGAATGGCAGGGTACAGAACTGCCTCAGCCCAAGGGCAGGCTTTCATTTTGTGGAAACTCTCCAGGGCTGAGTCACAGGACTGAAGGCAAAAGCACCAGGGACAAAGGCGAAGGATTGTGTCATGTACTTACTTCCAGCACTTTGGAGTTTCTCTGCTGCAACCTGCTTGGTCGTTCACCTTTTCTTTCCCCGTGGAAGGGGCAGCCCTTCACCCAGAGAAATCTTCCACACTCCCACATGTTGGGGAGGGGGCATTTTCTTTTCAGCCCTTCTCTTCCCTCAAGGAATGACCAGAATTCAATCGAACCAAAAATGGTCACAGGAGCAAATCAGAAAGCCATGCAACATTTGGTGGCTGGGGAGAATGGGAGATGTGGCCTTCTGGGGAGCCTGGGAGAGCTTGGTTTGGCCTTCCTGAAGGTCTGGTTTAGACCCTGGGCCATATTTCCACTCACCAGTCCCAATGGTCGCTAGCTTGCGGGTCTGAGGTTCAACACCCCATAGGGCATGTGGAGAGAGAGAGAACCTGTTGAAAAGAGCAAGGATGCTTCAGGCATTGTCGGTTGTAATGTTGAAGGAACTTTGGTCGAGGATGTGACTTCCCGGGCCTGAACTATATGGCTCTTTTGCAGGGGTAGATGGCTCCATGTTCGAGGTGCTGCCCCAGTCGACTGACCTGCCCGACCTGCAGCGTTGCCGGCTCTGCACGGACCGCTGGAAGCCCTGCATCTGTACCTATGCGCTGAACATTGAGTGGTACCCCTGCATGCTCAAGTACTGCAAAAGCCGCGATCCCACTGGGAAAGTCTCCACCTACAAGTGTGGCATCCGCAGCTGCCAGAAGGGATACAGCTTCGACTTCTACGTGCCTCAGAAGCAGCTCTGCCTTTGGGACGAAGAGACCTAGCAGGGAGCCTGGGCAGCCATTTTGTACTGAAGGGGCTTCCTGCCCACCTCCTTTCCTGTGGCCGCGGATCGCCTAGCCAAGGTGACTGCCTAGAAAAGGAAGGGGAGTGGTCTGGAGCAGTGGTGGACATGCCTGGCCTCCAGTGTATGGAGGTTTTGTCTGAGTGTGTCTGTTTCCTTGGCTGCCCAACCGTCGGCTCCCTCACAAGAATGGACCTCAGCTGTGTTTGGTTGTGAGATTGTCAGAGAAAGAAGAGCGGTCGAGTCTGTGTACTGTGTGATGCTCTTGGACTGAGCAGGAGCTGTTGGAGACTTGGGGACAGCCCAAAATCTGTTTGCCACTAGCCATCTTGACTGTTTTATGCTCCTGGACAACCAAAAATGAAATGTGCCCCATTGCTGCTTTGTTTAATAAAGAAAACCGAGGAAAAAGAATAGTTTGGCAACCTCCAAGAATTTGGGAGCTTCGGATTTGACTGTGTGAGCTGGGAAGATGCTTCCAAGTTGCTACTCGGTTCCACCAATAGAGGGAGACAAAGGACCATGGCAAGATGGCTACTCCACATTCACATCTCAACCCTGGTGGATGTGAGGAGGACGGAACCTGGCCTGTGCTCTGCCCACATCGCAAGATTTGCTCAAGAAGACAACGGTTTTGGGCTAGAAATCATTCTCCAATGCCAGCACCACCAAACCCTGCAATAACTAATGGTCATTTATTATAACGACTGCATAATGCACTCTTCCAAGTCTGAGCCGCATTTTGGCCATACCAGGATGCATTGGGCACATACCCCACAATCATCAGCTGTGGGGGCTAGTGGTTAGAGAGGGAAGGAGTGTCCCTGGGATAGGGAGCAGAGGATATTGGTTCACCAAAAAGAGCCACCTCTTGCTCCTCATCTGGGCTCCCCAGGAAGAGGGAGTGCAGGCCAGGTCTCAGTTTCAAGAGAGTGGTCAGCAGGGAGCTAGATGCTGGGAGAGGCCTACAAGAGCAACTTCCCCTTGGGAGATCCAGACCTCAGTGCCGTCTTACCTCATCAGCAGGAATTTGGATGCCTTTGCATGGCTATTTGCGCTCCCCAAAAATGTGATTGGGTGAAATGATGACAACCCTTTATACATTGTGCCCACACTAATGGGCTCGGGGGAACAATCTGGTTTTGGGGGGCAGTCTTTGTGGCATGGATGTTGCCAGGGCAAGGGATGCTGGGAATTGTGACATGCTGAGTCAGGGCATGATCATGATGCAGAGTGTCTGCATTAGAGCAGAAGCAAACCACCTGGGCGCAGGCACGTGGGCAGGGGCTTTTCTTTCTGCGCATGCTTAAACTTGTGAAGCCCTTGCCAGAAATAGCCACTGCAGCTCTGCTCCCCACCCCTTCTGAAGAAACCCTTTCTTAATCTCATGGCTCCGTTTCTCCTCTTAGTAGAACGTGGGCATCCGGGAGAGGAGGGGTAGCAGACTGGGTAGTCTTATGAGGACTCGTGCAAGGTTTGCGTGGTTTGCGACCCAAGTTTTTCTGTGTTTCTCTTTCACTGGATGCCTAGAGAAGAAGAGTTCCCAAGCGGCAATTTACCACCTACAGTTGGGGACTCCAGTGTTTAGTCCATGGATATTTCCCTTTCACCCACCAGACTTCTGGTACACTGAGAGGCGAGTATATGCAGAGCCAAGTGCTGCACAGCCTTGTGCTGTGTTGTGTTGTGTTGTGTTTTTTGGAACTCAAGCCCAACCTCTGTCCTGTACTAAGATTCTAGGGCAATTTACTTTTCTTTTATTCTCACCGGTTTGCCTTCTTGGAAATGAGGGTTTGTCAGAGACTAGGCTGTGGGTGGCAGAACAACAGACACAGGCACCAGAAACCAAGCAACCAAACCAATGTCCAAACATTAAGCCTAGTCCAGTTCAAGAATCCAAAGTCACAACCCAGAAGAGCAGAGACAGTCCGGCAACCGATAGCATAGTCAGGGCAGGGCAGAAGTCAGGAACCAACGAAGCAAGACAAGAGGGAGATACCTTTTGATCAGAGCAGGGGCAGGAGCCAGGAACAAGGGCAGGAGCTCAGGTAACACCAGCCAGGAAGCAAGCAGCAAGCTAGGAGGCCTTCGTTGCTGAGTCAGTGTCTGGAGAGAAGAGCCCATTCCTCTACAGTTCTTCCCCCAGCGCTCCCAGGTGGTGCTCATGAGGGCACTACTAGTACCAATGGATTGAGGGAGTGATGTTCTTCTGGCATTGGGCCATCAGGAGATGCCCTGAAGCTACCCAGATCCTGCCCAGGGTTGTGTGATCGGCCAGGCCTATCATAGCAACCACTTTATAAATAGGAAACTCCCATCCTCATGACAGCCATTTTGTGAGAATGCACACAACAGTTTCAAAATTCCACTTCTGCCCACTGATTCCACTTCTGTGGGTTCCATATATTAGTGGCACATTGTTTGGGTTCACACTTCACACAAGCAACCCTGCTTGGCTTCCACAGTGTTCCCTTTCTTTGCCTGAATGTGCCTGACAGGTGATCAGGTGGTTTCTCCACGAGTGTAGTTTCTACCCTTTTCACTCGGTCCCCCCACTGTTACCTGAAATTCAGTCCTGTGCTGTGTGTCCAGAGCAGCTCCTGCAGCTGCCGCTCTTTCCAGAAGACTCTGTGGTAGCTGCCTACCAGAACCATAGAAACCATGATGCCAGGTTTGTACAACCAGAGAAACCATGGTGAAGCATGGAAACCATTGGACAGACCGTTGTTTCTTATTGTAGGTTCTTATAACCAAATATACCGTGTTGAAATACCATGACAGGGTTCAGACACACAACAGACCATGATGTGCAGGAAACCACTGTGGCTTGTCATGTTGTGCAAACCCAACCATTGTGTTACGACGGAAGGAGACAAATTTACAAAACTGACTTGTAAAGTATTGCCAGTTCCCCTTTTTGCCAAGCTCCCTGTCCTTTAACCACTGCACATTCCCAAGGCTCAGATTCTACCGGGATGGAAATGCAATGATGAGGGCAGCTTTACATGGGTTTGATCTTCTCCTGTTGGGCAGCTGCCTGGGGGGTGGGGCGGGGGGTGAAATGCTGTCAGGAAAAAGCAGAGATGATGCCAGCTGCAGTGTGTGATTGCACCTCAGTGTTAGCTTCTTCAGTGCCATCTCCACCTTGTCTAACCCTGGACCACGTTGTGCCTTCTTTATTTTCTCTGCTTAACTCCGAACATTTCAGAACATTGAAGTTGAAACCTGCATTTCCAAATAATTGTATTTTTTTAACCTTTCTCACAGAATTATTTTTGTATGTCTCTCTCGGGGGACACAATGTGTGTGTGTGCGTGTGTATGAAAGAAAGAGTGAAAGTTGTTGCTTGGGATTTTTTTTCTTTAAAGTGCCACACAAAGTGAAACAAATATGAGACTTGAATGAAAGTATTTTTAAACAAATTATTTATCATATGTAAGAGGAATAAACTGATTGAAAAAGCCATTTTTATGAATTGCTGCCTGTAAGTCATGCTCATTTGGAATTTCTGCATCTCTGGCAGTAGCTGAAACGCAACTTCATCATGTGTATATCTAGATCTAAGAATGTTGTGTCAAGTTTATTATTTATTGAAATTATAAGAAGGACCACACTGATCTTCACTGCTACTGATAATCTTAGAAGCAGAGATGCTTGTGGAATTTGATCTTTATGAATTCAAATAGTGCCCAAAGCTGCATCTCTTAGACTGATGTATACATTAAGCTACCCATCATGGAGGGAAGGCACACAGGGTGCTGTCATATATCCAAAATCCTACAATTCCCAGCATTCCCCAGCCAGCCAAAGGGCCTAGGGGATGCTGGGAGATGTGGGACGTTCCATCTAAATGTGCATAGGTTCATAACCTTGATCGTGTCTACAAATTCAGAGAATATTTTGTTTTTAATTGCAGGTTGATATAAATATGAAGCAGGACTATCAGGAAAAACATGATATGGACCAAAATACAGGCTGATTTCTCCATTCCTGTTTACAGTGATACAACTAGTGATTTTTGTACTAGGGACAAAGACACACGAGAAACAATGTTGGCTAAAGTCAGAATAGAATAACTGCTGGCTTTTAGAAGTTTCCAAGGGAAATTCCTGGTGGAGGAGGCTATTGACGGCTGCTAGTTATGATGGCTCAGTCTTTTCTCCGGTATCTGAAAGGGCCACAGTGTTACTGGGGTTTGGTTTGGTTTGGTTTGGTTTGGTTTGGTTTGGTTTGGTTTTTTTCACATCTTGTGCTCATCCCACAGGAATCTGGTTGATCACTTTGGGAACAAAAGGTCAGAACAAAGTGGCTTTGGCCAAATCTACCATGGCACTTCTGTGGTTCTAAAAGTGTTCTCTGGGAAATGCTTCTCTATCATTCAGTGCAATCAGCCATATTCTGCACTGAGAAAACTCTGCAAAGATGCCAGTTTTCATATATGCAGTGTTACAGAAGCCATTTCATCCTGCCGTTTATTTACCAGCAGTCTTTCTGTCTCCCTGACATCTTTGTGTTTTTGACATCGAGCTGAAGGAAGAGGTCCTTGGCTCATGAAAGTTCTCCAGGTAGCATCAATCAATGCATCTCATTATTGTACTGTCTAGGTTTTTCCTTTCCCTAAATAATCAACTCAGATGTTTCTCCCTCTTGCACTGTTCTTTCATCCACCTAAAAATCTTGCAAATATATACCATGACTCCTGCACTTGCCCACAAGGGGGCACTGCTGCACCTCAGGTGAACTTTCCTGCCTTCCTGCATCTGTATCATGGGTGCCGTAATTTGCTCCATTAAACATACGGCTTGGCATTATGTGGCACCAGCTATACCTTGTTTGGAGGAAGTGCGAAGGGGTGGAATCCAATCATGCAAACCAGCTTTGGCACTGGATCTGGCTATCTGCTACAACGGAACAAAGTAGATTTCCCTGCGTTGAGGAACAGAGAAATAAACAAGTTGAGAACACATGTATGTGGAAATGTACTGGTTCAGAGGGAAGCAATAAGTGGGACATTTAATATATCAGAGCTTCCCAGGCTGTATAGGAAGGGCTTGGTTCATAGAATATGCCATCAATCCACTTGATTGATTCTGCAAAGCGCTTGGCGCTTGCACTCTTTCTGCTCCATTTCAGCCACAGCTAAACTTTGTGTCGTGGTACGGGCAAGAAGGGGCGCTCACAGGGAGTGGGGACAAGTTGCTCATCTGGAGCAAGCAAGAAGAGAGTGTGCCAAACATACATCTGGGCAGCTGCAGAGACACTAAAAGCATAGTAATAGAAAAGCAGCTCCTGCGTTAAACACGAAGGCGGGCCCAAGATGCTGGAAGGAGCTAAATGCTGCACTTGTGTGATCCGAGGAGGACCACGAGGGGGCGCTGCGTATCTGCCTCTCTGTTGGGAAATGGGCAAAAAGAGGTGGACAGCTCCGGTGCAGGGCAGAAGCAAAGGGAGGCTGCCAGGCGCTTGCCACATTCTGCCTCCCCACAGAGAATTCCTCGAGCTCCTTGTCTTCTCCTTGCAGCCATTCCATGTAGCCTCCTTCTTTTGGAAACCCACTGAGAAAGGAAAGGTAGAATCACTCCACTGCGAAAAGTCCTCTGTCAGCAAACGCTAGAAGGCTACATGGCCAATACTGAATCCGCTCACAGCAACCCTGGCCGACTTGTCTCCTCCAGATGCGCTGAACTCCCTGGAGCTACGCCTGCAGGAGCAAGCCGGGACTTACACAGCAGTCCAGCACCTTTGGAGGGTCCCAGTGGCCTAAGGCTGACAAAATCTTCTCATGGTGCAAGCAATTCACTCTGCATGGAGAGAAAGCCCGTAGAAAGCAAGCCACTTCTTCCTAGGTTATCTGGAAGCACAAGCAAGAGGGCTGCTTCTAATAAGAGGAGAGGTTCACACTCTGCTGGTGGGACTTACGGGCAGTTGCAACACATCTGGGGGAGGGTGCCGAGCTGTTGGCAGAATCCAGCGGGGCTGCATCTCCAATTTCAGAAGCAAAGGTCCAGGGCAGATTTGCATAAATCTTTTGCAGGGAGCCAGCCTGGCACAATTTGCATACGGTGTGGGCAGCTTATTCTCAGATCGTGCCCCCAGCATGACCGGTTTTACTGTGCTCCCCCTTCTCCTGAAGCCGCACACTCTGGAAATCTGCAGCACTGCAGTCAAGGGCGTCAGCTGCCTTGATTAATGGCCTTCCCAGCTTCTGCACCTTGCCGGTGATGATACTGGAGGGGACGGGTGGCCGTGGGGCTTGCCTTACAGGGGGCATTCCTCTGCTTGAAAGAGTTCCTTATTTGAAAAGCTGTCCAGTTTTGTTCCAGCTTTAAACTTTAACCTTTACTCCGGGCGTGTAGAGAAAGAAAAGCCCTGCCCAGATCATACTATTTTTTGGCCTCTGGATTTTGGTCAACTTCGGACTTCTTCTAGAAGACAGTTGATTGTAGAAGAGCGCACTTGCCTGCCCAGTCAAGACCTGGATGGTCGAGTGAGATTGCCTTCTCAGCCCTCACCTAGACCCAAAACAAGGTATGATAGCCATTAGCTTGGCTTCCAAAAACAGAAGGGAGGATGTTTCTGTTGACTGCCAATGAAGTACAAGATCTGAGTGGATTCTTCATGGGCAGAAGCAGATTGTCCATGAGTCCCAAGGTCTGAGCTTTCAGGAAGCCCATGCGTGCTGTTCGCAGAAACACACAGGTTTGATCAGCCTTTTCCAACCTGGTACCCTCCAGATGTCTTGGGTTCAAACTCCCAGCATTTCCAACCAGCATAGGCAATAGTCAGCATATTCTAGACTCATGGGGCACTGTAGGGGCACTATAGGAAAGGTACTCTCCGGTGCACTTGGCCAGCTAACTCACCCCCACAGGTGGGGAAGTAAGGCAGGCCTTGGCTGCTGATCTTAACATTTGAGCAGGCTGATGTAAGTGAAGGCATCCTTCAGCTTTCATGTTTAAGGCTGTAAGTTTACAAAGAAGCGCTTTGAATTGGGCTTGGGAAATCATGTATTACCAACAGGGAGCTGGTGCAGGACCATCACCTGGCTCTCTGCTCACCTTGGGCAGGTGTCTTCTGTCTTAGCTGGAATTTCCAAGGCAACCCCCTATACAGTAGCCCAGCCAGAACGTCATTGTTCCATGCAGCACTGAGTCCGCATGTTTCTCGTGCACTAGGTATGTTCTTGTGTGTTGCTCTGAAAGGGGCAGCTATCTTGCCCACCACTTTGCAGGGAAATCAGTGGCCAAGCTTCGGAGCATCATTGGCTTTCAGTCCCTGGAGATCCTGTGTGAAAACCTACGAAACAAAGGCTCAGTCTTCCAGGGAGGCATCTCAGCCCAGGATGGCTGGACAAGGAGGCCTGGCCAGGAATGCCTGCCCTCCAGTCCCTCCGTGGCCATCAATCTCCCCACCCCCCGCAAGAAGTCTTGCCTCCACCCTGCCTGTCTCTCTGGGCTTCTCTGTTTGCACAGATGGATATTGCAACGCATGCTTAGTCACCAAGGTATTGCAATCAGACCCCACCGCCGCTCTCCCAGGGCTGCTTGGGCTGTGGGATCGAACAGGGATCTCCTGGATTCCTGCCTTCTCGCCCGCCTTGGGTGTTTGAGATCAAAAGCCCTCTTGGGGCCAAACAACAGTCAGGAGAGGCCTGCTTTTCCCTGCACGGAAGGCTCCGCTCAGCAAGCCCGGGCAGGCGCCTGACCTGGCTTCCCTCCATCTTCAACGTAGGAGGGAGCCAACCCCATTTTTCAAGCAGGAGGAAGCAGATCCATGAGGCACCCCCTTATTCTCAGCGAGGGCCCCCTCATTAGTGGGGCTGCAAGCTCCATCTCCTGTGCAAAGCCCGGGGGAAGGCCTGCCCCCCTTGGCCCCAGCTCCCTTCTTCCAGTGCTGGAAGGAGCCAACCCAAACCGAGTTACTCATATGCAAATCTCCTGCTTTGCATGGGCCGCCCGCCAGTTCCGAGGATGTAAAATAAAATCATAATAAAAAGAAGATTGCCTGGGATGCGAAGTGTGAAGGGGGTGCGGCCCAGCCCGGCACTGTTCTCACCTGCCTCAATGTGGCAATGAGCATTGCCGAGCCTGGGGAGCTGGAAGTGGCTGGCAGGAGAGGTGGCGGAGGGAGAAAGGGAAACTGGCAGCCCCACGGGCTACCTCGCTGGGCGGGGGCTGGCCAGGTTGTGGCAGGTACTTTTCCCCCAGCAGGATGGTGAACCTAGACCTGGCGCATGCAGGTAAGGGCCTCCGGAGAGCAGGCGAGGGGGGTGGCTGCTGTGGACTGCTTGGAAGGCTGGGGAGCCAGGGCTGGGTGACTCCCAGCTTGGAAAAGCCCCAGTGGGCCCCGGAAGCTGTCGGTTCTCTCTGCGTTTGGAGGAGTCTGGTTGGCACAGCTGCTGGGAAGTGCCAGATCACGCTGGGTGGGTTGGGTGCTGGGAATAAAGCAGGCAATAGGTGGGGAGGGGAAACCCGACCGGCCCTGGGCGCAGGCTTGCGTGGCACATCGTACTCCTTGTCCTGGAGGCTTGTCCATTGCTCTGCTGTCTGATACCCGGTGCTGGTGGTGCATGGTGGACTTCCATCATGATAGAAGGATGGTCTTTGCACATGCTCAGGAATGCCACTCACTCCTTTTGCAACCGAATTTGAAAAGAAATTGAACAGAATGATTCAGCAGCTAAACTGGGACTCTGAAGATGGGAGGCGGAGTCTGGTGGCTGAGAAGACAACAGGAGTGGCTTGCAGATCCAAGCAGGTGATAAACGAGAAGTGTGTCTCGTGTCCGCACTGATGGATTGTTTTCTTTGGCACTTCCCTCTAAAAATAATTCCAGAGATAGAGTTTGCTTTCCTTATGTTTAGAGAAGCTCATTCACCCAGTTGCCTACCTTTGTCTCTTTCTGGCTTCTACTGTGTGCCCAACATTGGCTACAAAGACAGAACTGGGATTCTACCATGTCCATGTGACAGTGACCTCCTTTAGGGGAAGATTGCCAGTAGAAAGGCAGGTGGAACTGACAGAAATGGTGGGAGCAATGCTTAATTACAATCCAAAAGAGCATGAAATGGATTTTAGCTAGCTTTCTTTAGTTCTTTCTTTGTTGCAAGTCTAAACTACCCAATAGCCAACGTTCTGGGGCATATGGCTTTGGTGATCTATTTTGACTGGAGAATGCAAAGGCCCCTGACCATGTGTTGAGTGCTTTCGCCTCTCATTACTAAGTAATTCTTGATAGCATCTCTTGATCTACAGAAATGCACACTTTGTCTTCTACAAAGGACCTGTCCTTTTAGAAATTAAGCACCGAATCAAGGCATTGTGATAAGTAATGCAAGGCGCCCTGGATCCTTTATTCCCTGGAATATTCCCGCCATTCCCACACTCTGGCATCACATGTCTGGGACATTCAGAGGGTTGTTCACCATCTGAGTGTCTTGCAATGTTGGTTATTACCTGGAACAGTCTTCTTTGCCGATCAGTCACTATGCTTCCAAAAATAATATTCCAAAGCTCCACTGATTTGGGGGCACTAATCTGTAAGAGCCTCTTAGCAGTGGTTTTCCTCTGATCAGAGCATTCTCTCTTGAAAAATTCCATGTAAAAGGTGGCATCCGAAAGTGAGGTTCCATGTGATCTCCTCAGCGTTCTCCACACTTTAGAAGTATCTAGGTTAGATTACTCAATGCACTCCACATACCTTGGAGGATTTCTTGGAAGCTACAAATAGTTCAGAGGGCTATGGGGAACTGGTTGATTAGGAGAGTAACTCACCAGCACCCAAGCACTTTCTGTTCATTTGGAGGCCAGTTCAAAAGGCTGGCAGTGGCTTATGGAGTCCTCAGCAGGCTTTGTAACCAGTATAGCCTAAGGAGCATATGGACCTCCTGGTTGCTGAGGCCTTTCTTCTATAGGGCGGTTTTTCCAAAGACATGGGGGCCATTCCCAGCAATGGAGACCTTTCTCTGCAATGGGCCCACATCTCTCTAATTCCCTTCCTGTAATTGTTTGTGTGGCACCAGCTCAACTGAGCTCTTTGAAGACTCCGGGTACTTCAGAGTAGTTGCTATGTTAAGCAGGGATGTGGAAAGGACATTTCTCCAGATGTTGCAGATCTACAAATTCCAGTATCCATTACCATTGCTGAAGCTGGCTGTGGTCGAGTGGAGCTGGAGTCCAGCTACATCTGGAGGGTCTCCAGGCCTCATTTGTCATGAAATTTGCATTTGTTTGTTGCCATTGGAGGTTGATAAATTGCTTTGCTTTGTGATTTTGATTGATTTTGTGACACGGCTGTCAATTGTGGAGGGTGCTTGCACTTGCAGGATGGAAAAGTGAGGTAAGCCTTTCCTTGAGCTTTTCTTTACGAGGAAGGCTTTTCAGTGGTGGCTCTTTGTTCTCAAATGAGCTCCCTGCTGAGGCCTGCCTGGTGCCAACTTTACTACCCTTTTGGTGCCAGGAAAAGACTGCCCTCTATCACAGGGCATGTAATTAGTTACTGGGCTCTGCTGGTTGCTAGATAGGGTATTATAGCATGTTCTCATTATAATATTTTTCTGCTTTGAATTTGGTTTTAAATTTTATATTGCTACCTTCTTATATATTTAAATGGTGTGTGTTCCACTTTTTTAAAAAAATATGCTGTTGTGAACCACCCAGAGAGCTGTGGCTGTTTGACAGTACAAAAAATAGATAGATAGATGATAAATAGGTATGCCTATAGTAATGGGTTAGTTAGTGCAGCAAGACCTCTGAGTCTATCTCTCGATCAGGCTTTTGTACAGAGAGCTGTAATTGCATTTCTGCATAAGTCTTTCATTAATACACATGTTCATTTCAGCAAACTGAGCCCTCAAGCTTATTTTTCTGCACTTAAAGGTATCTTACTTTCCAGGTAGATTCCAAACGCACCATCTGTGTGTGTGATGGACAAATGTCCAGATTCTTCCTTGTTCAGAGGAAGGGTTGGTACTTCATTTAAGCATCAAAGGCTACACGTTCAAGACCGTGGCAAGGAGCAGAAGCTTAAAGGTGTGAATACCATATTTTAGAGTTTTGTGGCAAGCATACCTTACTTTTTTCAAAGACATTGTGGGAGAAAGAGGATCTTGGATATCTGAACATTGAGATTGTAGAAGCAAGCAAATGTAACAAATTAGTGTTATGAAAATTGGGTGCAATTATGCTTCCCACAAAATAGAAATCGTTAGCTGGTTGTTGACATACTCTCTTTGTTTCCAGCTTTTAAACCCTACAGCGGAACCAATGCATTAGTTCTCTGCGTTGTTAGTACTTTAAAAATATATGGGTGTACAGTGCTATTTTTATCTGCTATTTGCCACAGCTTTCAGTGCCTTTGGTTTGTCCTTATTTTTCCCTGCACGTATAAATCAGATAGGATTTGTGTGTAGATAAGTTACTGCAGTGGAAAAGAACCACTGTTAACATTACCATGCATACATGCTGGCCTGAAAATTATTTTTTGGAAAATTATTTTTACATAAACTTACCTTGGAACAGCCTCAAAGAGTTGGTGGTTGAGTTCGCATGATAACCCAGATTCAAGGGTTTGATATGCTAAACCAAGGGTTGAGTGTAGGTTGTGATTGACCCATGAGATTGTCTGAACCAAGCTGCATTAGCAGACCACGGCTTGGCCAATATGATCAGTCCATGAAGAAAATCCATCATTTGTCATTGGTTTGTGAGCTGTGAACCCTCAGTGGGTCCCAGAAATTATGGCTGGAAGCTTGCTTCCAATGGAGGCACACAAGTCCTACCCTAGAAAAATATTGTAGATGATGTAACTTCAGATAGTTACTTTGGACAGCATCAAAAGGCCCTGCCGATTCAGAAACACCTGATGAGCTCAGTGGTTACCCTCCCACATTCTGGGAGCCATTTCACCTTTCCAGGCGGCCCCAGACAAAACACTAACCCGTTGGAGGATATTCACACATGCAAACATACTTATTGCTCTCTGCTGCAGAAGCAGGTCACTTTGGGCTACTCAAGCTCTAACTGAAAGCCCGCGTTCTTCCTCTGTGGCAGTGCGGGGGGGCATAGCAAGCCTTCAGGCAACAACTGCATCCCTCTCACCCGCACAGTAGCACCTTTGGCTTGCTAGCAAAGCCTCCTGGAGAGAAGCAGGAGGCCTCCTCTGAGGCTGTTACAGCGAAAAGCCGCTCGCAGGGCTGCAGCGGAAGCTTCAAAGGAACCCTCCGTGCGCCTCTTTTGCCTGTAGGAAGACTATTTCCCCGCCGTGCGAGTGCAGCAGGGAAGTTCTGTGGGAAAGCTGATGGGTGAAACCGGCTGTGTGTGGTAATGAAACCGAGTCGTCTGGCTGCTTTGCGCAAGACCTGGGGAGCCCGGCTCTCACTCCTCGGTGGTGTGGACTACGAAAGGCACATGTGAGGCCTGTGCAGTTGTTATCGTTCCCTGGCAGTAAGGGTGTGTTGGGGCAGAGCCACAGCCCACCTCCTTGGTCCAGCGGACCCAGGACATTGAAGGAAATAGCAAAGGTCTGCAGGACTTGTGAGCTTTTCTGTAACACGTCCGTGAAAGGGGCAGAAAAATGGGGGCAGCTGACTGGGCTAGCAACCCCGTCCAGTAACGAGCCCCTCAACATGTTATGGTTTCATCCCCTAAGGCGGCTGTTGTGCACTTCCTAAGCAGCCTCGCCAGCCACTCACTTGCTCCATAGCTCCACAGCTGAAGGCGTTTTCAGACAAAGAACTTCAGCGATGGTGGACTGGTGAAACACACGATCGACTCCTCTTACTGCGGCTGGGCTGTCTGGGGTTAAATTCATCTTAATTACAATCTGGCAGGCTAGCAACCGCTCCCAGCATCCCCAGCATAGCTCTCTCTTCAGCTCCTCTGTACCAGAGTCAGGCTGGGATTGGGTTGGGGCAGCCCCTGGAGAGTGGGCACTCCCAGCCAGGTTTCCCGAGCTGGCGTGATCTCTGAGATATTTAATCTGAATGGTGCATGAGATGCGGAAGTCTTCCCTCTGCATGAAAAGGTCAGCAGTAGGACCTTCTTAGCATGCAGAAGGTCCCAAGTTCAGTTCCCAGCCTCCTGCCTGAAAATCTGGAGGGCTATTTGCCTGTCAGTGTTGGGTTGAGGGACCCATGGATTTCTCTACACCCCATTGCTTCGTTTTGCATCAGCCTCGGTGTACTAGTCATGGCATGATTTAGTGCAAGTCCATTTTCATTTTGCTTCTGGCCTTTCTGTGCCACTCAATAGCTGAAGCTCCCTGAATGATTTACACAGACTGAAAACCTATCAAAAACCTGAAAACGCAGCACGTGTAGTGCAGAGCCATGCTGACAGAAACCTATGAATAGACGGCACATACACACACATATCCAGATGATGTTCAGCCATCAACAGTAAGGAAAATCCAGGACCTGATGTACTCCCTAAAGAAGGGGAAATCGTACCGCAGGTGCCAAAAAAAATGACCACGTTAGCTCCAGGAAGTCCTCTGCAGAGAGACCTTTCCAAACTTGAAGGCCATCCTCCTTGCTCTCAGAGGAGGCACCTGAAGAAGGCATTCCATGCAAAGCAAAGAGTGGGTGGGGTCATTGGCCTCTAAAAGGCACAGTGGCCCTGAGCCATGCTCGGCTTCAGAGGTCAAGACCATCCCCTTGAATCAGGCTGGGAAATGCACCGTCTCTGCAAGCAGGTCAGAATCAGGGCTTTCTTGTCCCTCTTATTAATCTGCCTGCTGAATTCTGCATGAGCTGAAGCTTCTCTCTGGACCACCTGCAAAGACAGCCCTATATAAAATGCATTGCAGCAATCTAGCCTAGGAGTTGAAATGTTGAGGAGATGAATATATCCCTTTTCTGCAGGTCCAGTCCCTATTCGTCAGCAAATCCCAAGCATGCATGGATGCAAATCCGTTTGTTCTTGCTGTTTCTTGGGTTATTCAGTTTGTTCAGTCCCACCTTGGTTGTGCTCTGCATGCATAAAGTTCCAGGTCACTGAAAAAGAGCAACTGATGGGAAAGACCCTTCCCATTGGCCAGAGTAGGCTAGATGGGCAGGCCGTCTGACCTGGGATAAGGTAGCTTGCCATGGTTGTCTTGCACTGCATGTTTCTTACCTCCTACTGGAATCAAGAAGTCCTCTCTGTTTCTGAGTGGGTCAGAACCTTTGTTCTTGTGAATGGATTAAGCAAATGCATGTGGAAGCAGAGGTTCATTGAGAAACTATTGACCACTGTACATTAATGAACCTCCAAGACCAGAAGCAGTATACTTGTGGATAAATGTGACTGCCAGAAGCAACTGCTTGCATGCCTTGTTTGGGACAGCACTGCTGTACAAGGCATTTATTTTGTGCATGTTAGTCCCTGCTTAAAGTTGTTTACAAGTTCTTTAAAGACATCATAAACCTTTTTTTGTATGTTAAAAAAGGTGGGGGGCTACAACATGCTGGCTGGAGGATTCTGGGGGTTGTAGGATTTTTCTCTTTACTAAGCAAGCATGGGGTTGCCCTTTAAATCTCCCGACAAAGAAAGTCACTAGGCAGCTGCAACGTCTGATAGAATTATAGACCTTTAAAGCCAGAAGGGAGCTCATGTTATGGATTTTCAGACTGCCTTTCAGGTTAAATCATTTTCCCAAGTCAGTAAAGCAATATAAGATTCTATCAAGGAAAAAAAAATCTGCCTGGATACATAAAAATAGAAGCACATGAATGAATTAGCAACATATAAGAAGAGATAACTGGAATAGTGTTGGCAGATAAAGTTGTTCTTCAGTGACTCAAAATCCTTCTGGAATTAAAAAAGCTCGTAGGACCCTTTAAGGCAGGTAAAAGAAGGCAGGCAGTTCTTGCCCATTTATGGCCTTGGAAGCCACCAGGAGAGGAAGGAAGGAAGGAAGGAAGATGCATCCATCAGGGCCCAACTCCAGGTATGGCATGACAGGACAGCTGCCCTGAGAACACAACCCTGTTCACCATTTAGCCCCTTGGAGTCCAGTTCACTGGCTGTACAGGTGCTGATTCATTACGGAGCTATTCATTGTTCTGCCCCTAAAATGGGCTGCATGTGCTCATTGGCTTGTGATTACAACTGCCCACAGCTTTGGCAATACCAGCCCTACTGTATCTTTCTGAGTTGGAACTTTCCTCCTACTTTCCATGTTCTTTGCTCAGCTTCTTGCTTCCTAAACCCTGGAATCCTCTTTTGCTATCCCTGGATTCTTCTATGATAATGTTGTATATACGATCCAGAAAGCTGCATCAATTATCTCTTCTGCTGGCTTAAGAGAAACAATTATACATGATGGGGTTTTGATCTCAGATTATCTTTTTTTAACGGGGAGCTCACCTGAACAAGCCAAATGGAGCAGGCATACAAAAAAAGTGTTATGAACCGATGCAAATTACCCTCCTGTTCTCAAAAAGGGAATTGGCTATTGAAAGCTTATGCAAATTGTTTTTGTTAAGGAAAGAAAGAGTGTTCTCTTCCAATTAGGTTGCATGGTGCTCAAATAGGCCAGAGGTACCCGGTGTATTTAAATGTGGCTGGTTCTGTGTTTAATGAGAAGAGATGGTGAGTGAGTCACATGCAGTGACAAGGGACAGGCTCCTCATTCTTCCCTGACTAACTCTGCAAGGATCTGGGATCCCAGGCTTTGGCAGCAGCAACGGTCCTTTCCAGGGTAAATTGTTTTAAATTGCAACAAAGCATCAGTCAGCATCAAGGCTGGGCCAGATGATGCGGAAGGATGTTTTGCTCCCTTTTGCACAGTGGTGGTTCCATCTCTCTCTATCAATAAAAAGGCCAAAACCTTTTCCTTTTCCCAATATTTTAAATGTTAATGTGTTTTATGATGGGGTTTTATTTCTTATAATTTGATGTCTGATGCTGTACTTTTATTTCATCGTATTACCATCCTGGGACTTTGTGAAGGATGATATATGAAAGCTTTAAATAAATAAGTATGAGGGAGAAGGCCTGAGAAGTTGAAATGGAGGAATCGAGTGTGCTTTGGACATTCCAGCTAGTGCAGCTTTGTGGTTTATTTGGTATTTATTTAGAATATTTCTAGACTGACTTCTGGGAGAATCATAGAAAGAGCAGAGTTGGAAGGGACCAGAAGGTCATCTGGTCCAACACCCTACCTGTGCAGGAAACCATGTTAAACTATCCCTCTCAGATGGCTTTCCAGCTACATCTTGGATGTCTCCAGTGTGGAAGAGCCCCTAGGTGAAGGGTTCCACTGTTGTACTGCTCTAACAGTCAGGAATTTTTTCCTGATAACCAGCTGGAACCTGGTTTCCTTACTTAAGTCTGTTATTCCATGTCCTGCACTCTGGGATGTTCTTGTCCTTCCTGTTTGTGGCAGCCTGTCAAGTACTTGAACAATGTTACCTATCTCCCCTCAGTCTTCTCTTCTTGAGGCTGAACATGGCTGGTTCTTTTGACCTCTCCTCAAAGGGCTTTGTTTCCAGTCTCCATATCAACCTGGTTGCCCTCCTCTGAATCCTTTCCAGCTTGTCTGCATCGTTCCGAAACTGTGGTGCCCAGAACTGGAGTCTGCACTCCAGGTGAGGCCTCACCAGCAGAAAGAGAAGACTTAGACATGGATGGAAGGGAATGGAGCAACCGGAGGGAGGGAACAAAGGAGTCCCCTGAGCTTATGAATATGCTATAGGCTGGATGCGTAGGAACTGGGCATTTGAAAGTCTGATGAAATATTATTACAATGAAACACTCACTGATGCCGTTTAGTGGAAGAAGCATGCATTAGCTGGGGATGGTGCCCCACTGGTAAAAGCAGCTTGTCTCATATTTTCAGATATCAAGATGAGTGGGAATGTGGCAGATTCCACAGAAGCACAGAACGAAGGCAGTCACATAGAACCTGGTAAGAGGGCCTCTTTTCTGTCACATCTGGGTTTTCGTGCCAGCTCAAGACACTGGCAGGAAAAATTCCAAGGGGGGAATGGGGGCTGGTAGGTGTTACCTTGCTAAGCTGGTGGCCATTATAGCTGTCCTGTTGGTGTCAAAATCTAGGATTCAGAGAACAGCTGAGGGACAAGTTCGCATGATTTGTTACTTAGTGTTCCCCATCTGTTTTCCTAAAAGGAAGCCAAGGTAGCTTACGTGATCCTCTTTCTCCTCTCCATGTTTATCCGCACAACAACCCTAGGAAGTAAGTTAGGCTGAGAGCCAACAGTTAGGCTGGGGTCAAGTGGGAACCAGAACTGGGTCTCCCCAGTCCCAGTCCAAACCCCCAATCACTTCTGTTCACTGATTCAAGCTGACCTGCCTCACAGACAGAATGAAAGTGCCTTTGATTTGGATCATAGGAGCATCACGGTTGATCTTGTGTTCAAAATGTTCTCCATCTCATGAATTGCGAACAAGTTTCGAAGAACTGGGAGTGTTTGGGGAAAAGACATCCAGGCTGAAATATTTTGCCTGGTTCACTCAGTGTCATCAACAAATACCACTTCAGTGTTCATCAGAATTGCTTGAAATGGTATTCCAGATATCAAATTACTTCTAATGAATGGATAAAAAATCCATCCTGCCTTTAACACACAAAGTAATAATTACTTTCACTGTTATGGGAAAACCTGAAACCTTTATAAGGAAGTTGCAATTTCCTGAGAAAATTGGAGTCTTTCATCTGTCCCTAGACAAAAATAGCCACTGCAGGTTTCTTTCCTCCTTAGAGATAATTTTGCTGTTTGCAGTGTTGCTGCCTTAATAACTGGAGAACTAGGCAAGGTGAGATCAACCTAACATATTAAAAAGGTGTTAATAAGGCTCATATGAGGCCTTTGCTAAGCTCATGAAAACCAACATGGGGAAAACCCTACGGGCTGGTGAGTTCAAATGAGAGTTTATTGCAGGGCTGTTTCCTTCAAAAGAGCCTGGGGACCCAGTCTTTGGAGATCAAGAACCTGGAAACACTGTCAGCACAGCACTCAGCTAATTTGAGATTTTTTTTTTAATATAAAGTTGGCCCATCAGCTGTCTAACGCCCTTTGTTCTCCTGTACCTCCAAATGATTATTTTGACTCTTTTGCGATAGCTTGGTTTGTTTAGAGTCCAGAATACCTTTCAGGTATCATGGGATCCTTTGCATCAAACTGTTAAATTCTATTAAATAGATAGTTGTCCAACATGGGAAACATTAGCTCACTGTTTAAATCCAGGAGTGCATTCTAGTGCTTTCAGAAAGTCATGGGAACTACCAAGTAGAAGTTTGTTTTTCACTAGCACCTGTGGTGAAATGCAAAATGTGAAGATTTTGTCTTGAGCATTGAGGTTCTGTCAATTCGTAATCTTAGAAGAACATGAAAGTGAGAGTCTTTTTTGGGGTTAGCAATTTCCAGAGGGTAGCAGGGAAGCCTAAAATTATCTCCTACCAAATTCTGGGCGCACTCATGTGGCCAGCATGACGAAACACCGAGGTGCCCAGAACGCTGTTACCTTCCCACCAAAGTGGTACTTATTTTTCTACTCACATTTCCATGATTTCAAATTGCTACATAGGCAGAAGCCGGGACAAAGCGAAGGCTCACCCCATTGTACGGATTCCAACTGCCAACCTTCCAATGAACAGCCCAGTGGCTCAGTGGTTTAACCCGCTGTGCCACCACATCCCTTAAAAATAATAACAACATCAAAAGCAGCTTTCAAGTGATGTTGAAAAGTTGCGTCTTGACACCATTTCTCTCAAATGGCCTGTGTTGTGTTATGTGAAAGCAAATGCCACATTTTTATTTGAGGAGATGCCAGTGGTGACAGAATCAGTGCTGTGACACACAGGGAGGAGAGGGCTTGAATCCCATGCCATGGTCCCCCCAATTCCTCCTACCCAAGATGGAAAAACTCTAAGAAGGATCTCCCATGGGCATTGCAAAGTCTGCCTACAGGTCCTTGTTGCAGCTTGGGTATTCCGTTGGGACAACCACACAGGACGGGTTTTCTGTGTCAGGGAAGGAAGAGCAGGCCATCCTGCAAAGCACGGTCCCCATTCTGCTTGGATCCCCCTTGGTGGCCTTTTCTGCTAAACAAAATGGCTTTCACGCACTTACCGAGTCGTGCGGTTTGATCCAAAGTAGGCCTGAGCATCTAGCCAACTGAGCTGGTTAGTTGCTGGTGGAGTTTTCATGCCGGAAAGTCCAGTGGGCATCCAAGTCTGACTTGGTCTGTGGCCATTCCTACTCTTTTCTGGGTATACCATGAGGTTGCCTGAAGCACAGTTTTTGAGCCTGATGTAATGAAATCAACTCCAAGCCCCAATTTAATTAAATCTCAAGCCCTGGACACCCTCTTGAATTGCTGTCAAGTATGTCTTCAAGTTAGCCACTTCCAGAGTTATTTCAGCAAGTGAAAATATTGCCAAGGAGACTTTGAAATGCCAATTCGGCAGGCTTTATGCTCCAGGGCCTGGGAGGTGGAGGTTGCGCCAATCTAATTGGCTGTTAAATTGGTCCAAAACTCCCTGTTAGGATGAGTCTTGGCTTGCAACTGGCTGCTGCAAATTCTTTCATTTAAAACTGGTGTGTTCATGCTGATGGATCTCCAGGCGTGAAACCATTTGTGGTCCCTCAAAAGAAAAGGAAAGGGGAAAGAGGCTGCCGAGGAAACTGGGGAGACTGTATGTTCCGGGCTGTCTTCTCTGGCCATGAAATGCTACAGCATATGCACACTGTGGATAGGAGACAGAAACATAGAAACGGAGTGAGTCAGAAGGGGTCTCTCGGGCTATCTATTCTGACCTCCGTCACCATAGCTACCTGCAGTGGATGTGGGACGAAATGCAGTTCAGGAATCCCTGGTAGGAGGAAGTCTGAGGAAAGCAGAAAGAAGCCAAGCGCACAGTCTACCAGGACACGATATAGAAGGAAAGAGGAATGAGGAGGGGAACGGGGAGAGGACCTTGACTCCTTCAGCAGCTCTAGAAGTATGGCCCTGCTTCCCCCCTCACCTTCCTTGGTTAGAGCTGAGGAACTGCAACAGGTGGTGACAGTTCACACTTGACACATCTCAGCCCTTCGAAACAGGCAGCCCGGATTTTCCTCACCGCACTGCAAGGACACAGGTCCATCTGAGCAGGGTTTCAGCCTGGAGGCACCAGATGAGCATGGCCAAAAAAAAAAAAAAGGTGGGGGAGGCACCGTCGGGCAAGTGAAGGGTGAGGTTTTTCAGGGAATGACCACATCAGGGAGCTTAGCTTTGGGCAACTGTTGGAAGAGTTATGCTGGGTTGGCCCAAAGGCCCTCCTGGACCAGCATTTTATCCCTGCAGTGGCCTAGAAGATGCCCACAAGACATCCACGGGTAGGACATGAGCACAGCAACACCTTCCCACTCCTCCTCCCTCCAAGGCATAGCCAGAGGCATCGTGCTTCGGACTCTGGAGGTGGGCTATACCCATCGGGGCTGGTAGCCATAGACCTCCCTGTCTCCAAGACCTCCCTGTCAAGGCGAGAGGTTCTTATATCTCCTAATATTCTCTCTCTTTCTCTCGCTCTCTCGTGACAAACTCTTCCAAAGCGCAATGTGGCATTTCTGTATTTGGTTGCAATTCGAAAAAGGGAGAGAATTGGACAATGAGCATGGCTTTTTCCAGCATGGAGCCAAAGCTGCCACTGTGCTACTCTTGGTGGTGTGATCGGGTGCCAGGATGCATCGCATTGCTCCCTCTCCTCTCTGGAGCTCCGGAGAGGGTTGCTAGCCTTTAACTCCCTTTCAACCTGGTACCGCCCCAAACACAGTTCCCACAGGCCTGAGCAGTGGGGCAGTTGCTTCCAGCCACCCTCCCCAAAGCTCGTTGCATGTTGAGAGAGAATGGTTGAAGCCCCGCTCTCTTTCTCATGGTGCCTGGCGTCTCTTTCTACTGGACCAGGCTGACCCTTGGCTTGCTTCCCCCTTCTCCTTTCCTTTTTCTTCTCTTCCCCTTCAGGAGACTGGGATGATCAGGGCCATCCCATCTGATAGGCCAAAATGTGTAGGCCGGGGACTCTTTGTGGCAAGCGTTCCTCTATCTTCCTCAATCACAACAACAAGGTTACACCAACAGGAGTGACTTTCGTTTGATAAGGGAGTGTGGTGGAAGGGTGAGGGAAGGAAGGCAAGGCCTTTCAGAGTACAACATAAATCAGGCAATGGTGAAGCAGTCCAAACACACCTGGTAATAACAAGTGGCTGCAGGCACAGCGAATGTTTGGATCATAAAAGAGGTATTTTCCATTACACTTCTCCTTCCACGTGGATAGAAAAGAAGCAGTCAAGAGGAACTTCCTTCAGGGCGGTCCAGTGCTGGAGTGGAACCAGGGTCATGGCAATCTGTTGCTTGCATGGCTTAATTTTTTAAAATCCAAAAATCCTGCACTAAAGGACATTCTCACCCATTCTTACATTAAATCTGTGGAAGGCAGGAAATTTTGGGGGTTAAAAAGAACCTTTGCCAATGCACATGCCTCAAAGTTCTGCACACCTGCAACATCCCAGGATGTTGGGACATTTACCCTGGATCTCTGCACAAGTGTTCCCTCCCCACCACCACCCTGGAGGATTGCTAAAGTGTCCTCCATCCATTACATGCTAGATTCAGCATGTTCTCTGGAACTGCTTGCCTTGCAGAAGGATGGTTGGTCTTTGTAAATGCTTCCTTTTTATTTGCTTGTAGAAGTCCTTGAAGAGGAGAACCTGAAACATTCCTTAGCAGCTGCAGTAGGTGGAAAGGAGGGCTCTGGCCACCTTTTCATGCATGCGCCCTGGGGAGGAGATGTCCCTCATCTTGATTTAGCATCTGGATGTGTTGGACCACTCCCATCGTCCCCAGCTAGCACAGCCAATGTTCGCCTGCCTTGGGATAAGGGGCGTTGCCATGGCACCCACCCGCAGGGCAGCTTTTGGGGGAGGTTTCGGTAGCCCAGGAGCAAGCTGCTTGTAGCCCTTCATGCCCAGCCTCAGTGGTCCTGCTGGGTTGGGCCAATTGTACCTGTAGACCTTGGAAGAGGCACAAGCTGCTCACCACCCAGGAGAGAGAACCAGGAGAACCCTCGAGAAAGCCTCTGTGCGTGGACCCCCTTTCTTCCAAGGCATCTCCCAAGAGGCTGTGGCACAGAACAAAATTATGTTTTGGTGCATCACGGGGGTGTGGGGGGACCCAAAATAAGAAAAAGGATTTGTAGTGAGAAGCCTGAGGTGCAATGGGGTTTTTTGGAAGTGGGATCTCCATGAGAGGTTTTTAAGCAAAGCTCAGATGGGGCACTGCAGGAATGAATTGTCTGGATCAACAGGAAGTTGGTTTAGATGCACCCCCAAGGTCCCGTCTACCAATGGAAAGCCGAAACAAAGAGTGCTCTAGCAAAGACCAGATCTTAGGCTGTCCCTGATAAACAGGGATATTTGCACTGTGCAGAAATGAGATGGGCAGCTGGAGGAAAGAGAGGAGTTTAGCACAGCTTTTTGGTATGAGGATTGTTACAGGACATGTGTGTTCCTAGTTTAGTTTGTGATGTGTTGAAGGGTAGATGGCAAATTTTTGTTGTTGGCATGGTGCAGGAATCAGGTTAACTCTTTCTTGTTTGCTCAGGGCTTATAAAGCTGTGATTAATTTTAGTCAGCAGTCGTATTTTGCTATTCTAATCGCGATTTCTGCCCTTGTTTTTGGTGGCTGTTCTATTTTAATATTGTGGGTTTTACGTGATTGTTCACTGCCCTGCAATGTATTGACATAGGCTGGTGTGCATAATGTAACACATGCACACACATCTTGCACTGAACATAAGCAAAGTGCTTTTCCTAGAGACTAAGAGGCCTTCTTAGTTAAAAAAAAAAAGGCACATAATCCTGCAACATTATGTTCTCCTTGTATAAGCCTTCTACCCTGCAACTTTGCCTTTGAACAGTTTCTGTGCTCACATACGCAAACCTTCTTTCAAGCAAACTCTCTGGGTGGATTCCAAACTTCTGTATAATAGAAACAAACAAACAAACAAGACCAGGAGGGAGGGAGGGCGGGCCAAAGTGGCCATCATCTGGTTGCCATGGCAATTCAGAGCTTGCAGACGATTTGCATATGGCAGCTGATTTCCATAGTGGAGCCCTGAATGTGGCAGGAGAACATTTCCATATGCCCAGCACCCCTTGAAGTCAGTTGGGGTAGAGATCTGAAGAGGGGAAATATTTGAATTTCAAATGATGGCGATTGCATCGAAACATCCTGGGATGGAAAGAGGACAAAAGGAAGGAGCAGGGGTGGAGAACAGGAGAGGGAAGCTAAGAAGATAAAGACTTTATTTAAAAATGGTTCTGGATGCTATTAAAAAGGGAAGTGTGTATGCAGGTCCTTAGCCAGAAATTCGTGGTGGGTTATTCCCAGTACCTAGTACAGAGGGTGATTCAGAAGCTTGGTTTGCACTGGAGGTTCCTTTGCTTTTGCATGGTACCCATGGATGCCCAGTAGCCTCTTGTGACTGGGGTAGTTTGAGATTTAATTAACCCTCTAATAACCTTAAAACAAGCCATGGTTTGTTGGAGGGTTGTCTAACTCTTGAACAGCTCCTTCTGCCTGGGTTTGAGCTATACAACAAGGCACCACAAGCTAGACATCCAGCACAATGCAGAGGCCCCTGGGGGAATTTAACCATGCTGGATGGTCATGTCCTTTGAACCAGGCCACTGTGTGGGCCTCCAGATCTGTTTGCCTGAGGCTCCCACCATTCTTGGTCAATGTAGCTAATGGTGAAGGATGATGAGAGTTGAAAGCCAAAAGAGGGCTACAATTTACCAATGCCTGCTACAAAGACATTCCTTTCAGAGTAGAAGAGGGAGCCCTTGGTACATCAGGATGAAGGGTTCCAGGCCAGCCTTCTCCTCCATGGGCTAGTTTTCCCTGTTCAGAAAAGCTTTGTTGTCGTGTTTGGTACATAATTCCCCACTTGTATTCTGAAGAGGTACGGTCAAAAAAAGTATTTACTACCTTATCTGCTGTTTAGGAGGATTGGAGTAATATGGTTGTAGGGAAGGAGCATCACTTTGTTCCGAAGATTAATTCGTTACATGAATTACAGTTTCAATAGATTTTGGTACATTTTCTCTTGCGCTATAATTTATTTGAGCTGTCAGGTTCAAAGCTATGCCTTGCAGGTTCTCATGAATTGCATGTAGGACTCTGGGATCTTCTGTAGAGTTAGAACAGGTTTTGAGCAATTGCTTAGTTCGCAGTCCTGTGCCCAAGAAACAGAGCTTTGACCCACACTAGGAGGGACAGGGGAATGCGACTCCATTCTCCTTAGGGGATTGGCCGCAGCTCTGTGGCAAAACTCTTGCTTTCCATGAAGAAGGTGGGAAAACCTTCACATCCAGAATGGGCTGGGGAAGACCCATTGAAAAGCCATTGTTGGGCCCTGTAGGTTGAGTAAGAGCCAATGCTCTGACACTGGATAAGGCCATATCTGATATCCCAGCCTTAATGAACTCAGCTGGACTTACTTCCAAGTAAACACATGAGATTGCACAGCGCTTCAAACTGGCAAGCCCTTCCTTAAAAAACAAATTAAGAAGTATTGGGTTTAGAGTACACTTTTTCCCTTAGAATAAGCCCAGTGCTTCTTGAAGAAAAAAAGAAAATTGATAGGATCCGGATCAAATTAGCTGACCTTCACACTGAAATAATAACTGCAATTTAAGTCATGATTCCTTAGTTAGAACTTGCCTGTTTTTGAGAAAAATGCTCCTGACAGCTCATTTTCCTTGTTTTCTGCTTTCCATTTTGCTGCTGTTGTTGCTTTCCCTTTGGTGGGTAGAATGTGTGCCTTTCCCACACCAGAGTTCCTTAACATGGCAGCAAAGGCTTCTTTGGCCTGTGCTTGTCCTCAGGAAGCCAAGGGTGTCACCTTCTTGCTTGTCTTTCACTGGGACTGATCAAAGAGTTGTGTTGCTCAAATTAATGCGGGGAGACCTGGAATACCATTCTCGAAGCCCATTCAGAGGCAGAATAGACCTTCCTTTGGGTATCCTCCCTGCCTCCAAGAAGCCAATGATTTCCCAGGCTAAGTTGACCTTGTTGTGGCCTTGTCCTGGCAGATCATGGTGTTGGTGCTTGGCGTTCCACACCATTGTCAGGTGTGAGGTAGGTGAGATTCAACATGGCCTGCATCAAAGGGCTCCTTGGATGGGGCTGTGGAGGCCCAGCTTTGCATGAAGAAGATTACTATGTCAGCCCCCTGGATGTCCAAAGACAAGCAGCCGAGAGCAGTTGCCAGCCACAGCAGGTCAGTGTTGGTGTAGGTAGGTTAAGGAGCTGGCAGGTTCCTCGTTGAGGTAGGTTCATAGTTAGGTTCTTAGTTGTGAATAGACTCTATTTCTGCAGCCAAGTACCTGCTTGCCCTGCAGAAGGTCCCAATCTCAGGCTCCAACAGCCCTGCTCAGGAGGAGCTTAAGTCAGGGCCAGGTTATGGAGGGCTCATGGGTAACTTGCCCTCAGTGGTCCTCCTCAGCATGACTCAGCCTTCCCACTGCTCTTGTTCTTCATCCTCTTTCCCATCTTCTTGCCTCTTCAGCAGACATTTGCCAGTACAGGATGGTCACATGAATTCCCAGAGAGGAGGAAATGTATCCCAAAAGAAATGTCCAAAGAGGGCACCACTGTGTACAAGATTTGCATACACTAATCCAGATGCATAGATGCAAATGTAGCAATTAAACAGCAGTGCAGAGCATCTCACCATCGTCAGGAGCAGTGTGAGCAGGTGACCTGTGAGCCCAGCTCAGCCTCTTCGCCTGGCGCTGTGGACAGGCAGCTTTGGGGAGTGTTTGCTTTTCCTTCAGTGGGTCCTTCATCTTTCAGCCAGGCCTGGGCTGGACAGCCCTGGAAATATTCCATCAGAGGGCTTTGACACATGGCCACACACGAGCTGTAGCTCCTCTGAAGGAGTCCCACCACCCTTGTGTGTGCAGCCATTTGCTGGTCGCCAGAGTGCGATTCACCACCTTTGGTCTTCTTCACTGGCCGCTTGGAGAAGGGAGGCAGGCCAGTGATGTCCCGGGGTTGGTCCCTGGCAGAGGGCATCTGGGAGGGGGTTCTCTCTGCCAGTTACCTCGCACATACCCATCCAAATGAACAGCTAGTGCGGTGCCATACCAGACGGCCATGCCTTTTCCTCGATGCTGGGCAGGCAGTGTGGAAAAGCTTTGCCTGAACACCCACTGCCAGCCACGGACAAGTCGTCTGGCTCCCTGCAGGGCCCTTCCACGTTCCCTTTGTCAAGCCGAGCCAGGGCTCCTCCTGTGTCCTGCCCTGCGAGCAGATGTGAGGTCAGGCTAGACTGGGGCAAGGGGTGCATTTGTGTGTGTGCAGAGGAAACGTTCAGAAAAAGCTGCTGAGGACTCGCCTCCTGCTTTGGAAGTGGATTTCAAGGTCTGGCAGACCTCTCCAGGCACAGCCTGGTCACCATACCTGAACTGCAAGCTCTGGGTACAGAGATGCCGTCGCACAGCCGCACTGCTCTGCCCCAGAATGGCAAGTCGGAGCCCTGTCAGCCTCGGGCAATTCGCCCCCATGAATCTGTGGCACAAGCAGAAAGCTGGGGCAAGTGCGTGGGATGCCAAGGTAGCCGTGGGATGGCGGTTCAGATGTCCACTGCAATCCGCCAGGCCAACAACACCATGGCAGGGCTACTTCTAGTCGAGGTCACATGCTGTGGTCCATCTGACACCCAGTATGGGATGCAAACCGCCTCTTGCCAGCAGAGGCACCGGCACTCACAAATCTTAAAGCACCTTCATGGGTGACACAAACACCCCCTTTCAACGAGTGCTTTTGTAATAGAGAAAAGAAAATAACATAACTTTCATCTACCGCCTTAATAAAACCCAGTCTTCCCTACTAATGCAATTAAGAGGCATTACTCATTTATTATGACTTTGGCTCTGAAACAGTTTTCAGTTGCGGGACTCTTGGGTTGTTGTGTGAGAACTGCACATCAGGTGGTTGGGCATAAACACTCCTTGCTTGTTGTGGGGCAGTGCAAGTGGGAACAGGAACGCCAGTCTGGGGTGGACTTGCACTCCCCCTTGGGAATGTACCCAAAGTGCTTGCAATTGTCAACAGCGATGTTTCTAGTCCTTGCTGGGAGTTAAGACAAAATTTGTTTACTTTTTGGTCCCTAAGACTGCCAAAGAAATTTAATGAATGTGATTTATGAGAAGTCTTTTTGTTAGAACTTATTGCCAAACACTTGATCAGGTGATGCTTTTACAGGGCAAAAATTCAGGGTGGTCCAATGAAAATAATTCACAGGTGGTTTGGGACAGACCAAAGAAAGTACTTCAGATGGTGGGATTCTATGCATGTCTGCTTAGAAGTAAGCACCACTGAATTTTATGGAGCTTACTCCCTGGTAAGTATACATAGGACTGCAGCTGGATTGAACAATCCCGTACTCCCATTAAATGAAGAGCAAAGAGATGCTACTTGAAGGCCAGGTGTCAAAGCAGCTTCCCCTATTGGAGGGACAGCAAAAACATAGAAACACAGAAACAGAGTGAGTCAGAAGGGACCTCCTGGGCCATCTAGTCTGACCCCCCACTCTGCTTATGTTGTACCCAACACAGAGCGCAAAACTGATAGACATACCTGCGGTTTCTGCAGAAAGCCTGTTAAAACAGCCATGCAGGTACAAAGAGAGCCAACCTGCTTTAGGTCACTCATGTTTCCATGCCCCCAACATGCAAGAGTTGCACAGAAGTAGGGCAGCAAGGAAAGACACCCCCAAAGTGGTCTCTGTTAAAGCAGCCCTGGACACATTCTGGTCTGAATCCCCCCACGGGCAAAGCATTTTATCCCCCCACCCCATAGGATTCCATGCAGCAGCAACCAGCACGAGATCTCTGTGGTGCAAGTACAGAAGAAGCCACTGGGGAAGTCACAGGTTCAAACCCAGCAATTTCCTTCCCCTGCTTACGGGGATCACACATGTTCCCAGGACCCTGATTGAAATACCTGCCCAGGTAGTGAGGTGGCAGGCTTTTTCCTTGCCCGTGAGGATGAGGGCCTCTTCTGTGTGAAGGAATGGACACTGACCCCTGGTTTTATGCATGTGAACAGACAAGGCATTTGCACAGAGCAAGGGCAAGTGGAGGGACATGAAAGAGGATCACAAAATCTTTTCATTGCCGCTTATATCCTTTAAGAAAGGGGCTCTTTCCTAGCACCCAGAGTTGAACCGATGTGGGTTGCTGTGGGGTGTTTGTGACTGGAGCCTGGGTCGGCAGGTCATCAGGGAAGGGAAGGGAAGGGAAGGGAAGGGAAGGGAAGGGAAGGGAAGGGAAGGGAAGGGAAGGGAAGGGTCGTCAGGGCACCCACGTTGGCCCGTATGTGCCAAGCTATTCTGCACAAATGCTCGTTTTGCCCCCAACATTTCCCCTGCTGCTCCTTTTCTTTTCTAAAATTCAGTTTCCCTTGGACTTAGAAAGGTCCTCTTCTGTGAAATTCTGTTCATCCTGAGCGTTCCATTTTTTTGTTTAAGTTTGCATAAAAATTCACAAGCATTTTTTTGCACATTTCTTCTGAACTGCCTAACATACATATTTGGGGGAGCAGTTCCCCAAATATAATGCACTTCCAAATATAATGCATATTATTTTCCCTGACAGATACATTTTAATGCATTTTTAGACAATTTCATAGCACATTTCAGAAAAGTGCAAATTTCCAAAGGTAATTGAGTTTTGGTTCTCAGTGTGCATAATTAAGAAAATTTGGTTCAAATGTGCATAATTAGGAAAATTTGCATTGTTGAGGGAACTACCCATCCCAGGTGGGATTGGTTTTTTTCTTTTTCTTTTATAGAGTCATTCTTCACTGCAGTTTTTTAACTACTTTTCATTCGTTTGTACTTCTTTTGATACAATTGTATGTATTGTTTCTGGAGACTGCATTGTTTTTATAGACTGTTGTAAACCACGTAGGAAGTGTCAGCTATTGGGCAGTGCAGAAACAAAATACATACTTATGTGCATGCATTCACACATGCGTACCATTTGAATTGAACATATATCTCTTCCGTTTTTACATTCTGCCCAGTCCTACAGGCCCTGGGCCATGGAACCTTCACTAGAGGGCCGAACCCTATATTTCCTTATGAGATTTATTGCCTGATGTTGCAGTGATAGCCAGGAGCTTAGACAGCTTTCAAAGGGGATTAGGTAAATTCATCACAATGATGGAGGGGAACTCTCTCTTTCTCCTCATCTTAACATCTCAACAACAGAATTTACGGCCTCTGAGGTTTTATAAGATGCTGCTTTTGTCGATCTGTCATCAGCTTTTGATTTGGTAAGCGGGACCAGATTATGGGATAAATTGCAGGCCACGAATATTGACAGGAAACTTCAAATTCTAATTCAGGAGCTTTATATCTGTCCAAGTATGAAGATATGTGTAGATCCCCTGGGCACTTTGACAGAAAAGATAACAATTCCCAGAGGGGAGAGGCTGCTGATCGGAAGTTGGCAAAACAAGATGTTTTGCTGGTTAGCACTGATTCATTCATGGGTCGATCCATTTCTACCCTGGCCTTCTCTTTTGTGGGAGCTATCAATGCACTACTGCAGCCTTCCCCCACTGATTTCCTCTGGCAAAATTGGCTCACGAATCCCATTGGCCCTCTTGGCACTGCCGGATGGAGATAATGAGAGTTGTGGTTGGACACATCTGGAGTGAACCAAGTCTGGGAGAGGCTGTAGCTGTACAAGTACATCTTTCCATGGTTTGTGCTGTTATGAAAGGCATAGGAGTTGGGTCTCTTGTATTCATTGCACTGCGTTCATTTCGCTTTAACTGGGCACTTCTTAACACTCGCAGACACACACAGGTCAGTGATCTCTTCTAAGAAGGTGTGTCTTTCCAGCCACCTTTCTGAGCTCTAAGGCCATCCCTGAAGGAATTCCTAGCAACTGCACTCCTTGGCTATTAATATTTATCAATTATAATAATAATACTGACCACAATAACTTTGTGATATTGCCATACATACTCATTCTGGTACTCATCGTGTGCAGAGAGCCCTCTTACGGAGCTTCATTTCTATGTTGGATTTCTCCTTGCTGTGGACTTCCTTTCCCTTAGGACATGGCAAATGGCATTATGGTCTCAAATCTGGCCACCGAGATCACTGAAGCCCCTCTTTGTAATGGCTCCCCATTCCTCATCATTGTTCTTTGCCAATCCAGCCACGAGTTAAACTGTTAAATGCCCCATCCATCAAATTGGTTCTTGGGGATCATTTCCCACTTCCCTTGTACAAAGAACTAACCAGCAAGCGAGATCTCATTTCAGGCTTGGTTTTTCATCCACACACAAGTTTATCTCAGTCTTATGCCCCATGTAAACCAACCTGATCTAAGTGCTTTGGACTACAAAACCCATCATCTACACACCGCTGCTGGTCTAGAGGGCTCTGGGCTGGGAAAGACCGATGCATGGGTTCTTTGTGCTTTAGGAAACTCTGCAAACAAATTGTCATAGTAAGTGGAATGTGTTACTAAAGGGGCGCAAGAAAACTCTCTAGCAAATGTGAGCCCCTGTCCACCAGAGGGTGGAGGGGACAAAACATTTTGAGCCTCAAATTCCTCCTGCTTATAAAAATGACCCCTGTAGATATAGTATCCTGAAACTTGGTATCTTCATGCTGAGGTTTACAATCATCCAGAATTTCAAACCAAGCCAAATGCCACAGGTACCACAAATTAAAAAGTTGCCAGATGGTATCGCATTCATGTATCTAGTTCAATCTGCAGCTTGGAATATTATATATTTCTTTCAAATTATATATATTCTTTCAAATATAAGAGAGAACCAGTGTGGTATAGTGGTTAAGAGTGTGGGACTGGGACTCAGGCAGTCTGCGTTCTGGTCCCCACTCAGCCATGGAGCCAACTGGTTGACTCTGGGCCAGCCACAGATTCTTAGCCAGCCTACCTCACAGGGTTGTTGTTGTGCAGATAAGATCGAGAGCAGGAGGAGGGGAATGATGTAAGCCGCTTTGAATTTTTTTGTTAAAAAAAAGTGAGATATTAATACAATGATAAATAAATTGATAAACTGGGGAGGAACTCCTGGTATATTTTATTCCGGTTTGTCAGGGATGTGAATCTTACATTGGTTTGGTGAAATTCCAAGCTGTGGTTAAAAAAATTATCTAGGTTTTTCAGCACAGTTACATCAAACATGAAAGAACTGGACATTTTTAGCCTTGAGAAGACTGAGAGGAGATGTGATAACACTTTTCAAGTACTTGAAAAAGCTGCCACAGAGAGGATGGCTCTTCTTGGCCATCCCGGCTCTTCCTGGTCATCCCAGAGAGCAGGACATGGAGTAACAGGCTCAAGTTATAGGAAGCCAAGTTCTGGCTAGATATCAGGAAAAATTTCCTGATTGTAAGAGCAGTATGACAGTGGAACCCATGACCTAGGGAGGTAGTGGGGCTCTCCCACACTGGAGGCATTCACGATGCAACTGGACCGCCCTCTGAGAGGGAAGGTTTAACATGGTGTCCTGCACAAGCAGCGGGTTGGACCCGATGGCCCTCTGGCCTCTTTCAACTCGATGATTCTGTGATTCCCTGATTATCAGCTTCACTTCACTTTGAAGTTAAAATACTGCCCATATTCCAGTGTTTGCATTCCACTCCTCCTGTCTGCATTCTGAGCCTGGCAATGCCCACTGGAAAACGAGTGAAGTAATTTGGAACACTGAAGAAACTGCTCTCACTGATTGACAGATATCTGATAATGCAAGCGAGGACAAGGAAAACATTTGCTGGAATCCTGGGCAGGCTTACTCGGAAGTAAGCTATTCTGAACATGCTTTCATTCATTAATTTGGAAAATGTATGGTATTTTTTAGCTGGTGGACTTTTTTTCTCTGAATTGTGTAATAATACATATCTTTAAAAAAAAAACAGAAACAAGGTATAGTTGTTAGAATTAATGTTTATTTTAGAGGGCTTTCACAGGGGGACTTCTGGAAGTTTGTGCTCTCTATAAAATACAGGGAAGGAGCGGGGCCATTTGATTTCCCTCCTCTGCCTCTGAAATGCCTTGGGCTTTCTCTGAATAAAGAATTTTCAGGCTATCATGGGATATGATGAGGACTGGAAACTTTTCCATCTTAAGTAGAAACTGTATGGCTAAGGCTGGAATTGCAACACTTGCAACTGCACAGTGGAGGTGGCATATGTTCTCAGTTTAAATTATACCTGATTGATTAATCATCTTGTTCATTATTTTCTCTTGAGTGCTAAATAAAATTTTTAAAAAGCATTAACCCCCATCCCAAACAACAACAAAACCAAAATTCCACCCAAAAATTCCTCTCCAGGGAAACCTCCCCAGGCTAAGTCGCAGAGCTTGTGCCAGCTTTGTGTGAAGTAGACGCATGCCTTTGGGTGCCAGGCCGAAGAGGGAGGGAAGCAAATCTTCTCCTGGAATATTGCTGGGATTCAGCAGTGCTTATTGCTGACACTGCTCTTGGCAGGTGTACATCCAGCTGGGGTGTGAAGCGAATCCAGTTAGGTAGGAAAATTGGAAGTTCTCCCTCCAAAGTCCTTAGCTAATCCCTCTTTCTCATTCAAAATGGGGCATGATCCACTAGGAACTTCTGCAGCATCTGTACTGAAATCAGTCTAATCTGAGGGGACCTGCATCAAGGAAGTACAAGCAACAGCTGTTGAATAAAGCAGGCTGTATCCAAAGAGTGAAGCTTTACAACCCTTTACTGCGTGATAACCAGTTTGCAACAGGATGTTCATCCACTGGAGATTCCTAGCGTAGATTGCCCACAGTTTGCTGGCAAAGGAAAAGGTCCTTCTCTGTTCAAGATCGCAATGGGCCACTGCTGGTCAGAGCAGGCAACGATGGGGCTTGGCAAGGGGCGTAAGGCAGCTTCGAAGTTTACATCCACTCCGTGTCAATGTTATTTTTCAGTCCAAGTCTGATTCATGCTGTTGCTGCTCATGGTGGTGGTGTTGTTTTGAAGCAACCAAGCAAATGCGACCTACGGGATTCACTGGGTTATGCAAAAGCCACCTGTTAAAGCAACCTGATCATAATCTTCAGCTTTCCTCTTTTTCCCACCCTCCTCTGCCTTTTCTCCACTTCGTTCCATGGCTTGTTTGTTGGTGTTCCACTTGTCATGTCTTGTCCTGGATCAAGCTGGTGGGCAGTGGCACACGTCTCTGGTATCTGCATGTTATCAGTGCAGAGGGAAGAGCCTGAAACCTTGACCAAAAACCTCTGTAGATGTGAAGTGAGCTGATGGAGCAGCTTGGCAGGGCTGTTATCACCACCCACCAGCCCATGAGATCAGCTGCAGCTCCTTCTGCCCTCTCCTTCTAAGCCTGGGACTGTGAAGAACCAGAAGACATGGCCACAGATAACTCCATGGGTCGCCGTTGCAGCCTTCCCCCATCTTGTGTCTCCCATTGGTTTCGAACTATCCATCAGCTCTATCCAGTGTGGCTGATGATCAGGTGTGATCATCTGACTTCTGGAGGCTGCCAGATGGGAAAGACTACCCTAATTTATTGTACATTTTTATGGATTTCCATTGAAAGACATTTTGGAAGCCCACCTAGGAAGAGTGCACAGCAGTGAAAATAAACAGATAAACATAGTTTTTTCCTAGGGTCTTTAGAAAGCTCACAGTCTTGTTCCTAGCATGCAATGCTCCACAGAAGCACCTCACATTCTTGCCTCCTTGTCCGCTTCCCAGTTTTCTTCACTTTTATTTCAGGGTCTCCTTTGTCTCTTTAATTATCCCAAGCTCTCCAAGTCATTTTCCATATTCCATAATTCAATGATAGGGGAACACTGGTAAAAGATCACTGCTCATTGGATACTATCCTGGACACGGCTTGACCTGTTCCTCACTTAAACAGAATAAGGTGGCAGAATTCTGGGCTCTGTCACTTAGGATGTAATGATTTTGAAAACCTTCCCATCTACAAAGCTCCAAGTGTCTAGCAGACTTGAAGTCAAGACATGGGCAGCACTAATCCTTTATCAGTGATGTATTATATTAGCCTACTCACTCTGCAAGCCTACACATGTTCAGATGTTCAACTGTGCTTACTCCCAGGTAAGACACTGGGAAGGGAGGGAGCATTCTGCATGTTGTATTCTGGGAGATGCCAGAGATTGATTGATGGATTTCATCTCTGTGCTGCCCAATACCCAAAGTCATCTGGGCATTTTACAACAATTCATAAAAAGAGAAACCACAACTACGATAATGGTAGCATGCATTTTTGCCAGTATAAAGACTTACAGACTACTTAAAAGCTAAAACAGTGCTTGTATTTTATTGTTATCTTATCTTTAATGTGTTATTGGTTTTTTATGGTGCTTGTATAGTGTTTTTATCTTGTAATTGTGAGCCACACAGAGGTGCTGTGGCAAAATTGGGTGGTATACAAACGTTTCAAATAGATAGATAGATAGACAGACAGACAGACAGACAGACAGAACAAGCCTGCTGAGAGCAGGAAGCTTAGTTGCTCCATCATGCCATTGCTGCCAAAGTAAGTACACTGGTCCATCCAGAAAGGTCCATCTCTCTCCTCCCTGCTCAGATGGACTTGTGTAAGACTGAAACCCAGGTCTGCACTCAAGAGTTCTGTCCCCAAGACCAGTAAAGCTAACCCAGGTTTATGCTGAGAGGGTCATTCTAGTTTTCTTTTAATATTGATTATGACCACAGTACTTCGTTTATTCATTTTGCACTGTTTTCGCATTACTTGAAAACTTTTATGGACATGTTTAGCTCTCTTGTTTTTCTTTTTAACCTTGTGGGATTGCATTGCATTTTCCTCACTCTAAGCTCCTGTTGCAGGGGCTGAAACAGCCTGTAAATAGAAATCAATAGATAATTTTGCCCACTGAAGCCCAAGTGGCAAATACTGGCAAATTGCAAAATTGTTTCAATTGTGTGATGGATTTGTTAGGTGGAGGTTGAATTATTGGAGGCATCAGATCAGTCCCCTTCCTTCAAGGTGAGCTTCAGTTGGGCACAGCCCTGGGCAAGCCGTTTCTCTCATCCCAACTTACCTTGCAGGTGTGTTGCAACAATCACTGAGATAAGAGTAGTGGAGTATTTTGTTCTCTAAAGTGTTCAGCAGAAGGGGTAAATAGTAATTATTTTGCCATCTCCCAGTTTAGAATCACTGTGAGAATTTTGCCTGTGAGAATTAGATTTCCCTCCTTAAAGCTATCAAAGCATTCTCTCCCTCATTCAAAGATGAAATGCAAAGGGAGGTTTTAAAATAGCTCTGTTTTTAAAAAGGCAAAACTTGGCAACTTTTCATCTGTGAACAAGGCATGATTTGTGCAAATATTTATATTCTTCCTGTTATTATTGGCTTTAATGCTGATTCCTTAATGTTTTCAAGGATTAATACTACATTATTTTCTACTTCTATTCTGTTTTTATTTGTGGTGGTGTTATTTTGATGCTGTTGTTCTGTTTTATGCATGCAAAGTGCCCCGGGGGTTTGGCTGCTATACAGATCCTACAATCAATTGTGTATTCAAGGTTGCTTCCCACCTGCACCCCTTTTCAAAACCTAACAGCATAATTAAAATACAAGAAAATATTTAGATTAGTAACAGTGCAATTTTAGGCATGTCTATTCCAAAATAACTCCCAATGAATTCAGTTAAACTTATTCATAGGCAAACATCTACATGATACTCACCTAAATACAAACTCCAGGATATCAGCAAAGCATGTGAGTAGAACATAAAGCAATAAACAGGTTCAATCAGAATTTCAGAAGCAGCCATAGACTCAACCCCTGGGAAAAATAAATTTGTTTTCTAAAATGATATAGAGGAAGCACCACATGGGCATGTCTAGAGATGGGTGTTCTAAGACCTGCCATGGAAAAAAGTGTTCTATTTGTCATCCACCCAACCTCCAAAAAAGAAGGGATTCTGAAGATCTTAAAGAGAAAAAGGAGGATTTCTATAATAACTAATACTTGAAGCTGTTCACAGCAATCCACAAAAACAGCCCATAAATACAACAAAAACACCACATACAATTTTCAGTACACAGAATGTAAAAGCAGTTTAATGGCTAAAGCAATTTCATTGCAGTCCAGACCTGCTCAAACAGCTGACATAAATGTCACTCAATGCCAATAAATGCTGGGAGAACAGACTGTCTTCACCTGGTGCTGAAAAGATGATTGCATTGGCACCAGGTGGACTCAAGATGGGGCAGGAACATACCACCTTGGGAAAATTTGCAGGGGTGGGGGGAAGAAATATTTTAAACACATCAATAAGATGGGTGGGCTTTCCCATAGCTGAGTCCCAAGCTAGAAAGGATTTGAAAGGCAGATGCCTATGCCAAGTTCAGGATCATACCCTTGCTCTTTGTCTAAAAGAGTGGCCCCAATTCATCCTGTGACCTCTTTTCTCCCTTTTCTTTTCACTGATAGGAAATGAACGGAATGGCATGGACTTCAGCAGACAGGTAAGGCCCACCAAATGCTCTGGCTCAGCTTTGTTGGATTGGTTGGTGGTGGGTTTCCTGTGACCCAAGGTTTCATGAAAACACTGCGAGAAGGGACCATTCTCACGCAGCCTCCTGGCAACAGGGTGAAATAGAATGCTGAGTCTTTCGCAAATATCTGAAGTGGTCCTGTGGCCAAAGGTGCAAATTTCATTCCTGGTCTAAGAAGGGGCCAGGGTGCACAGCCAGATTTATGGTGGGCATTAAGTTTGAAAGGGCTTTTGCAGATCTGATAGCATGGAAAGAATATGGGCTCATTTAACCCAATCAGGTGAAATATTTCAGTTCTATGATTAATTTGTGAGGATCAGGTTGAATTATTTGAGGACTTATTACCCCATCTGAAAGATTGCCATTGCAAACACAGAGCCTTGTATCCCTGCACTGATTGGTGTATCACTGAGATAATCTCCGTAGTCCCTTCCCTCTCGAAATGTCTATAGCTGTAGCAGCATGGCATTGGGCCTGCAAACTGCCATGCAAGGATCCCTGGCCCAGGTTCCCTTCGCTTTGTCTGGAGGGAAAAGGAGAATTGATCCCAATCTCAGTTTTCCACCTGAGCCTCTTCCAAGGCATGAGCAAATTCATTAGATGAGAGTCTGGCTAGGAGTCATCATCAATGGCGCTTTTGTTCCCTTTTTTGGTGTGCCCATCTTGACAGGTGTTGACTCATGCATGTGTTGGAGATAAGCAATTGTTTGTGCAGAAAAACACCTGCAAATGTCTGTGACTAGCTTGATGGATGTTGCTTGCAGGGAAGCATCTGTATGAGACGCTCGTGATGAGACCCAGAACTAAAGCAAACTGGTAGAAATCCCTGTGTTTTATAGCTGTTGAAGGGATCTCTCATTTCAGGTTCTGCAGAGTGTGGTGAAGTTTGAATGATCTCACAAGTTGCTTTTATAACTACACACACACGTGCACACACACACAAACACACATACTAAACCAGTATGTTGTTGGGCTAAATGTGCATCTTTGTGCATGTCCCAGGGAGTGACAGGTTCCACCACCACTGATAGCTTCCCCTCCTGCTCAGCCCAGCTGAAGTGGTGGAGACTCTAAGTGGTCATTCGAAAAGCTCCACTCTTGGATGAAACTGATTATCTGGACCCATTTCAGTCCGGCATCAGACCCGGGTATGGTACTGAATCTGCCTTGGTCGCCCTGTACGATGACCTGTGCAGGGAGAAGGACAGGGGGAGTGCGTCCCTGTTGGTTCTCCTGGACCTCTCAGCGGCTTTCGATACCATCGACCATGGTATCTTTCTGTATAGGCTAGCGGGATTGGGGGTCGGAGGCACTGCTTTGCAGTGGTTCCACTCCTATCTCAATGGCCGATTCCAGAAGGTGATGCTGGGGGACTATGGCTCTGTGCCATGGCAGCTATGCCATGGAGTACCACTGGGATCCATTTTGTCCCCTTTGCTGTTTAACGTCTACATGAAACCGCTGGGAGAGGTCATCAGGAGGTGTGGGCTGCGGAATCATCAGTATGCTGATGATACCCAGCTCTACCTCTCATTCTCCACCAGTCCAGGTGAGGCAGTGGCTGTGCTGAACCGGTGCCTGGCCGAGGTAATGGGCTGGATGAGGGCCAATAAACTGAAGCTCAATCCAGACAAGACGGAGGTCCTGTTGGTTGGCGGATCAGGCTTCGGGGAAGGTGAATTGAATCTAGTCCTGAATGGGGTTGCACTCCCTCTTAGGGACAAGGTCCGCAGCTTGAGAGTGTTCCTCAATCCAGAGCTTTCACTGGAAGCTCAGGTGACAGCGGTGGTGAGGAGCACTTTCTTTCAGCTTCGGCTGATCCATCAGCTGCGCCGCTACCTGGAGAATGACTGCCTGGTGACAGTGACACACGCATTGTTGACTTCCTGACTTGACTTCTGTAATGCGCTCTACGTGGGGCTGCCCTTGAAAACGGTCCGGATAATTCAATTGGTTCAAAATAGAGCTGCCAGGCTGCTGATGGGGACTGGGCGTTATGTTCACATGACTCCAGTTCTCTGTCAGCTTCACTGGCTTCCCATTGAAGTCTGGCCCAATTCAAGGTGTTGGTTATGACCTATAAAGCCCTTAATGGCTTGGGTCCTGGTTACCTGAAGGAGCGCTTACGTCCATATATGCCCACCTGCCCCTTGAGATCAGCAGGAGAGGCCCTTCTCTGGGAACCCTCCGTGAAGGATATTAGGAGGGTGAGTACTTGGAGGAGGGCTTTCTCTGCGGTGGCGACCAACCTATGGAATGCACTCCCCAGAGAGGTCCGCCTGGCACCATTGTTATTTGTTTTTTGGTGCCAGGCGAAGACCTTTTTATTCAAATGCTATTTTAATTGTTAATATTATTAATTTATTTTATTCTTTGGCCAGGTCGACTTAATTTATACTGTTAACATAATATAAAACAATGTAATTTATTTATTTATGATTGTGAGCCACCCCAAGGCTTCGGCAAATGGGGTGGCATAGAAGTCCCCTAAATAAATTAAATAAATAAATAAACTTAGCCGCTAGAGACAGACTGCTTTGCCCTAGTCCATATACGGTTACTTTGCATCCTCTGGAATGTAATTTTCCCCCTTTCTGCTTGAAAATTATCCCCGTGGCAGAAACCCAGCTGGATTGGGCCAGTCCACAATTGGAGCCAAAGGCTCTCCTGCACTGTGACTGAGCTCTGGTCAACAATAACCAGGTCCATGGGCAGCTGCCAACACTGCCACTTGAGCTTCCTGGACAGCAAGGCATAGGAGAGAGCTTTCCATCCCCGGGCACCCTCATTTGGGTCATGAGCTTCATGCAGGTCCATGCATACTTCATTACTCTTTGGTCCTGGCTCCTAGCTTGCTTTGGACCTTGCCTCCTGGGTTGCTTCTTTGTCCTGCTTCTTGCTATTGCCTGTTTCCAAATCTCATTCAAAGAGTTGTGCACGAGCTTGTCACAACTTTGTTTCCTCCCATGTTGCCAGGAAGTTGGATGCTTTGCTAAAATCATGAAAAATCATGAAGACTTCTTCATGAGTGTATGGAAAATAGCATCCCCATCGTCTTGTGGCGTGCACATCCTTTAAACATCAAACAAAACAGATCTTGCTATGAATACATCAAGATTTAAATGTATTTTAAATATTCATTTTGTTTAGTACCTGAAGGCACCAAAGGCCTTGGCAAACTGCACATACTCCCATTTCGTACATTAAATTTGGGAACCATTCCTGCTTTAAAACAAGAAAGTAAGGCAGCGGAAAAGAACGGGGGAAATGCTCCGCTCACTTTTACTGGATTCCCTCATGTTCAGGTGCTTTTAGTGAGGAAATAATTTGTACCCCGTTGCTGCTTAATGCTTTCAAAAGTTTAAGCCTTCCTCAGTTGTCCAGGTTTGTTTTCCTTTTAATTGAGAAGCTGCAGCTTTCTAAGCCTTTGAGAAGGGCCTCTGGAATAATGTCTTTTGCTCAGAATGAAGGCTGAACTCCCCTGGGTTGGGCCAAATCCCCACTGAGTCTAGCACCCTGCTCTGCCAGTGACCAGTGCAATGGCTGCGGGAAGCCCAAATGTGGGACGCCCAGGCAATCGAACCCTCCTGCCCCTGTTCCCCAGCAACTGGAATACAGACGCACGCAGTCTGTGGTACTGGAGTTAGCATATAGCCATCCTGACGAGTAGCCAGTGGTAACCTCTTGCTCCATAAATTGATCCACCCCCATTATGAAGCCATCCAAATTGCCCCAGGCATCCGAGGCTGGTGGGAATATCGCATCAGCATCGGCAACCACACCCAGGAACAACAGACTAATATTAGGGATGGGCAAATGAGCCATGTTGGAGAAGGTTGCGATTCTCTGGATATTGTCTCTCCGTTTGCCTCTTGCTGTTCCCTGATCCCACTTGCAGCTGCTGCTCCCTGTGCCATTCACAGGAGACCTGCGCAAAGGAGTAGCGACCCGGGGTGACATCCACACACCTTCCCTCACTTGTGCGCCTTTCCTCCATACACTACAGTGGGGCTTCCGGGGATAAAATTGAATTGGAAAGGGGTACAAATCAGAGGTGAGCCCACGCACCACTGTCTGGGGCAGAGGGGCACTTCTGATTGTCGTCAGGTCACCAGCCGGGGCACGCTTACATGTTTTGCAAGCAAAGTGCAATTCTTACCCTCTCCAGATCGGCCTGTTGAAGTGGAGGAGCTTCTGCCATCACCATATCACCTCTCAGTATCTTCCACCTGAGATGCCGCACTGCCTCCTTCTGCCCAATGGTAGGGCAGGTCCTGCTGGCTAGAACTGGCATCCAGTGGCCTAGTGCCTCTGACCCTGGCATCATGGCGAGCACCTACTGGTCAAGAGGATAGCTATATGCTCCCTCCACTTCTCCTTTTTTTATAATAAGTTTTATTCAAAATGATGATCCTAAAAACAAAGAAAAACTAAAAACAATCATCAAAAACATTGGGCCTGCTGGGTCAGCCCCCACATTTTTTTTTCCATTTATGATAATTTAAAAACATTTTAAAATCTATACGAAGTCCCGTTTCTCTAGCCAATAATAAAAAGAGTCCCAAGTTTGATAGAAGTCAGTATCTTCTTCCTGCTCCTCCACTTCTTTTCCTCTTCACCTTTTGAGCCAGGAGTTGTGTCCCATTGCATGCACAGAAGAAACAGGGATAATTCATTACGCAGAGAATTACGCTCCTATATCATTTCTATTTCTTTATTTTTATTTTTTTTATTGTAAATGGCAACAAAATGAAACAAAAACTAAAGAAAAAGAAGAAAGGGAACAATAAATGTAGCCACATAAATTTGGACACAATAGTTTCAATTAATACATATGAAATTTATATATCTTTCATAAAATTAAGAATTGTTAGGTCCTCAGCCCATTGCATTATAACATTTGTTCTTCCAATGTTGTCCAAAGAGCTTGGAGAATCCATTTTTGCTGACCCTTTGTTCACTTCCAGGAAGCAGAAATGTAATTTTAAATGTCATGTACATCAGTAAATAGTAAACAGTGTTCCAGTACAACGTTTACCTATATTATAACCTCATACCAAAACATGGCAACTGCAACATATGATTAAAAGAATCATAAACTGTGTTTCTAGGTGTTAGATGAGTTAGAGAAGCCTTTATTAAAGAGACATTGTGGCACCCGATAAACATAGAACAAAGCTTTTGCTGAATAACCTAAGATCTGTTGACACTTGCAGGTGCCAAAAAAGCAATCTACTTGCTTAATCAAAATAGAACACTCCAGTTCCTTATTCCCTACATGCTTAAGATCTTGTATATCACTAGTGGCTATTGGTAGCGTTCTCCTCCATGAAATTTTCTAGTCCCCTTTTAAAACCATCCAAACTGGTGGCCATCATTACTTCCTGTGGCAGTGGATTCCATAGTTCAGCTGTGGGCTGTATGAAGACCTATTTCCTTTTATCTGTCCTGAATCTTCCACCAATCAGTTCCATGGGATGCTCCCATTGTGTTCTAGTATTATGGGAAGGGGAGAAAAATATCTCCCTCTCCATACCATGCATAACAGCTGTTGGGGTTGAATATAAAATTTGGACCCATTCCAAAAATTCTGCAGGAAAAACAAAATTGCTTAATGTAATGAAATTACATTTCCAAAGCATTTTGTCAAAGCCCTTTCAACACCCAAAGCAACAATGGCAGCCTGATCTGTTATACCAGTATTTAAAACGATCAGCTCAAGAACTGATCTAAGGTTATCAGCTACCCTCTAACTTAGCAAATCCCACCTAACCAGGTCAAACCATAGCTGCAGTTCAAACTTAAATTTCTCTGTTAAATAGTAAAATAGGTTTTTAGCACGATAAGTGAGATCTTTGGCAGGTTTGGGAATCGGGATGATCAAAGCAATTAAGCAAAGAAGACTGATTCAAAATTATGGTTCTAAAAATGGTAACACTTTGGAACAAGATCACCTGAAAGTGTTTGATACCACAAAGTTGGAAACTCATGTAGAATAGGTGATTTCCCTGTATTCATATTCATTTTTCCTGGTAAAGATGATGTGCCAAAATCTTACTAAGATATTCCTCCTTTTGCCAATATGTCTTAATGCAGGCTAAGGCAAATTCTGTCTGCTGTGAAAGAAAATTAATCATTTAACATTTTGCCGCTCTAGACAAAGTTGTAAACTTGGGCAAATGACAAACTGGGTTATAACAGATTTCACTTTCTGTTTTATGTATGCATGCACATATCGGATATAATTCAGCCCCATATAAAAATTTACCAGCCTCCCATTCAATGCATAACAATCAACAGCATTTGTTTTAAAATGTTCAAGTAACTCAGCTGCCATCTGATGTTTAAGCATCTCATCTTTAAGAAGAAAACCATTAAAGAGCCAGATGCCAGAATGCTTTTGGCAGATCTGAAATCTGCAGAGTGGTACATGGACTGAGACCACCAATGTAACCATCTTGCAACTTATTCGATGTAGCAAAGATGTAGAAACCAAAAAGAGAACCTTACCAGAAGCAATTATGATGTGCAGGATGCAAAATTCTCTCTCTTGTCAGGAAGCAAAACTCTCCAAACATCAATCAAACTGAATTCAGCTATATAAACCTTCTATAAAATGTTAAGGGGACCCAGATCCTGTATCTCATCACTTGTAATATATGCCAGACAATTTTTAACACATTGTACCCAACTTATATTAAATCCAGCTGTAGTGCCTTGTTTAACCTATGGAATGCTTGGACTGCAATGACCATCTACCCCAGTCAGCCTTGCCAGAGATCTTGTTTGATGGGAGTTGTAGTTCGACAACATCAGGAAGAGCACTCTTGGTTAGGAAAAGATCAAGGTTGACATGCAAGTTCTTCCTTAGGGCTATGTTGGTTGGCTGATTCTCTGTTGCAATCAAGCAAATTCCTTAGAAGTGATTTTGCTAGGAGCTAAGATATGTCAGTCCTTTGAGTTTCTTCAGAAGGTTCTTGGAGCATTTCAACACACTGCATTAGTCACGGGCCTAGCAACATGTTTCTGAAGGAGACTGCTTTCCCCATTTCACAGATAGTCTGAGGCCGGGGGAATAAGCAGTAGTTGGGTGTTTGGATTCTACAGGATGCAGAGATGTTGGGCAGAGAAAGCTCAGTGAAATCCATAAGAACAGCAGGAAAAATAGTCATAGAGACATTCCAAGAGGAAAGAGAGCAGTCCACTCCGGCATAGCTTAAAAATGCAGGGCGTTAAAATCGTTTCTATCTAGTGTCTGAAAGCAACTAGTGTAAATGAGATCCCTTCCGTGATGCCTCTGGGAGGCGTCTTCCACACCCAGAACGCCATCACCAAAAAGCCCACTTGTCTGATCATCGCTCTGCAAGGTGGTGGCAAAGAAAATAAGACCCCTGGTTGAAAGCTTGGAGAGTGAAGACAGATTCTTGCGGGACAGGTGGCTCACTTCGCTTCCTTCATGCTCTGAAAGCTCCAGGAGAAGGGTCCTTGCCTTGGGCCTTTGGCGCTAGCTGCCCTCAACTAGATGCATCACCAAAGCACAGGGCAATGGGCCAGAGATTTAGGGCTCCAGAGGTATGTCGATCAAATGGAATACAAAATGGCTTTTGGAACAACTTAATATTTCAGGACGCTGAAATAGCCTGGCAAAACTGACTGTGCTCAGTGGCCGCAGACCACTAACCACCTGTTGAGGGGTGCAGAGAGGAAAATGCAAGACCAAAATAAGAGGAATGGACTAGAGTGCTGCAGAAAGGGAGTGGCTGGCTGACTGAAATACAGAAAGGGAGAACTTCTCACTGCAACATTTTGCTGCAAGCCCCATGTGTTGATAAGCTTTAGCATCTTTTCCCCTTCCTTCCTTCCTTCCTTCCTTCCTTCCTTCCTTCCTTCCTTCCTTCCTTCCCTTTTTTGGCAAACATTCATTGTATCAGTAGTTTCTAATCTGCTGTTCTTGGGTCCTTTATGTTGCCAACATAATTTCTCCCCCAAGGAGCTGCATGGCACAAGGCAACCTGTTAACTTGGAGGCACTGGTCCCAGGAAGTTCTCCCTGGCCCCTTATCTTTACTGTGTGAAGATAATCTTTGATCTTTCTGACATCAGGCAGCACTCGCCAAGCATTGTTCCTGCCAGCTGTCTTTCCCCACCCACTAGAGTCTCATGGTACATCTTGGAGGTCTGAGTCTTTTTCCAGAGTAGAGGATCACAAAACAACCTGCGAAAGACCATCTCCCAAATTTGAGACACTCCATGCTAGAAGCTAAGAAGCCTGGGCGGTGGCGGCAAAAATATGTACGTGTGTTGTTGTTTGTGTGTGTGTGTGATAGAGAGGGTGGGGTCAGGGAGGGGATGCAAGTGATAAGAATGCAGAGGTGGGAAGTGTTGTGACTCCTGCAGACTTTGAAAGAAAAGAGGAGAAACCTGAATTTAGTAGGTGAGGAAGGTGTCCTGGCAGTGCTGAGATGTGGAAAGAAGTCCAAGTAGAAGGAAAGTTTCTGGGGAACTGCCGTTGTCTAGAGGGAGATACCTGCCAGCTGATATTGGACCAACAGAAAGGATCATCATGATGGTCTAGCTTCAGAAGATGGGATAGTATGAAATGTCACAAAGAGAGACAGGAGATATTCTTTCTCAGGTTGTTTTGCGATTCTGTACTCTGGAAAAAGAATCAGACCTCCTTGATGTAGTGTTATGGTCCAAAAATTGCTATCTAAGGTGAGTTTGGACCATGCAGAATGTTTGTAGGAAGAAGTTCAAGGGATGTCCAAAGAGTTTTGATGCCATCAGTGGATGTGTTTAAAGGGGCTTTCTCAAGACCTTTAGAAATAAACCAAATCTATGAAAACTAAATACTTTTTAACTCCTGTTGGTTCGAATGTAAGAATTAAGTTTATGTTAAAAGCTGCAAGTTGTGGACCATGAACACTGGGTGGTGTGATGGTGAGAGTGCCTTGTATCAGTCTGAAGGACACGGTTGATGCATCATCTTTCCATAATAACCCTGATTAAAACCAGTCAACTAGGTGCAGTTACTAAGCTTCCAGTTTACAAATAAAATATCAGAATATGGCATACTGTCAAACCTGAACATGCACTGTGGCTAGGTGAGGCCTAAATCATATTGACTACGCAATGAAGATGTCAGGCTTAGTAGAACAGAACATCTTGTGAATTCCTGATTCTTGTGTCTTGAAAGATCTTCTGATAGGGACCAGCTGGCATGTCCCAAGGGCAAGAACTCACGTGTGGGATATTCCTGAGGAAAGAGGTTGTGTGCCTTCTTTGGGAAGTGTGGAGCCCTTTCTCAACTCTTCTGATGACGTGGTAACGAGATAGTGTGGGAAGTCGCTGTGCACGTGCACCAAATTGCAGCTGCACAACACTCACATCCTATCTGATTTTGATCCTGTACATGGTTAACAGAACCTCAACAGAACCAAAGTGGAAGTTCTCCTCTGCTGACTCTTCTCTTAAGAGGAGACTCCAAGGAGACCCTCCCCTGTTGGACCTCTTTCAGCCCAAGAGCTGAATTCCATTTTGGAGAAGCTCCCATTGCATTGTGGCTGATTTTTTCATAAGCAAGCATATTCTGCATGAAAAGGATAAACTTTGGGCTCCAGAAATGTTCTCTGGGAGACAATCCTGGCTTCTTCACCTTTGTTTCCATCATTTTATATGGTTTTGTTCAGATTGCTTGTTCACCCTACATAACTAGTCAAGTTTGTTGATGAGACATCACAAGCCAAATCAAAGCGAGGGCAACATGTTGTGGATTGGTGTTGTGTGAACATGAAATATTTGGACAATTTTGTTGGTCCCATAAGTGTTTCACTGCAAGGGAGGCATGGGTTGCTGAGACAGTTCTTCCCAAACCTCAGCTGAGTTCCATTTTTATTAACAGTGGGGTGGCAAGAGTGATCTGTTATGTTTTATAAAGTCTTCCACTTCCTTTTCGTTCTTCTGAGCATCTGTTAAAGCCTCGTTTGTTGTGCAAGTTGAAACATGCAGTGATGGTAATTGCAAAGCTGTTATTGTTTATGGGCAATTATTGTTTTATTTTATAATGTCTATACAAGGGATGGTTTGGGGAGCAGGGGAACAACGCACACAGTGGAAAAGATTGTGTGTGAGATGTGAGCTTTCTGGCCTATCAAAGATTTCCTATGTGACCTAAAACAAGCTATTTGAAACTGGGTCTCTTTAGCCACACAGAGTATCCTCTCATTCCCTAGCAAAACCATGCAAAACCCCCTTGAAGAAGTTAGGAAAGAAAAGGTTTGATCCTTTGCTCCACTAAAAAGTTGTAAAGCAAGATAAAATGTGCTGCATCCAGTCTGTGTCACGGGGCACGTAAGTTATGAATGCCTTAAGTCCTGGTGATTTCAGTGGATCTGCTCCAGAGGGTTGAAACTCAATTTTGGAGAAGCTTTTGGAGGCTGCATTCCAGTGCTGGACAAGCCCAAAGACAAGAAAAGTGGAGCTAACTACCTTTAGCTTGAAGCTCTTCTTGCAGGCATTTCAGTCTTCTAGAAAGGGGGAAAGAACTACAGAACTGAATGAAAGACGACCAAATGGGAGTTTGGAGAGAAGCTGTCACTTTGGACAGATGCCACTTGGAGAACTTCAAAAGTTGAACTGGTACACCAGGCAGTCTGTTTTTGGCCCCCGGTTGTGAAGTTCTATCATCCGTGTCTGCCCTACACAGATATTCAATAAAATCCACAAAAATTGCCAGTAAAGATGAATAAAAAATAGAAATTAGCATGGAGATAGAAAGAGTAGCTCAAGAAATTCTGGCTAGGCCAGCAAAAACAAGATTTTCAAGCCTGATGACCATCCAATGGAAGCTGATTCAGAGGTGTGTTACCTTCATTAAAAAGGCTGTTTCCCTTGAAATCACCGGGCTAACCTTTTTGATGATGTGCAAATGAAAAGGGCCTCTTCTGATGACTTCACAAGGGTAGGCAAGTGAGCACTGGCCCAGTGTATGGTCTGAAGGCACAGAAGTATCCACCACATTGAAGCTAAGGAGGTCTGGGGCTGGCCTGTGCTTGGAGGGGTCACTCCCTGGGAACCTCAGGTAGCCACCTCCAGTCCAAAAATAGGAGAAAGGTGGGTGTAAGTAAAGAACTACCCAGAAGGCAGGTCTCCAAGGAACTCGGGTCCATCCTGTCAGTCATGGTGGCCATTTGCCACCAACTTGCGGTGACAAACCTTTGGTCACTTTGCGGCTTCCACTGCTGAAATCTGGCAGTGCACAGTGATGGGTGTGTGGACCCTGGGAAGTAGAAATTGCTGCTTTCAGGCATCGACCAGCACTTCAGGCACAGGTCGGTGGTCTTTGAGGTGACCCAGCTCCTGCTCATTTGGGGCTTTAGCCAAAGCTGTTTCCTTTTCTGAGGACTTTTAAGGAGAGTTTTGTCTGGGCTGAAGTGTTGAACATGATGAGTCAGGTTCCTATTTATGAGAAGGAAGGCTAAGTGAGACATCCAGCTCCGTCGGGCAGATCTGTCTATCCCCACCTGTACCTTTTCAGCTCTCACCACCTTTCTCTTTTGAGCTGTGCTCCTTTGAGTCCCTCTTCTCAACATGGCCAGCAGGACAGATTCTGCAGAATGTCTCCATGACTGGAGGCTTGTCAAACTTTTATGATCGTTTGCAAAACCATTTTATTATTAATATGGTTCCTCTCTTCTCAGTTAAACAGATTAGTTGTATTCTTGCGATTCCTGCCATGGCCCTATTGGTAGATCAGAGCTGGAACAGTAATTGCAGGCAGGTCGGGAGACGTCCTCCCTTCATTATTCTCTTGTCTTGTGAAATGTTTATGAAACACCTTCCTCAAACGGGTTATGCAAGTGAGCTTTGATTGCTTTCCATCGCCCACCATTTGTTGTTCAAGGTGTGTGTTTTTTTTCCCCATCAGTCAGAGGTGAGATACCCATCAATCATATGGCAGAGGGACCATTGGCACAGCCCTCCTGGAGAAGGGCAGAATGTTCTCCCCATTCCTAGCCATTATTGCCACAACGCTGATAACATCTTTTGGTGTGAAGCTTCTGCACTGGGTTTTCAAAGCATCCTTCAGATCAGGTAGAAAGTAGGCAGCAGCCTGCTGCACGCAGGTGATGAATCCCACCTCTGAAATTTCCTCCACATTAAAAAAGCAAAACATCCCAAGCCCTCTCTGCTGATAGAAACCTGGCAAGGGTGTCTCTCAGCTCTTTGATGTCTGTGCTTTGCTGCCAAGCTGCTTTTGCGATCCAAAAAGTGCTACTCCAAAGCACTGCTCTGCTCCATCCCATCTCTTCATCTTACGTATTGATTCTCCTTATTCCACACCTCCCCTCCAAGGAGCTCAAAGCGGCATAACTGGTTCCCCCTTGGCCATCTTGTCTTCATAGCAATCCTGGGAGTAGCTTCTCGGGCTGAGAGTCATCACTTCAGGTCACCCTTTTAGCTTCATAACTGGAATTTGCATCAGGGCCTCCCAAGCCCTTGCTTGACCCACCAGCACACGGGCAGCCATCCTAGGACACTCCAGATGCTTTGGATCACAGCTCCCATGACCCCTCACCATGGCCATGCTGTCTGGTGGTGATAGGCATTGCAGTGCCGCACTCTTGTTGCCTTCTTCCCTGTGTGTCCTCCCGCCCCTTGAGATCTGAGGCAGAGGTCCTTCTTCAGGAGCCCTCCTTGAAGAGTAGGAGGGTGGCTACCTGGAGGAGGGCCTTCTCGGTGGTGGCACCCTGACAGTGGAACATGCTCCCCAGAGAGGTTCGCCTGGTGCCAATACTCTTTTCTTTTCGGCACCAGGTGAAAACCTTTTTATTTTCTCACTATTTCGACTGTTAATTGTCTTAATTTGTGGTTTTATATTTATTATTGCATGCTGTGCTACTTTTATCTCTTTATCCTATTTTATTGGTGTTCTTGTAAACCATCTCGAGACGTCAGTGATGGAACGGTATACAAAAGTTTTAAATAAACAAATAAGTAAAGGCTCAGCATTGCCACTACGGCCTGAAAGAGCCACTATTCGTGGCAGAATGCTAGGCAACAGGCCAGGATGAGACCGGGTGACCCTCCCATCTGATCCAGGCACATGTCAGAGTGTGGGTTCTCATTCTCGGCCCTGCAGGGGAAACCTGGATGTAGCAGGAGCAGCGGGCATATGACAAGGGCTGGTTCCACTACCTGGAGCGGCCTTGCACAAGGCCCCTCTCTGGGCCCCCTCTCCCTTCTCTCCAGCTGCTCTTGCTCCCCCTGGTCCTGTTCTTCCAGGCTACCACTCGGGCGCCCAGCAGGCTCGAGCCAGCGACCTCATCCTTCTCCTCCTCCCCTCGGCCACTGTCTGGATGAGGAGGAGAGGCGGGGCAATGAGCAGCTCAGCGTGGCAGAGAGGAGGAGCTCTTGCCACAGCGGCCACTGCTCGGCTCTGGACCACGCGCTGAACTTTAGAGGTGCTGTCCGTGGTGCTGAAGCTGCTTCTCGGCATCGCTCCCCTAATGCTCAGCATGGAAGGTGGAGCGGGTAAGTAGCTCTGCTGATGCTGGAGCGAATACCCTCCGATCCCTGTCGGTGGGCCCCTGCTATGGGAGCGGGGCGTCGGGAGGCCCCCAACCATGTGACTCTTGATGCCGAGCCTGAAGGAACATGGGGTGCTGAGAGGCTCCTACTTGCTTCTATAAAGAAATTATAGATTAAAAGAAATGATCTAAAGAATTTGGTATATATGAAACAAGCAGATCTATCAGATCATTTCACAAACTGAGATCATATTTGCTTAAGAGGTCTGCAATACAATGTACCCAATTCAAATTACCAATGTGTTGTAGGCTTGGTTTAATGCTGCAAACACAGCAAGCAAGACCCCAACCAGTTATTTTGGGCAATTTATGATTAGATCTACCACCATTTATTTATGTAAATATCTTAAATAAATAAATATCTTAAATAAATAAATCTTAGATAAATAAAATAAATAAAGCAGCTGGCTTGGCTCATTTGTCTGAATGGCTGCAGATTAAGCTACCTTTCCACTTACCTGGCCATTACCTGCTTGGTTACCTGTGGCATCATGTTAGCTTCCAGACCACCATCCCTGGCACTGTCTTGAGAAGCCCAGTTCAGAACCTGTGAAGAATTAATAGAAAGCACAGAAAGGCATGTAGAATGCTTAACTGCTTCAAGAGAAAATTCCCATCAGTTGAGTCAATTGTTACAAAACATATATACAATCACACAATTGCAAAAGTTTTGTTTTTTATTTAAAAAATGGGAAGATGTGCAATTAGCCTAACTGCAGCTCGATATTTTTCAATATGTGTATATCTTTTCTTAAGTTGCACAAGACATACACATATTTGCATGACAATAGGGCACATGAATTTGGATTTTGGGAACTGGTTACAAACTGGAACAAAACCCCTAATTTACGTTGAGCTAAACCCACCTGTTTTTCATGGATCACTTTCTCCATTTAAAAATATAGTCCAGATTTGAGCTTTGTGCTGAGCAGATCTGAAAACAAAACACAAAATCAACAGGGCAGTCCTCTTTGGTGGTCAAGCATATTTTTTTCTGACTGTGACTATCAAGAGGGCCCCAGGGAAACAGCTTGCCAGCAAGGTACAATGGTTTCTTCATCTGCTGAGAAAGTCCGTTCCTCAAAATGAAGATGCTTCGACTGTCACATTTGGACTACAACACCCAGAATTCCCAGTCAATGGCCCTGCTGGATGGGAATTCTGGGAACTGCAGTCCAAAAGCCCCTGAAGGCCACCAGGGTGGGGAAGGCCGATTAAGATGACATCTCATATTCTTTGATTGGCAATATGTAAGGAAGTGATGCTGGCGAACACAGATTTACCTGCCGAGCTAAGGACAGACAGGTATTTCTGTGGTTTGTTGGAGATGCAACATCTGCATTTCAGGCAATTCAGATGGCAGCAAGGCAATTCGACTCTGCATTTAATGATCCTTGGGGGTTACTCCTTAAATGTTAGTGTTGTACTTCACTTACTTCAAATTGTCATGTGCTAGGTATGGGTGCCTTGCCCCACCGCATTCATCCTGCTGAATACAGCCCTGGGAACTAGCCTAGGAACCATTCTCAGCACTTTTCCCAGCATGCCCCTTGCTCCATTCCTGGAAGGTTTCATGAGTTTAAGAGATGAATGACAACACAAAAGTCCACAATTTGAGCTTGTCTCATCCTGCAACAGCAGACGTAGGGAAAGCCCCATCTGTTTGATTTGTTACCTCTGGAGGCAAACTTTAGTGCCTACCCAGACAAGGAGGAGGCCTGGTGATCCGTTTGGACTCCGATGATCTCATGGAGAAAATCCTAAAGTTCGAGATTGGCATTGGCCTGTTCTTGCTCTCATCGACTGATTCAGCTTCAGCATTGTCAGGAAGAGTCCAGGAAGCTTCATGATATTCAGGCCTTTATGTATTTATTTATTGTTTATAATCCACATATACAACTTTAGCCTTGTAAAACGGGTGGAGAAAATACTCTAGATCTTTATTTCTGTGCTTTGGTTGCATTTCTAGTTGATAACTGCTCATAAAAAGCTACAGGGTTTGGAAGAAAGGCAGGAGAAACCTAGAAACCAGAGTCAGGATACTCTCCATTCTTCAGTGGTTGTTCTCCTTATCTTTCCTTCTCCATGAAAGTTATGAGAATCTGGGTGTTTAAAAAGAACTGGGGGACAGAGATGATTCACTTTGAAGTAATCAAAGAGCCCAAATTGGAAACCAGTTTTGATGCCAACTTTACCTCATGTTCTCAGGTTGTTCAGCATGAGGATGCATGAAACACACCTTTTTCTGCTTGGATTGCTTCCAAGCCCTTCTGTTTGGCAGCTGTAAAAATTGATTTCAGTTTGGAAATGGCTCGCCTTCCTTCCACAGTAGGTGCGGATCGGGATTGCACAGTTTGCAGGCAAAGAAGGGTATAGCCGGTCTCTTTTTCCTTCACCTGGTGACTGTTTTGGATTTTCTTGGCTTAAACATGTGTCTTTTATTTTATTTCATTTTTTGATCATCAAGAGTTGTGGCTACAAGGAAAGGCTAATTTTCCTTTTCCTCATAAGTTCGTTCTTGAAGGCAATGAGCTCAAGGGGTAAAAGGTACAACTTTTTTTCTTTCTTAGACTGCTAGAACCTCTTAGTCATCCTCATATTTCCTTAAAATGCAGAACAGGGCTCTAAAGAAAAGGAGTTGAGGTGGCACTTGTGCTCTGACAACAGAAAGGGGGTAATATTTTTCTGAATGTGTGTGTGTATATATTTGTGTGCCTGTCATTAACGGATGCTGTCTCCTAAAAGACACCTCTACTTGTAAAAACGGGCAAGTACAGGAAGGATTTTTTTTGGGGGGCGGGGGGGGGGAGATTTTCAGATGGAAATATTCCAGGAAGGGGGCAGCGCAAAGTGAAGCACCTGTGGGCAAAAGCCAGACCCTAAGAGCAACTTGCGCCTTTATTTCAGCAAGTGCCCATGGACTGCAGAGCAGTGGGGCAGAGGCCCTTCTGCCAGAGATTCGAGGCTCTCACCCTGGCAGATCACCCCCAGAAGCTGCCTCTGGTCCTTCCATCGATTGTTCGGTATGTCCCCCTCCATAAAAAAAGAGAGGTGGGCTTGAAGTTCTCCCGTTTTTATATTAACATGTGCTAAATTCCACACTGAAATCCTCTTTATAAAGCAATGCATTTTGCAAACAATCTCGCTGAAAATGTCTCCCTGATTCTTTTCTCCCTCTTCTGGTTGAAACATAAATTGCAATTCATAGTTTCCGAGATACTAGGTTATTTTGCAAGAACTTGTCTTCTTATCAGACCAGCTTCCATGGTTCAAGAGCGCACGTTTTCAGGTTCTACCTTTTTCCAGAAAGATGGATGCATGTCTAAACTGACACAAGAGAAAGTGTGAGTCTTTCTCACACTTTCTGCTGGCTGTGCTTACATGAACTGAATTGCCTAGGTGACGTGTGTGTGTACGCACACATCTTTTCCTTGCATGCCAAGGCTAGATGGATGTCTGAACGATTAACAAATCATACTGTGCAGATCTGACATGGTCAAAATATTCTTCAGCTGCCTGGTCAATCGCAACCAGCATGGCCAATGGTCAGGAGCCCTTAAAGCAAGAGCAAAGATACTCTCCCTGATTGATTAATTATGCCATAAAATCATTTGATGATCAATAGAAACAGGCAAGTGGAAAGAATATACCACTACAGGAAAATATAGATTTATTTTATAACCAGATGTTTTGTTCACATAAGATTGGGGACTATAATAGCAAGAACTGTTCTCTAAAATAGCAAGGTTTAGTCTCTTTTCAGATTTATTAAGCTCATCAGTGCAGAATAGGCCAAAGATTGCTTTAATCCTTTTTTTCCCTTTCCTGCCTCACTGTTTTGCATTGTCTATATAGAACAGTGAAGAAGGAAGTGTCAAAACAGAATATATCTGAGAGCAGAGGGGAGGTTTTTAGGTGCGACTCTCTGTGTTTCCAAACCAAAAAACTGAATCAAATAACTCAAACTGGGCTCCATTCTGGAATTTTGACCCATCTAAAGAAATAATGCACAGCACCACTTTAAAGTATCAAGACACTAACAACAGTATTGGCTAATTCTCATGTATACATCAGGGATTTAATCTGAAAGTAGAAAGTAAAGTTTGTGGTTTTAAATCTTGATTAATTAACCAAGCAAGCAAGCAACCATCTTTTGGTTAATGTTTTTCAGGCTATTTTTCAGGCAAATGCAAACAAACAACAACAATAAATATATCTCGTTTAATTAGTTTTATGGGATTAAGCAAATTTAACTATGGCAGTTTATAAACCTACCATATTCAGAGTCAGTTTATTTTTGCAAAGCTTGAGAGGGGCAAACAACCAGAATGTCATGCTTTCCTTGTGAATATTTGCTGGCTGTTGTTTGAAACAAACATTGGATTGGAATCTAATCATTAGGTGGATGTTTGCTTTTTATATACTAGGTCTTTTTTTCTGTCTACTAAAATCATGTTGTTTGCTTGTATTATATTAGGAAATCTTACTTTCAAAAGATAAGCCCCAGTCTGAATAAATGGGGAGAATGTATGAACATAAGAGTTTTGCATTGTTAAACCAAAGGTGTTTCCAGTGCAGATGCCCTTCAGAAGTCTGGGTGCAATATCTCCAAGAAGGACCATCTTGATATAGAGCTGGCAGCAGAACCGTTTTGGTGCTTTTGGAAGTTCTTCCAGGCCAACATAAATATTACAGCCCCTTTCTCTGCCCTTAAGGGTTAGTGGAGCTGAAAAGTTATTCAGGTAGTTCTCCTAGTTCTTCATCTGTGAGTTAGACCAGGCTATGAAGCTTCTTTTCTTGCCCCTTTGCTTGGGCACTGTCCTACCAGTTGATAAAGTCCACAGCTAGAAATACAGTGGGAACCAGAGAGAACCAGAGTGGCAGAGTAGTTGGCGTGCTGGACTGGGATAAGTAGATCTGAGTTCTAGTCCCCATTCAGTGTTGAAACTCAGTGGGTGACTCTGGGCCAGTCATGGACTCTCAGCCCAACTTAACACCCACAGTTCTTGTGAGGATTAAATAGAGAGGTGATGGAGGAGGATTATGTAAGCCATCCTGGGCTTCTTGTAAAAGCAAACAGGTGGATCGGAATATAATAAATATTTACATGCATGCATAGTCATTCAGACTGGAGAGCTGTCCTAGCCATGAGTTACAGTACCATTCTCACCTCAGATATGGACCTCTTACCTACCAAGCAGATGGAATGCTGTCTGCGATATCCACAAATATAATTGCTACAGGTACGGAAGGAAGGAAGGAAGGAAGGAAGGAAGGAAGGAAGGAAGGAAGGAAGGATTTTAAGCAAGGTGCCTGATATCTGTTCAGGGGTGGCGTGGTGGACAGGGGAAGCAGGCCTCGTGAAACATTTCTCAGCTCCATCTGTAAACAGTGTGTCGGTACAATGTCCAAATGTATCTTTCTACAGTCAGTGCTCTGTGCAAATGCCACTGGTCACTCAGTAGCCCTGGCACAATTCCTCTTCTCCACATATGTCCACCAGAATTTCCCTCTATGGCCAGATGTTCCAGCAAGGCAGATTAGCGGAGTCCAATTCCACAGCCAGTCTACAGAAGCCATCATGTGGCCTTCCTTCCCTGACCTGGTGCCCTCCAGACATGCTGGACCACAGCTCCTGTCATCCCAGGCCAGTGGGGTTGGCAAGCCAGCTTTCCATCCCCAAACGGACTCCCCAGCCTCCAGCCTTCCCTCGTCAGTTCCTTGCTTTTGACATTGGTTGGCTTTGCGTAACGTGGTGCTTCCTTTGCTCTCCTCCACAGATTAAAACAGAAGACCTCAGTGACTCCTTGCCGACAGACATCCCTTCGAGACTGAGCCATCTATCACAAGGGCCACCCATGATGCCCGGGGGGCAAATTACTGGGGTGAGAAGTCCAGGCTCTTCTTGCAGGCAGATGCTGGATTAAAGCCATGGCAGCCCAAGAGCAGAAGTCCCTTAAGGGCACAATGGGTCTCAACAGGTGTCTTTCCCAGCCCTGCCTGGTGTAGTGGAGATCGCCCCAAGGGTCTTTGGTCTGCCACACATGTGCTTCACTTCTCTGAACCTTCCCTTCTGAGAATGCTCCCCCAGATTAAGAAAGCACTCCCTGCATACCTACAGCTAGCATGTAAGGGAGAAAGGTTTAGCCAAGGTAGCTCCCTGATGAACTACATTTCTACATCTAGGATTTGTTTTCTCTGGAGTGACTTCAGATGACCCTTTCAGAAAGCAGGAATGCGTCACCAAAGCAGAGAAGACAAAACAGAAGACCAATTTACATACATATTTGCATATGTCTATTTCTGCGCAGGTCTCCAAATGCAGGCATAATGGCTATGAAGCAAACAGAAATGTTGTATTTCTTTCTGGGTTGCTTATTTATTTACGTTACTCCAATTCTGCTTGATATCCTAAAATCTCTAAGCAGCTTACATCAAAAATACATATAATTCAATGCAAAGAACAATGCAAAGTGAAATAGAATAATATATGCATGGATACCTAAATAATAAAGAGCAGAACAGATCAGTGCCATGGTTGATTACAAGTTAAGGACAGCAGGTAGGTTCTTCCAATGTGGCCAAATCAACTGTGTGCTTTGCTCGCCTCTCAAGGCCCTTTTCCACGTACATAAGAACCCTGCCAGGACACACCAAGGAGCTTATCCAGTTCAGGAATTTCTCTAGTCCCAGGTTAAAGCCATCCAAATTCATGTCCATCACTAGATTCCATAGTTTAATGATGCACTTTTGTTCTTCCTTCTGTGGGTTCTGTTCAAGGATAGGCTGGACATGCACATGGTGGGCATGTCGTGAGCGGAGCCGGCTGGAGCCGGGGGTCAGACTAGATGGCCCAGGAGACCCCTTCTGACTCGCTCCGTTTGTATGTTTCTATGTTATTTATCCTTCAGCCAGACTTGGACTGGGCAGCCCTTAAAATAGAGGAAAACCTCAAATGGAGGGCTGTGTTCTTTCAAACAGGGCATGCAATCTCTCCATCTGGAGAGATATTCAAACATCCAACTCCCCTCCCACTGTCTGAAGTGGTTTGAGCCAGCAGTCAGTGGTGTGTTTTGCCTCTGAGTGTAAGACTGTCCAGCTTCAGGTGATGCGTGTATCATTTTGGGAAAGAGAAGAACTGAGCATCTGGGAGGGGGGTGTCCCCCAAGCTGGGCAGGCCATGGAGCAAGTGCATAACTGTTTGAAGGTTCTCCATCATATTGGATTCTTGTGCTGCTTCTTCTTCAGGATATGAGTTCTCTTCACACGCTGCAACAACTTGTACAAGTTCCCGGTCACATGCAGTCTGTCCCCCTCTTCCTCCTTTCTCAGGGCCCGGGAGGGCAGCAAGGTATGTGCCATTCTTACCTGTTCCTCTGTACTGATGGCCTGGCTGTGAAGACAAAAGCGAAAGCAAGCACGTTTGGGGTTGTTTTATTATTAATATTATTATTATTATTATTATTATTATTATTATTATTATTATTAGAACATTTCTATGCCGCCCCTTGCCGAAGCCTCGGGGCGGCTTACAAACACAATAAAATACAATAAAATCCAAAAATAACTATATAAAATTAAAATTAACAATATAAAATAAATAAAAATATAAAATATAAAAGTTTTGACCATTCCCATTCAATTTGATAGAAAAGAAGCGGCTTCCAAAACATAATTCAGAGTATGGCCCCACCCCACCCCCACCCCGTTGAAGCTAAGCAGGTCTGGGCTGGGCTGAGCTTGGAGGGGAGACCCCCCAGGAGTCGCATGTAATGGCCTTGAGAGAAAGCAGAGATAGAAATATAATAAATATATGCACAATCCGAAGCAGAACATTTTGGAGAATCAGTTTTGGGTTCTTGTGCTTTTGAGATAGTTGCGGAGTTGGCATGAGTGCCTGCTTTTCCATTTGGCATAATTTCTCCAGCGGACTTCTTGGCTTAGACGTCAAGAGGAGATTCTTCCACTATCAGTTTCCCAGTTCATGGAGGCCAGGCAGCAGCTTTGGCCACCTTGCAGTCTGGAAAGCACAAAAGTCGCACCCAAGGAAATTCTAAATCAGTTATGAAATGCACTGTCCATTTTCTCTGAGAAGCCTGGAAATGGTTCACTTCCCTCCCTCCCTTAGTCCCCAGACATAAAAAGCCCCTTGCAGAAGTTGTTCTACCTTTTTATTTTTTGGGAGGGTGGCCACCTTCTTCCTTTCCCTCCTAGTAATGCTCCAGAACAATGTTAGGTAGGGGACATTGTGGAGGATGGCAAAATAAAATAATAATTGAAAATAATAAATGGGTTAATAACAAAAGGAAGGGACCAATTTGCCATTTGCAGTGGCAGCACAAAACACCACCACCCTGCATTTTTAGGAGAAAAAGGAAAAGCAGATACTCAGCAGCCTCTGCCAATGGGATGGTGCATTTTGAGAGGCCTCAGACAGATCGGATATAAACATGCATGGCGTGGGGATCTGCTGAAAGCTGGCAAAGTCCATTCTGACTGACAGCAGCTCTCCAAGTCCTGAGGCAGAAACCTTGCTTTTGCACGGTATTTCACATGAATTTGGGGCTGCGAGTCATTCCGGGCGCAGCTCCTGGAGCCACAGAGTCATCCTTTCCGGGAGCTGCCTGTCAATCTTTTCCTTTCAGAATAAACTGTATTGACTTTCATCTATTCATATGCCCGCGCTCTCCACGAGCATCATCCGTCAGCCACCCTGCAGTGAGGAGGCCAAGTCATTCGGCTAATTTTGGTCTGCCTCATTTAGATCCTATCTCGTAGAGCACTGTAAAGATATTAAACGCGCCGTCTCAGTCTTCTGCAAGACCCGCTTGCCTCCTGCACGCTTAATTACATTTGCATGCGTGCCCCTAATTTGCAAGGTGCCTTGCAGATGAAGTGGTAGCCAGCCCTGGCCCTGGGGCTTCGACTGCTCGGTGTTCTCTCTCTGCCTCCCGAGACATGACATAAGGAGGGAAGTCGCCAGGGCGCTGCGCAACCGGGATTATGCGGCTGAGGAGCAGGGTCTGGAAGCAGCGAGAGCGATACTGCGCTGCGATTGTTGTGGTGACTCAGTCCACCACAACTGAAGCGGGACACTCCTTCACTGCCGTCTGCACTGTCAGCACTGTCTGAACCCCAGGAACTTTCAGCTCAGCCAGCCACTCCCTCCCCGCCCCTCCCCAGGACTCCCTTGCCGCTGAACCAGCCGCCCGCTGCGCTGCCGTTGGCTCCTTCTGCTCCTTCGGCTTGCTTCTGGCCCCCCGGAGGAGGCTAACCTGGCTTCCCTTCCCCATCCGGAAGCCTCACTTGGCCCAGAGTAGAATTGCAGCGGGGATATCCGAGCCTCGGAGGGGCTTGGAAATGCCTTGCTTGCACGCATGCACACCCAGTGCCGCTTGTGCTGGTGCTGGGTTTTCCTTTGGTTTTGTTGAGTTCAGCAACAACATTTGTTGCTGGCATATAAAGGCTGGAACAACTCGGGACCAAGTTACCCAGAGGGTGGCTTGCCCAGCACAGACCTGCTAAATAATCTCTACAGATATCGGAGGAGGGCCTGTGACCAGTTCCACAACGTGCGGCTTGCCAGCCGGCAGCAGCCTGGAACAGGGCTTTCCCGGGGCTGGCACCCACTTGGCTGAAAGCCTTCTCCCTTGACATGCCAGAGGTGCCGACTGCGGCACGCCTGAGCCACCAGTGAGAGACCAGCTTTTCCACTCAGGCCTTCACTGGCTTATTTAATTAATTAATTAATTAATTAAGAGTTTCTTTATTTAGAGTTTTTGTATGCCGTCCCCTTGCTATATAGCCTTGGGATGGCTCACACAAATAAATATAATACAAATACAAATACAATTAAAACCCGGAAACACCCTGGCTGCACAATTAAAACCTATAAATATTATACATTGTTAAAATATTGTTTGCATAAAAAGGTTATTGCACTGCCCAGGTTCTTGATATGTTTTATTTGTGAATGTTTTGATTCCCAAATGTTCTTTTGATTTTAAAGGCTATATGTATCAGATGTATGCAGTGACAGGAAAAAGTCACAAGTGTTCTTAACCAAGGAGTTGATGTATTTCCTTCTTTTAAATAAGCACTTTTAAAGTTTTGTATTTTAATTTTTATGTTGCAAATGACTCTGGGTGATTTTTTTTTTTTTTGCTCTAATCACTTGGTATAGAAAATGAATGATTGAATAAATCAAACAACCAGCAAGGATCCTTTACCACATGAGAAGCTAAAATCTGGCCAAGATGTTAGTTCAGACACCTGGAAGCAGAACACCAAACAGAATAGCTGGGATCCAGCAGAAAACCTGTATACAACTTTGCTCTTTCCCAGAAACGCACATTTTAATTTTTTATTTTGTATTGTCATTGTGTCATGAATTCCCACGCAGATGCTGGCTTGTCAGCAGAGTATAAGGACGGCTATCAGGAGTATGGTTTATGTTTACAAACTTGTCATGTTTGCAATCCTAGCAGTTTCTACTTTCAGGAATATTTGCTATTCCCTCCATTTGTATTTTTGTATATTAAATATGTGGTGTTGCTGTTTTAAATCTGTACTTCAACATGCACATATTCCAAAAATTCTTATTTTCATGCTGGGAGGCTAAAGCACACTTTTGGAAAACTTGCACAGAAATGTATGTTTTCCACATTCAAATGAGCCAAAACCCAGGCTGAAAATGAGTGGAAGGTGCTTCCAAGAACAGTTGATGAAATACAGCGGTGCAAGAGCAGGAGGGATGGCTGAGGCAGTATTCATTTTGTTGGTTTGTGTGTCTGCCATGCAAATCGCGAAGCTGGGAAAAGCCTGGCGCACGCCCCAGATGAAAATCTGCTGCCACATCTTACTTTTCTTTTTCATGACCTGCCCGTCTTTGCCCTGTGCGGCAGGTCCCTGTGCTAAGATGCTATTCTTTCTGGTGGAAGTGGCTAAGTCCCAATTTGGAAACACATAATGAAGACCGGGGATGGCAGCCAATTTGTCTGTTTGGTGACATGTCATCAATCCAATCTGCATATATTTTTCTGCTGTTGTTGCACCATTCAGCTCTGGAAGTGTGAAAGTTTCGCTGAGTGGCCTTAGGCAAGGCTGCATTTCACAGCCTCAGCTGCCTGTCTGCAAGGCAGGGATGCTGCAGCTGAACCGAATTACCTTTCAGGACTGGTGCAAGGGTTACGGCAATAAGGAGAGCCAAGCGCTTTGGATGCTCCTAGTGCATGCTCCTAGTCTGGGGGTGATGCACGGTGGACATGGAGGCTTATGCCTGAGGGGCACACGGGAATGTGCCAGAATGCTGCAGCAGTTTGAGATGCTTCCCCACACAAGGCAAATATCGTTCATTCCATCACTCCTGGAAGCTGGTGGGGCCTTTCCTGCATGTCAGCAGCTTCCAGGGCTGACGTGTTTTGCAGCCGCTCGCTGGGTGTTTTTTAGAGCAAGGATAATGAGGTGGGAAATCATAAAGGTGCAGCAAACTGGAATAAAGGTTCGTGTAAATTGGCAATCACACTATAACTCAGCATGACTTTGCGGTTGTATAATGCAGCCCATAGGAAGGTGGAGAAAGCCAAACCTCAGGATGGGAGGATCGTAAATAAATTTCCTTCCCCTGCAAAGAGAACAGCATGTGCTGCCTCTGTGAAGTGTTAGGTTAAACTCCTCGTGCAGAGAAGGTCTGGATGTTTTTATCTGTTAGCCATTAGTATTCTAATAGCAGTGGGTACTTTGCTTCACACATTCACTACATTAGCCGTGGAAGGAGAAGAAAAGTGGATTCACATATACATGTTGTCTATCACTGACTGTGGATGAGTAATGTTCGTGTATCCTGGAGGGTCTGAGACACTGTATTTTGAGGAGAAGGCAGAAGAAAGGAAGGTCTCCCTGCTTAATTAGAGGCAGATTCTTCACTGGACGGATGGATGGATGGATGGATGGATGTCCCCCAAAATGGGAGACTGGTTGTTTTCACTGGTCCAGCTTCTGCTGAGTTTGCTGAATGGAAACCTTTGATTCCTCAGAACTTTGGTGCCTCCTTCCTCAGGGTGCTCCTCCTATTTTGTGAAATGAAGATCCCCCAGTAGAGGTACCATCTCTGACCCAATCTCTCTCTCTCCCAGCTCTTCAGTCAAACCTCCTCTCCTTTCCTCAGCAACAGAGTGGGATCCTTCTTCCACAGCATGGACACAGCTTAGCATCTCAGGTACCTCGTCTTGGCTGTCTCACACCAGCTGTCAAATGACTGCATGTCCTTAGCAGCACTGGAGCTTGTTCTCATTTGCCTGTCACGCTGCTGTAGCCCAGCAATCCCACAGTGGCATCAGATATTAAACCCCACTGCCATCAGCTACACGATCCGTTGCTGCCAAAGAGTAAATCCCGCTGCATGCCAGCTATCAAATCCTGGGAAACATCACAGAAACCAAACATAGACTCCCAAAACCCCAAGTCCAAATATTCAGTGATTATTTGAGATTTTGAGGGAAATACTCAGCAGATAATGTACTGGCACAACATTTGTGCAATGGCTTTTTTAAATGTCCATTTAAATACCCTTGGTTTAAAGATCCATATTAAGAGCAGAAGGAGGCATTGCCATGCCTTTGCAGGCTCTGCATCATCACGATCCCTTCATGGCTTGTGTTTTTCGCAGGCGGTGGGGCGTCCCGGGCACCCAGGGTCATCGCTGGAACCCCACCTGGAGGTCCCTCAACATTTACAAGTTGCCAAACACTTGCCCTCCTCAGTGGTGGCAGATGAAGCGAACGACCTCGAGGAGCTAGAAAAATTTGCCAAGACTTTCAAGCAGAGGCGGATCAAGCTTGGATTCACCCAGGTGAGGACAGTCTCTTCCAAGCTGCTGTTTGGAAGGTCACCTCGCCCACAGGAAAGACCTTTCTCTACCAGGTCCACTGCAATGTCTCTCTGAATGACATAAAAAATGGGATCTTGGACATTCAGCCAGATGTGCAGGAGGCTGGAGCATCTCTCCTCCTTCACGAGGAGCAAGCATAGTTTCTCCCATCCATGAACACCCTTCTCCAGGACTGCTTCTTGGGGGAAGGAAGGACGGAATTTGGGTATGGCATCATTGGGCACTACCAAGACCCATAGCCAGTGTCAAGCCTTGGAAATCCCTGGCCTTCCTGCTCTCCTTTCCACCTAGATCATCTGCTCTCCCCAGGTCCAAGGAGAGTGTGGACCAGGGACAGCTTCCTCCATCTCCCTGCGCTCTGGTTCATGTTCTGTTCCACTTCCAATGGAAGGGGCAAAGAAATGAGCTGGCGTGTCAGTGGCAGAGGGGAAATACTCATTTATGGAGGGGATATATTATTGATCAGTGGCCCCAAAAGCTCTTGAAACAGAGGAAAAATGACAGGGAGAGAGGAAGAAAAGACACCTAGAAGGGAAGGACAGAGAACAAGAAACAGAGGCACTTTGTAAACTCTGGGTGATCATATTGGCATATTGTATAATTAGTATACGGTGCTTCGATAAAATCGGAAAGGAAAGGGATTCATCTTCATTTTCTAGGAAACACCTTGGGAAGCACCACATGTTCAAGGGCAGCTGCACAAACAATTCCTACTGTTTTCAGGGGTGGTTGACACCACACACACACACCTGCCACTGCAGGAAATGTGTTCAGCTGCACAAAAGGGAGGAAATTTTCCCTCTTCTTTTTGTGGGTCCCACAAGCCATGCAAGTCCCCAAACAACAAGCAACAAGTGAGAAGTCAGAGCGAAGCACCTTGGAGGCAGAGCTGAGGTTCCTCTGGGTCAGAAAAGATGGCAGTGGAAAGAGAACACCATTGCCCTTTTCCCAGTGAATCTGAGGGTGGTGGAACTAGACACCGAGTGGGAAACCAGTGCTTCAAGCTCCTTTGCTGTTTCTCGACCCTCCTCCCACCTGTAGGGTGACGTGGGCCTAGCCATGGGAAAACTCTATGGAAATGACTTCAGCCAGACCACCATCTCTCGCTTTGAGGCCCTCAATCTGAGCTTCAAGAACATGTGTAAGCTAAAGCCTCTGCTGGAGAAGTGGCTAAGCGATGCAGGTAGGACCAATGGCGATGTGTATTTTCCCTCTGGACCACTCCATGTTTCTCCATTTCCGTGTTTGGTTCATGCATTTCCAGAAAAGCATTGCCTTCAACTTCTTTCCAGATGTTTTCTGGCATGTTTTCAAAGTTCTAAATTGATTGGGATCTGATCGTCTTTTGTTTTCCCATTAGCCAAAAGTATTTCGGGTGAAACATTAGATTAAAAAAATAAACGAAAAAGTATTGCAGCCAGGCTACGATCCTATACCTGGGAGTAAGTCTTGTTGAACCAAGTGGGACTGACTTCTGAGTAAACATGGATAGAATTGCACATCTGTGCGGCCAGATGCTGTATTCAAATATATTCAAGGCTTTGTAGTTGTTACATGCCATCAAGCCATCTTTGATTTGTGGCAATCCTATGAATAAATGCCCTCGGAAAGTCCTGTCCTTGCTCAGCTCTTGTAAACCCAAGACTGTGGCTTCCTTTGTGGAATCCCTTCATCTCACTGCCAACCTGCCTCTTCTCCTGCCTCCAGCTTTTCCTCGCATTCTCGTCTTCTCCAGTGAGTTTTGCCTTCTCATGATGTGTCTGAAGTATAGCAGCCTCAGTTTCTATCATTCTTGCTTCCAGGAGAAGTTCTGACTTGGTTTGACCCAGGACCCACTTGTCTGTCTTTCTGTTAGTCCAGGGTATTCCCAAAAGCAGTGCTTTTGATAAAAAATATAATTTGTCCCTTACGTTAAGGATGGGCCACCTGTGGTCCTCCAGATGTTTGAGCCTCCAACAGCTATCAGCCCTCACCAATGGCCACATCATTTAAGACTGATGGGAGGTGGACACCGAAACATCAGGTCCACCCCTGCCTTGCACTGTTTGAAAGTTTCAGGGGGGAAATGAAAGCACTGAAACCGATCAAATGCACCTGTAGCAAGGTTAAGTGTGTATAGGCAGACAGGAATACACAGATGTTGCTCTATTCTTACGCAATTTGGGATTTTCGGCAGTTCCTATTTCTTCCAGGGCTTGGTTTGGTTTTGTAGATTTTACCTAACTTTATTGGCTTTGCAGTTTCAACATGTTCTTGGGCTGGAGACTTATAGGACAAGGGAGGGAACTAAATCTTACATCTCCTGAGATTTTCAGGCTTCAGCAGGTATATAAACTGATGCTGCAGTTTTGCTGAAAGAGATGGGAAGGCTCGTGGATTGTACCACTGCGTTGGTCCACACGAGGGCGATAGAGTGAAATGTATTCTCCAAACAGGGAGGATAAATGAATACATTTTCCAGAATTAACCTGGGAAAACAATGCCTATTTGGAAGCACACCAGAGGTTTTCATCTGGCTGGCTGTTAAATAGAACAAAGACAGAAGGTGGACAAAATGAAAACGAAGTTGTTGCGAGACACAATAAAAGCTTCCTTGAAGTTCTCTTATGATGGATAAAAGAGTTACACGTACATCCCAGCCTTTAAGTATTTCCCAATGAGGTCTGATTGTACATTTGCCCTGCCTCACCCGCAGAAATTTACAGGACAACTGGACCATACCACCTTGAATGTATAGCCCTCTTGTGTTTACCCGTCAGTGCCACTGTCTTTTGCTTTGGTTTGCATTCTTTTGCATTCTGTTGCCAGAAAAAAAGTCATTAAAAAAGAGAATACTTTGCTTTTTGGTAGTTCTAGGGGCTTTTCCATGGAAGCACTACTAGGTATTTAGATCTCAGATCATTGTGGTGAGAGATATAAAGACAAAGATGTGTTGCCACAAACCTGGCCATCAACATGGACGAGGGGATTCTCCAACTCGTGACAGGTGAACCTTGTCAAAGCCTGCTTGGCATGATAACCTCACATTATCTGCAGCTTCAGCAGCAGGATTCTTCTCACTGCCAGATGCTGGGCAACCTCGGGGAGGAGGCTGGAGTGCTCCCATCCCGCCACGAATGTCCCACTTGGGCGTCCGTAGGTCTTTTGACCAATCCAGCACACACGTAGGAGTGCTTTATGATGTAAGCCTATCCATGGCTGCTGGTCCTCATGACTATGTGCTACTTACAATATCAGCAGTACAACCATGCTGAGAAACATGGGCGGAGAGCTCTCTTGCATTCATGTTCTACTTGTGGGTCTTCCGTGTGCAGCTGGTTGACCACTGTGTGAACCAAATGTTGGATTAGATGGACCTTCAGCTAGCCAGCCCAGCAGGGCTTTTCTGTTGTTTGGATTTCGTTCCCCTCACCCAAACTACCATGTAATTTTTGAATGTGTCTCTTGCCTGTCTCCTCCCATGCAGAATCTTCCCCTTTGGACTCTGCGGTCAGTGCGCCCAGTTCCTACCCATCCATGAATGAGATGTTTGGACGCAAGAGAAAGAAGCGCACCAGCATCGAGACCAACATCCGCTCCACGTTGGAGAAACGGTTCCAGGATGTAAGAGGAGCATCCCATTGCGCATCAGAAGTGGGGGAGGGCTGGTGGTGATGTCACAAGGCCATGCTCCAATGAGCTGCCAAAGGCTCGACTGGAAGGGTGACAGAGGATGGGCAAACAGTCCTGGAAGCTTGAATGGGAAAAGCAGCAGAGCGAATCCTTGCAAGATTCTGGAGTCTGCCAGCCAAGCACAGCCAGAGTCTGACTCACTGCTCACGGCAAAGCCCCGAGCTGCATTTCTGGCCTGATCAGCCCCAGGATAACCAGGGTGGCTGTTGGGGGAGAAAGCTGGAGCTGTGCTGAGACCGAGGAGAGACAACTCAGTGTCTTCCTTCCTCCATTCTGCAATCTCACGTGGCTCACTCCAGGGCACTCCATGACATGACAACAGGAGGCTCCTAGCTCAAGATGAGTCCTTTTTCCTCAGCTGCGTCCTGAGTTGTCCTGTCCAGCATTGTTTGCTTCAGAAGGGCTAGTTCAGCACAGTTATTATATTTTGGCATCTGATTGATGGACATCAACCTAGGTTGGGTCATCCCAGGTCCACCACCAACACTACCTGTTTCCTCCATAGCTGCTGTTGTGAAAAGGGAAAGAGAGAACCCATCTCTGTTTCATGGGTGTGCTCCGGGGAATGAGAGAGATGCGTGCATTGCACTTAAATTGGGCCCTACTGGTACAGGAGGGAGCTGAAGGGCAGGTCCTTGGTGGCAGACTCCCATGCGGTGCTCGCCCTGCCTCTGAGCAAGCTGTGCCATTGGATCCGCCTCGCTCATGTTGGCCTTTGTCTCCACAGAACCCCAAGCCCAGCTCGGAGGAGATCTCCATGATCGCTGAACAGCTGTCCATGGAGAAGGAAGTGGTCCGCGTTTGGTTCTGCAACCGACGCCAGAAAGAGAAGCGCATCAGCTGCCCGATGCCCTCGCCCATGAAATCCCCCCTCTACAACTCCCGACTGGTGAGGGCTGCACTTCCGAATGGGACAGACTCCTGTCTCTTCCTTCTCTGTGGGGCTGATGAGATTAATGATGGCAGAGCATAGCTCGGATCCTTGCCGGTCCGCTCTCCGAGATCCCCAGTGGCACGTGATGGGAAGCCAGCCACAAGAAGGGCCAGATGAGCATTTTGCATTTGGTCTTGTCTTCATGCGGACACATTGGGAAGTCAGTTCTGCCTGCTTCTTGCCTCAATGGGATGGTGGTGTGACCACACAGTAAATGTTGCCAGTTGTATAGGCTCAAACCTAAGCACCTGCGTGGCATTCTGGCTCACAGGGAGCTGAAAGGCCATGTCCCTTGATTCAAACCTTGCATGGTGGCTTTGGGAAACCATGACTTCTCTCACCCCAACCCCATCCCATGTGTAATATCAGGGAATCCTATGGACCGACCTTACGGGATCATTGTCAGGGTTATTCAGCTAGTGTGTCATGAGCCCGGAAATGTTTAAGTCCTTAGGCAATGGGACATTCTAATGACAATGATGTGTGAAAGGCAGGTATCCAACTGAAACTGTGCACGACGGAGGACCTCAACCAGGTGATACAACCCCTGGGGCCAGCAGCGAGGGCGCTGAGTCAGTGGCAGGGAGAGCACCGTTCCCTGACTCATCGGTCCTGAGTCAGTGAGGCAAGCGCCCTCCCATGACTCAGCATGTACCGCTTCCGGCAGGTTAATTCCTTCTCCCTTGGCATTGTCTCTGGATGCCGGGGAATCCCAGCTGAAGAAGCTGTCCCCCAGGGGTGCCCACAGCAGCAGCAGGTGAGCAAAAAGGACAGTTCTTGTTCAAGATTAGCGATGCTGTAGGTAATTAAACTGGTCTTCTGGATGCTGTAGAGTTTTATTTTTGCACTTTGTTCCCTTCCAGTTTAAACTTGGCATCTAGCTTTCAAGAAAGATATTCAACTCAACTACCAATATTCCAAATAAAAAGCAATACTTTTAAGCCCAGAATAACCCCAGATGTTCAGTGGTTAGTGTGATGGACTGGGACTGGGGAGGCCCAGGTTCTCATATCCAGTGAGCCATGAAGCTCACTAGGGGCAGGGGGCTTTGGGCTGGTTACTTGCTCTGAGTCTAATCTTCCTCACAGGGTTGTTGTAAGGGCAAAATGGGGTGATCGCTGACATTTTTATTAATGATTTAGATGAGGAAGTAAAAGGAACAATAATCAGACTTACAGCTGATACAAAACTGGGTGGAATAGCAAATGCCTGGGAGAACGAATGGAGATCCAGAGCAATTCTGATGAACTTGAACACTGGGCTGAAAGCAACTAAATGAGATTCAGTAGGGACAAATGCGAAGCGCTCCACCTAGGAAAAAGAAACCAAATGCATTGATCCAAGACCAATGTATCAGTTCAGGTAGACCACCCAGAGCTGTGCATGCTTACTCAGATATTTGTCCCACAAAATACAATTTGTTCTCCAATGCACGTGTACAGGATTGCGACCCGTGGCAATCTCACGCACCAACATACATATCAAGGTGTCAGTGGGGGTGTGGAATTAATTCAGCACCAGTAAAGCACCAGTCATTCCAGCTGGCTAGAGAAACTGTAGGACTAGACTCAATTAGAGAAAGGTTAGTTGATTTAACATGTGTTGATTAATCAATTGACGATGGATTAAATTGGTGCATATTTAGAGAGGGGGCAGCTCTAACTCACTGCCGTCTGATTGGATAGACTCATCCAGTTCTGAGGAAGAGGCAGAAAGTAGACTTCACAGTTCCAAGGTCACCTGGTGAAGAGTCTCAGACTGGCCCTGAAAACCAGCCTACCCTGGAAAAGGAAGGAGACATCTTGGAACTGTAGAAGGTGGTGGAGACCGGCAGGAGTGCCTTGTCCCCATAAGGAGATGCCAGGTGAAGCAAATGGACCAGTTAAGGAGTGGCCCTCATCCAAGTCTTCAAGAAGCAGGAGCTGCCCAGAGGATGGAGTCAGGACATTCCTGGGAAGGAGGAGATGTTTCAGCTTTGATTCAGCTCTTCTCATCAACAGATGCTATTCTCCCATCCCCAAGAGAGCACTAGTTTGATTTATACTTGCAAGCTGTAGAGCTGTAATAAAAGGGCTGTGCTTTGAAGGGTTTGTCCCAGTCTGCTGGAGAGGGAACGAGGCGGAGACAATAAGCTTGTGGCAATATGTTTGCATGTGAGCAAAAGGCATTGTTATGAAGTGTACTCCACTTGCTTTGGTTTTAGATGGACACGTGTCATCTTGGAAGGGGTGTACTCACCTGGCTGTGAGAGCCATGGCAGGGAACTCCCTCTTTTTATGCAATCTCAGACACACGCACATATCAAGTGACAGCCAGGTGCTTGCCTTTTTCCGTGTGTATAAGCCCTTGTGTTTAACGATCACCTGTCTGTTTAACTGGAGCATGTGCTTCATCAATCAAAAAGTGTTTTAATTGGTGAATCCAACTGAACGATCAAGTCACAGTCATATTCCTTAGATACGTGAAGGAAGCAGCTAACAACCAAGAGCTTTCCTTTATTTGAGTTAATGCACCCCAGACGCCAACTTCTCTCAGCCCAAGGGCTGAATTCATGCTTCGGAGAAGCTCTCACAGGTCTCACTCCAACAAGGGAGTGATCCAGTCCAAACTGGGGACAAAATATCAGCTTGTTTCTTACTGTAATTAATTTCAGCTTTTGGGAATGAGGAAATCCTGTGTGAAGGCAGGGAAACTATTGTGGGAGGGAAGGTGTACAGCCTTCTGAGGAACCCCAGGGCACTAGATTTGGCCTCCAAGCCTGAGTTCCAACACCCTGTTGTACAAACTTACTTGGGACTAAATAAGTCCCGGTGGATTCATCAGAACTTCTGCACATGTCTACATGAAGAAGTGTGCTAAACAGCCTTTCTAGTTGCATACTATTTCAATTATGTGATGTATAACCCAAGACTGAGCCTTTAACTGTTCCCCCAAATGATCCTTACCTTGTCTCTTCCCTCTTCCAGGTTTCTACCTCAGGATCTTTGGGTCCACTCTCTGTTACGCCTGTCCACAGCACTATGCACGGTGCAGGTACATCCACTGAGAGAGCTTTTCTCCAAGGGCAGGGGTGTCACCTTGGTGCCCCTGGGCACACCTGTTTAATCCCCCCATAGAAGTGCATGGGTGGCATTGATTTGCAGGGGAAAGAGTCCTGACGTTGCAGTTGGAGACTTCGCTTCCCCTAGGGCAACCCTGTTCCCCCACCACTTGGACGGTTGAGCTGCCGTCACCAGGAGTCGCCGGGGGAGTCTGTGTGCATCTCCCCTTCCCAGAAGAAGGTTGGCAAGAGGGGTGGGTGCCCAGAGCAAGGAGGCAGCCTGGCAAGCTGCAAGGGAAAGCACCAAGTCCAGGTGCCCTTGGCCAAGAACTGCAGGGCTGATGAAAGGGGAAGCCAAGGATTGATCCGAAACAGCCAGTCCAGCCTTCTGATGGTTTCCTCTGTTGCACAGTGACATCATCCTGTTCTCCGGGCAGCTCCAGCCGGCCCTCCTCCCCCAGCTCAGGAATCCATGCCAGCAGCCCCGGCATGTCCCAGAGCAACTCCAAAGCGGCCATCAGCTCTTCAAGTTTCAACTCTTCTGGGTAAGGCCGTTGGGGACATGAAGCCCCTGACCGTGATCACATTGAAGGAAGAACAGAGATGGGAGGCAGGCCAAGCAGTAGTATAACGCATCCTCCAACTGCCCACTGGAGTTGCTACCTCTTGGACCACACCTCTCATCATCCCCAGCCAGCAGTGCTATTGGCCACGTTGGCTGGGCAGGCTGGGAGTCGTAGTGCAATGTATCTGGGCCTGGGGAAGACTGTGATAAAGAAAAGGCCTGCCTGAGCATAACTAAAAAGCACTTTTTTTCCCATTCCTGGGAAATTCTCTTTCCCGGGAGTGGGAAAGACAGGCAATTGTACTGAGAATTTTCTCAATCACATAGCAGGGCAGTTAAAAATGCCCACTGGAAACTTCAGGGTGCCTTCACACTAGCCTGACCTTTAGAATGGCCATCTTTTGACCATTTTTTATGGTTTTTAGATAGCTTTGTTGCTGCATTCATTTGAGTACAGGTTGGCTTGGTTATTTTTACTTATTTCTTGCAAATTATTTTCAGCTGCTTTTATGCTGGAACTGTGTTTTCTGTTTCCTGTGCTTTTTTCAAACCTATTTTGTAGCAGTGATAATGTTTTAACCCAGCCTGTCTAATGTGGATTATCAAGGTATTGTTGAGACTTTTTAGGGTCACTGTGCCTTTCATTTAAAACTTCCTTTATGTGAGTTCGGGCAAAGGCCCCAGTTCCCATCCCCAGCACCTTCAGGCAGGGCTGGAAATAAAATCCTGGAGAGCTACTGCCAATCAGGGTCTGCAGTGCTGAGCAAGATGGACCAATGCCCTGATTCAATATAATGCAACTTCTTCAAAACAGAAACAGGGTGAGTCAGAAGGGGCCTCCTGGGCCACCTAGTCTGACCCCTGGCTCCAGCCGGCTCTGCTCATGACATGCCTACCTACCATGTGCATGTCCAGTTTTTAAGACTCCTCTGCTCCCGAGAATGTGTCCTCTAGCGAGAATAATCTAACATATATATTTTGTGTCTTTTTGATGTCATTCCATGTGCGCAGCTCGTGGTACCGATGGAACCAGCCCACCTACCTCCACTGAAGCTCCATTTCTAAAGGAGAAACCAAATCTGTCTTCCTCTGCTATGCCAGAGAAAGGAAGCCTTAATGTCCTGCAGCAGATTAACTTCTCGGGAAACAGCAGCTCGACCGAATGTTTGGCGTGATGCTGCAGGTGCCTTCCATGGGTCAGACCCTGACCTCACCTGATCCGCTCAAAACTGCCACAGGGACTAAGAGAAGAACTGCTAACGGGATCCCCCACCCATTTGAGGGACGTAGGGACCTGTGAATCCCTTGTGCCACTGCATCAATCCATTAACTTATCAATCTCAGGCATTTTTCCTCCTGGTGCCTTACGATGTTTATTCATAGCTTATGGCTGATGATCTTGAATCAGAAAGGGTTGCGATCTTCTCTCTTGTTCATAAATACTTTCCTTGGTAGGCAACTATGGAGATGCATCTGTTTGCAGATCTAAACACCCCAGTGCACCCTCAAGGCATCCCTAAACTGAGCCAAATTAGATGCAGTAAAAAAAAAAGATTTTAATCTGGCTGTCATTTTGACATCCTTTGGATGCCATTCCATAGCAAAGTGACTTATTGCCGGGGAGTGATTCACTTAACCTCCCAACTCAAAATAGCAAAGGGTGTAGCTGCTGCTGTTGTTTTGTCACTGGTTTTCTGTTTTTTTGTTTTGTTTTTTTTTGTTTTGGTGGCTTAGATTGATGTCTGTTTTGTTCCACAAAAGGAAAAGAAGAGCAGGAAGCCCATATTTAAAACCAAAACTCACAAGAGACGGTCAAAAGGACTCTCAGGTGCCTATAGAAGACATTTACTTTTGCCCAATGCCTTGCATGTTAAATCCAAGGAAATAGCTGAAAGTTGCTTACCTGAATATACAAAATAAAGAGAAGCCGCCTGAGATGAAGGAGAGTGTCTTTTCTGCAGCATGTTTGGCAACAGTGGATGTTCTCTATAGGCACTTGAGAGGCCTTCTGACTCTCTCTTGATGGTTTCTGTTCTGTTTCACATACACTTTAAGATAGGAACCTGCAGTTTCTAGGGAACAAAAATATCATAGACATTAGGAATGAAAGGAAGAAGGATGATGTAGGGCTCCATTTTTTGCATAGATGCTCATTTCACCTGATCTTGCTTCCAGGCACAAGTGTTCTATTATTTTTTCCTGAGCAGAAAAGCATCTTTTTTGAATGCCAAAAATGTGCACTTCTTGAAGTACAGGGAAAGATATTTTTCCCCCATTGGCTAAAGCATGAAAAGACAGGTTTATGGGACAAATATTGATTCCAAAAGTGCACACCTGTGCAGGTGCACTGTTTTGACCCCAACTGCACCTCAGACAACTGAAAACATTCCCACAAATTAAGTGTAGGTTTATGAACAGAGCATGTGAACAGAAATGAAATTATCAGAGATTCATTGCATATTTTAATTATATTTGTAAACCGCTCTGAGAGCTTTATGCTATTCAAACGGTATATAAATGCTTTAAATATATAAATGCTTTGACTAATTGTGTCCCAGGCCATGGAGACTTCAGCTCAGGTTGATTGTGTGCAGGAAAAAGTCTTTCTTTTTATGCATTTATTTGGGAGAAGGTATTTTGGAAGGGCCAGGCCCTGAGGTACACATGTTCATTTTTGACGTCCATCACAGCTTTGATCAAACTGGGCTGGAAATTTTTCACACACACTAAGTTAAGCCATATTTGGAAAAGGCAAAATTAACTGGGTGCCTTGTGAAATTCCTGTGATGGAGATCTGAGTTCTAATCCCCACTTGACCCTAAAGTTCACCGGATGTCTTTGGGCCTGTCACACGTTCTCCACCCAACCAGCCTCACAGGTTTGTTATTTGTGAAGATCAAAAAATGGAGCTACATAAGCTGCCTTTGGTATGTAAGCTGCTTTCACAAGAGGAAAAAAGGTGGGATATAAATGCAATATAACAACAACAGAAACACATGTCCACTGTGTCATAACCTGAGTGCTTTTGACGGGGGGGAGCAATTAAGGAAAACATTTTTAGTACATGAAAAGTTAGGTGTGTGTCCACAAACCCAATTCTATAGAATCTCCACCCCATCCTTAAAAAAAAAAAAAAGGACCAGATCCAGGTGGGTAGGTGTGAAACTGAGTAGACCAAAACTGGTTACCATCTTTTCTAATCCATTTCACTACTTTCTTATAAGAAGTGGCTGCAACTTCAGAATGGGAAAATGAACCACTTTCTGCTCTCCAGAGTCTGGCTACACACACACCCTTTCCTCTGCTCCATTTGGCTTATATATTTATCAAGCTGTCAAAAATGGGTTAGAATTACTGCCAGGTGTGTATCCTTTTGCTCCAGATAAATAATTGTGCGGCAGATGGCCAGGGAGGGAGATTGGGGTCTGCGGAAGCTTCTATATGGCTTTTCCTCTGAAAATGCATCCTTTCCTTTAGGAGAAAGTTCCTCTGGGAAACGGATAGGCACAGATGCCTTGTGTTGCCCAGTTTGGCTCTTGAGAAACAGTCTCTGGAACAAGCAGGAGATGAGCTGACTGTGGGTTGGAAGATTCTCTTTCTGAAAGGCCATTTTCCTACGTAAGCCACATTTGCTCCTTCGAAGATTCTCACTGTCCACTGTGGGTCCATTTGCCATCATATTGATGGTGTTGAATGAATAGGAAGGTATCACGAGTCAACACCCCCAACCAAATTTGCGGCGTTGATGGCTGTTCTTTTCATTCTGCCCATGGCATTTTCATTTTAGCTCCTGAGCAGAGAACAGGGTCTGTGGTGGCCGTAGCGGCATTTGCAGGGAGACGTGCGTGTTGTAAATAGCTTCTCTGCCCTCCTTCCCATCTCCTGTAACTTTTACTTTTCTCTCTTTGGGAGAACAGTTTGTATAACTCAGGTGCGAATTTTGAAGATGTTATGTGCATATTGTTTGGATTTCATTAAAATCATTTTAAATGCTGGGAGCTTTTTTTGGATCAATGTAGGACGTGTTGCAGTGGGCTGAGGTGAGATTCCTTTATTCATGTAACTAAGGCCTGTTCTCATGACCCTTTCAGCTGTGTGGTGATCATGGAAACCAATTGGTCAGAAGCTGAGATGGAGCTGGAGGAGATAAGCAGGAAAGTTTGTGCTTGGGCGTGGAAGAGGACGCAGGAGGGGGTAACCTTGCGCAAACCTGTCTGCACATGGGCACATTCGGTGTAAGGCACCCACGTTCCACACAGAACATAGAAACAGAGCGAGTCAGAAGGGATCTCCTGGGTTATCTAGTCTGACCCCTGGCTCAGGCCTGCTCCATGTGCATGTCCAGCCTATCCTGGAACACCCTCACTGTTGGGGCTTCAACCACCTCCCGTGGAAACCCATTCCATGCCCCAGGGGTCCTAACCATCAGGAGGTACTTCCTGGCATCCACCCTAGATCTTGGTTCCCTGAGCTTTGCTCCATTGGCGCGCGTCCTGCCCTCCACTGCAGGGGGGAAAAGGTCACAACCCACCTCTGCATGGCACCTCCTCACATACCTGCATGTTGCTAAGAGGTCCCCTCTCCATCTCCTCCTCTCTGGGCTGAAGAGGCCCAGTTCCTTCGGTCTCTCCTCACATGGCTTAGCCTGCAAACCAGCCACCATCCTAGTGGCCCTTCGCTGCACCGATTCCATCCCAATTCCAATCCCTGCACCTCCTGCCTGAAACTTGCCAATGGCCCCGACAGCATGGACCCAGCCAGACTGCCTTGCAAGCTCACCCCACCCAACGAAACCGTTGCAACGGTGTTTTTCCAGGTGCTGTGGAAAACACGGGGGATTCCGCTGAGTCAGCATCTGGACTGCTTTGCTGCACTGCTGTCTGCAGCCATGAAGTCGGATGGAGAGGCGTTAGAAATAGTGTGGGTTGACCTCACAGCTGGAGCGATTGCTCTTACCGCTCCTGCTCTTGCCTTGAGGAATGTGGGCGAGAAGTTTTACAGGCACTGAGCTTCTGGGCAGGTAAAGTGGTGGGTCGTGCCTATCTGCAGGATGGTAAAGGCTCTCATGTGGCCTGTCACCTGGCCTGTTGGAGCCTACAGCGCTGCCCGCTCCCTGTCGCGTTCACACCGTAGGTGTGGGGAGGGAGGGGGTCCAAGGTGAACGTATGGGTTGTTTTTACTCTTCCATCCCATTAGATCCATCTTGCATGTTCTTCCTCTTGCAAGGAACCCCGTGGCTCTCAGAGGTCTCTTCCCCTCCTCACAACAACAGCCCTGCCAGGTAGGTTAGGCTGAGAGTCCCTGACTGGCTTTGTAGTGTGTCTGAGGGAGCATGAGTCCTCTCTGCAGGAACACACTGCGCTCCAAAGTCTCTGCAGAGGGGTCAGCTGCAGGCAAACCTTTTCTACCTTGCATCAACACTGGCACAATTTCACCCCGGAAAAATAATCCTGTGACTAGAAATAAATTGCCTAGAGTGACCCAGGAATGATCTTCCGAGATCTTCCAAAGAAAGTTGGATTTGTCCCCCATCACAGAAGCTTCCACCATGGGAAGTGCTGTCCTGGTCGGGTGTTTGGAAAGGATAAAGTACCCAGTAGTTTTCGATGCCCCTCTTCTAGGAGGATGCTCTGGGAACCCTCCTTGAAGGAGGTCAGGAGAGAGAACGCTCGGAGGGCCTTCTCCGTGGTGGCGCCCTGGCTGTGGAATGTGCTCCCTAGAGAGATCCACCTGGTGCCGAAGTTATATGCTTTTCGGCACCAGGTCAAGACCTTTTTATTTTCCCGTAATTTCAGTGTTTAAATATTTCAACTATGTTTTATGCTCAGTCGTGGATTATTCTAGGCTTATATGTCTTTATTGGGTGCTGGGTTTGTAAGCTGTCCAGAGATGTGCAACGTAATTGGACAGGATAAAAATACCCAAATAAAATAAAACATAAATGAAATAAATGCTCGAGATCAGATTTTGCAAGATGGCAACACGGGAGCACTGTGGGCTCTTGGAAGAACCCCAGAGAGTTTCCGTCCTTAGAAGCCTGGCAGCACCTTTGGTTCCAATGAATCTCCAGTGAGATTCGGTGTAATTTAAGAATTACAGCCCTGACAAAGGATGTCCCGATGATTATGCTGGAAACAAATGAATCCTTAGCAAGATACTTTACAGTGTTGCCATGCTGTTATTAATCAATTAGCACACTCCTTAGAAATGCAGGCCTCTGTTGCACCAGCGCTCTTTGAAGATTGCGACAGCTAGCTGTGCTCAATCGAGTGCAAGTTAATCCTGTTTTGGTCCCAATTAAATGAGTGGTGCAGAATTGCATGCTCTGTTTGATACTCAATGGGATTTCAGTGTGCCTACAATGGGCCAGCTGCAGACAACCTGCCCAGCGTGTGTGTTCACTATGAATGCTAAACACAATTTCAATTCGAATTGAGTACGAAATTCTGCATCTTGAAAACTGCCACTGTTTAAAAAGTTTCTAGTCCTCAAGAGGTGTGAGCAATATTTGGTGAAGGAGCAGGGGGAAAGCAGAGCCTAAGTGTCATTTCTATTGGTCAGGGACAAGGCTTCCCTGCGCAGCTTGTTGCTCTTTCCTGTGATGGTTACAAGCCACATAAATTACTCAGCCTAGCAAGTACATGCAAGCTGGCTTCGGGGGCAGAAAATGCACCTGTGGTTCCAGCAGGAGGGAGAGAGTTGGATCCCACTGTTCGGTGGCAGCACTTCACCTGGATTTCCCTTCATGGAAACTCTCCAGGAGTAGCCAAACTGTGTCTGGCTTCTAGCACGATTGTCTGATAGCAGCTTAGCGGTGGCTGCTGGGATACTGAGTACATACCGAACAATGTTTGGGGCAGCCATTTGTGGCAATTTGTACAGGGGAAAAAGATTTGACTTCAGCCTGTGAGATACTGGGATGAGTATTAGGACGGTGACTGTGATTGCCTATGCCCCCTCCCCAGCCGCATGCCAGTGCCTCCCCAAAAGAGAATGCCTGCATAGAACAGGGCCTTCTCGGGGTGGTCCCCTATTGCTGGGATGCTCTCCTGCTCAATGCAAGAGACTCACTCCCAGGGAATTGATGGCATATGATGGGACCTTTTAACGGTTGGTGTTGTGGGACAGCAGAGGTGGTGGGGGGGCCAAATCCTATCTTTTTAAATTGTTTTATGCCATTGGAATGAATCCCAGCAAGGCTGGTACATGCCAGGAGCTGCAGAATTCCTCTTCTTCCTTTCCTTTTTCTGTCTACACATGCCTAGGAATGAGCCTCAAACCGGTTTGCCTTTTCAAGGGCTTGCTGCTTTGGTGCAGGACAGGCAGCTTGCCTCCAAACCCCAGATCCTGGGGGCAGAAGAGGGGGTGGGGCTGCTCTTCGGTGCCCTGATGCATGAGCCTCCCGTGGACCTCCGGCGGGCTGCTTCAACACAAGCGCTTGGCCGGAGAGGCCTTTGGTCTGGCCTCCCGGCTCTGACCCTCGGGCTGCTGCCGCTGAGACAAGGCCGGAGGTGGCTCTCTTTATGGGCAAAGGAATGGGAGGCGGAGATGCTTCCTGTTGCCTTGTCACGCTCCGTGCCTGCAGTTCCTGTTCCAGAAAAGCTTGAGCCAGTGTGCCCGATTTCAGCCACGTGGGGTTTCTTTGCTTGTCTCTGCTCCTCTCACTGGGGAGATGGGATTGAGCAAATATTCACCGCGGGCAGATGGAGATGCTGCCTGCAGCCAGGCACTTTTGGCTGCCTTGGAAAGGCATGTTTGGACAAGGACACTTGACAGCTTCAGCAGGAAGCAACGGAGCTCGCAGCTCATCTTGGCATGAGTTCAGAGCAAGGATGAGTCCAAGGGGCAACAAGGCCTAGCAGGCGCTCCCCTCCTTCCTAAAAACAAAAAGACTATTTCCCACTAGCCCACCTTTCCCCAGCACAGCCACCTCCAGATGACGCAGGCTACAACTCCCATCAGCCCCAACCGTGCAGGTAGGTTGGGCTACAATCTCTGCCAGTGCCAGCAGCCCAGCTCAATCACACCGTATCTCCTAAATACACAATTCCAAAGTCACTGTATGCTGAAGTTCTTACCCTGCTTGAGACTGTGCTCTGCAAATCGAGACTTTTCCCACTGCATCTCCGGTCGCTGCACCAGAATGCTTTGTCTTGGGCAGGGCCGTCTTAACAGCACGATGGGCCCCGGGCAAAGCAGTGTACCGGGGCCCCTACGGCAACTACAACTCCTGTTATTTTTGGAAGTTTCCCAATTTTCCAAGGGTTAACAGACACAGATTAGCATGGGGCCCACGGGCGAGTGCCCATCAGGCCCATGCGTTAAGACGGCCCTGGTCTTGGGTGCCCCTGGTGCAGAGGAAAGCTCAGAGCGAACGCCATGTCCTGAGCAAAAGCGGCAGCTGACCCCCGGTGAATTAGAACGGCCCTTCCCCACGTGTGCCTCAGCACCCCGCAGCATTGTAAGGTCCCCACCCGTTCAGGCCATTTCCAGTTAGCATCTCTTTGGGGAGGAGGTGACCATCTGGATAAAAGTTGTGATGGGGGTTCTTTAATATTAATTGATATTCATATTCCCTCAGTTTCCTACCTGCTTCTTGGAACATACTGAAAGGTGAATGCAAATGGTTTCTCTGCTCCCTTTTGACAATTGAAAGAGTAATATTATCACCCTGGAACCCTAAATGGTCACTTTCAGCAATTCTGCGGGATAAGGACTTAACAATACTTTTACGTTTTTCACAGGCAGTCTCTAGGCATAATCTACAAGTGGACAAATACGCATGCTCAGTCTGCCTTGTTTGAAAACTACGGATAATTATGCCTATGGATGTTGTTCTGAGAAGAGCCACAAGTGACCTCCTATAAAGCACCTTCTTCTGTTCCCAGCATCTCTTAACTTTTCCCTGTGTTCTCCACCAGGATGCCAAACCTTCGGCATAGCCCAACGCTGGCCTCAACACCAGCCGTGATTTTTGGGGGGCATCCCAGCTTGTGGTGCCCCCACCCCTATTCTAAGAGGTCAAAGTGCCTCCCCTGAGGAAGAGCTTTCAGCTGAATGATGCTGGTCGGTTTGGGTATTTTAGCCCCTCCAGCTTTGCCTTTGATGCAGCCCTGTGCTGCCTTCTCCCCCACCTTCTGCGGCAACTCATTCAAAAACACTTCCCCAGAAATGGAGGGTGCCCTCAGCAGAAGCCTTTGCTGCTTTGGCTTCACAGATGCAGGACTCCGGGGCAGTGAGAGATCTGCTCCTGCGACTGAAGCACATGCAAAGCCACGCCACTAGCCCTGTTTCAAAAGCAAAAGCGCTCGCTCACTCTCTCTTTCCAGCAAGGAATTGTCCCAGCTAGTTCTGTCCCAAGTGTTTCTGAAGTATAATCGCAAAAGAATCTGGTTCTACTAGACTGACAATTGACGTGGATGGCCATCATAAAAGGCACTGTGAAGGCCCAGTGAACACGCAAAGTAACCTCCCCTCCTCTGGAAAGCCAAAAGCGCTCCTAGTCTGTCAACGACCCAGGTAAATTTGCTGCACCGCTCTCAGGCTCCGAGGTCAAGCCACTGTCTGAGGCTACTGGGAAGAAATCAGGAAGAGGGAGTCGCCACTGACTGATGGGAGTTTGGGGAGCAAGACTGCATTTGGCCGGGGGGCACAGAGAAGGCTGCTGGTGAAACGGGATATTTTGTGGATTCATCCGGCCGGGCCGTTCCTGCTTCCAGGCACTCGGGCTCTGATTGTAAGTACCGGCTCCCTCCGCTTTGCGTTTTGCAGGGAGTTTCTGAAATGCCCAGTGACAGAGTTGGGAGTGAATGAAGCAGAATTCTAGAAAGAACTCCAAAGCATTAGGAAGTTGTTGGTTACTTAGGTGGTCTTCAGTGGGTGGTCTGAAGCCCTTCCCTGACCCGGAGTGGCTGTACCTCTGGCACTCCTGCCCTTTTCTCTGTAAGTTGGGGGACAGGGTTTTGAGTCAGGAAGAACAAAGGAAGGGAGAGAGGAAGGAAGAGAAGGAATGAAAGATGGGGAAAGGGAGAAAGGGACAACAGAAGGAGGGAGGAGGAGAAAAACGGGCTGCTTTTAATGTCACCTTCAATATTTTACCTTCAATCTTTATCTGATCCCAGTTTTTATATTTTGTTTTTTTCTGGCATTTTGTTTTTGTAAATCTCCTTGTTCAATCCCAGAAAGGCAGTACAGAAATACATTTAATCAGTCAATCAATATGACATGTCTCTAACAAAATATTACAAATATTTTGCTTGGGACTCCAGGAGTTGTAGTTACAGAGGGAGCCACAAGGGGGCGTATTTTGCCATCCTTGAATAATCAGGGATTGTCAAGGGGCTGAGGGAGTCCCACCACACCTGGATAGAGAGAGGTCTTGCGTCCTCAAGCCCACCCACCGTGACTCCTTCTGCTTGTTTCTGTTTTACATTTTTGCACCAGGGTTGCATTTTTTTTCTGTCAAAGCCAGGGAAATGTACTGAGCTTTAGAAATGGGCGTTGGAAAACCAGTGGTTTCCTGAAAGGTGTTCCGTAGAAACACGTCAGAGCTCTGAGCACTGTTTATGGACAGAGCGTAGCTTCTGATGATGAGTTACCCTCTTCAGCAACCTTAAATGCTATTTATTTCCCAACAAGGACAGGCTGAATCAGTAATTACGGCCATCCTGTGAGTGGTGCAATGCGATACTAATGGATCAGTTGATCCCCAGCAAATGGATCAGTTGATCCCCAGCAAATGCACTAGCCCAGACATTAAAGGTGGACAGCTTGTGCCCTTCTGGAGGTTCGAACTACAGCACCCATCAGCCCTAGCCAGCATGGTCAATAGTGAGGCATGATGGGAGTGGTAGACCAGAACATCTCCTCCTTTTACCATTCATATTAATCTCCCGTTTGGTGACTGGAGATCATTAAGACAATTAAGGTGAGATGTTTTCAGGGACTGACCTAATTAGCGAACAGCTTCAGGGCCCACTCCCTCTCACTCAGGCACTGCAGTAACCGGCTAGGAGGCCCTTGTCTCCTGGAACCTGAACGGCAAGTTTCTCTGAAGCAAGAGAATAGCTGAAATGGGTGACCGGAAAAGAACAGAACACCACCTTTACAGCATTCCGCACATTTGTGGAATAAGTATCAGGCTGATCTTGTAGGCAGGACCTTGTGTTACAATTCCACAGCATTTCAGGGAAAGAGCAGCGAACACAGCAGTTGGGCATAGCCACCAGCCTCTCAAGAGCCCCAGCTATCATTCGTGTGCCTGTGTTTCAAAAACGCAAGTTTCTAGACCTTAAGGCTACAAAAAGATGTCAGAAAGTGCATGGACAAAATGCCTGCTGAAACCTTAACAGAGCGCCTGTTTGGACGTGATGCCTTCTGGGGCATTTGCACTGGACTCTGTGTTTCCAGCTTGGCTCCATCAGCCGTATTAACCCGCATTCCTCTGTCTTCTGCTTCATCTCTCTCACTTCCAAGATCATGCTCTCCATCGTTCTCCAAGTGGCCTGCAGCCTTCTGGCTTGGTTCTCTCTCTACCAAGGCTTTGCGGGTCGGAACCAGCACCGCACCCCCGAATGGAGCTGTCGGCTGGTCACCCTGATGCACGGGCTCCTTGTCACCTTTTTCTCCGGCTACATCGCTCTGATTGATGGACCCTGGCCACTGACTCATGCAGGTAATGTCGGACCTGTTCTGCCTTGATAGGATTTGGGGAATAAAGTCAGGTTTAAACAATAGAATTAGAAAAATAAAGCTTTTTGTTTGAAGCCCAGAAGTAAGAACAACAGGCAAAACAGGACAGCAAAGCAAAATGATGGGGTGAGCTAATTCCTTTCATAAATCATATCAATTGGGTTGTTAGCATTGTTGTTGTTCAGTCGCAAAGTTGTGCCCAACTCCCTGTGACCCCATGGACAACATTCCTCCAGGCTCTCCTGTCCTCCACCATCCCTCAGAGTCCACCCAAGCCCACACCCACCTCTCCAGTGACCCCATCCAGCCCCCTCAACCTCTGCCGTCCCCTTCTCTTTTTGCCTTCCATCATTCCCAGCATCAGGGGCTTCTCTGGTGAGCCCTTCCTTCTCATTAGGTGGCCAAAGCATTTGAGCTTTAGTACCTGGCTTTCTAAAGAACAGTCAGGATTGATTTTTGACTGGTTTTATTTATTTATTTATTTATTTATTTTCCAATTTATACCCTGCCTTTTTCCTGCAAAGGGCTCAAGGCAGCTTACATCACCTCCTCCATCTTATCCCCACAATGACAACCCTGTGAGGTAGGTTGGGCTGAGAGTCTGTGACTGGCCCAAAGTCACCCAGTTGGCTCCATGGCTGAGTGGGGACTCGAACCCAGATTGCCTGAGTCCCAGTCCCACGCTCTTAACCACCACAACACACTGGCACACTAATTTGAACTTCTGGTTTGCTCCCCGCTCCTGTTTCTGCCACTTATGCATCTCCTGCACTGATCACTTGATTTGCCGGCCTGCCATAACCACTCTCCCTGGTATACATCCTCTTCTGAATCTTGCCCCTCCTCTGGATTAGGAGGCTGAAAGAGAATCCACTCTCTTTTTTAAGGAACAAAGTTTGCACACCACTGACAGCAAATAGGAAATCCATATTCCTCAGCACAGTACCGAAAGCTCCAGACAGGACTTCTTTTCTGGAGAAAGCTGCTTCTTGCACATCTTGAGTTCCATTGATCTATGGTTTGATTTTGGTTTGGTTTTGTTAATGTTAGGCACTAGTCCTCATGGCCCCTGTTTTCTTGCTGATTGGCTGGTTTCCCACTTTTGCATGTTCCCTGCCCAGCACCAGGATCAACGCCATTCTAACAGGTTGAAATGCCTGGCTTGAGGGTTTGCTTCTGGCAGGAAGAGCTTTATGCTAAAACAGCCTGGGAGTTTGAGTCAACTTGGCCGCTGTCTTCTGCCCGTGGCCCTGCCCACCCAGAATGTCTCTGGAACTGAATTAGGCCCTGGGTTGAAAGAGGTCTGACCTTTCAGGGGTAAGGATTTGAATTCAGGCATCCTCCGTTTAGCTGCAAGGTGCAATTCCATGCTCAGGTGACCTTGCACCCTTCGTTGAAGCACTGTGTTGTCCTGCCTGTCAGAGACTGGTCCTCCGCTTTCGTCCTCCAGAGAAAAATAAAGAACCTGACGCAGGAAAAGCAGCTATGGGCCAAAGCCCCCTGCCCCAGGGGGTGTTGGTGGCTCCCGTGTCACTGGAGCCATCCATGGTGCAGCTGTGCTGGAGAAGCCGTGCATCGCTTCTACGAAGCTCAAAAGAAAGGCTGCAGTGTGCAAGGAGCCTCATCAAGGTCGGGTTTTCCCAAACAGAGAGAGATCCTGGCCAGACTTCCCTGCCAGGGCAGTACCTCTTTAAGCAGGATTTCTTCTTAACTGGTAGCCACGCTTATGATTTGCACATGGAAATTTTATGCAAATCTGCAATTTCTTCTGGCTTCTTTGTTCGGGTGAGGCATGGCACAGGCACTGGTGCCTGAGCTTAATGCTGATTTCCGTAACATTTGTATGGCTGGGGAAGGGCCTGGCTTGCCTTGCAAGGACATCCGTGTAATTGCCGAAGCGTGAATCCCTGGGGCAGTTCCTTTAATGCTTCCAAGAAGGTCAGCTGTTATCGGACATCTCCATGTGGCTCACAGCTCCGGGTGGGGGAGTTTGCTCATAAAGTTGGATTCGGCTGAAGGAATCCGGATTGAGCTATATATAGACGCAGCAGCCTCGGGGTCATGCGAAGTGCGGACAAAAGGTGGCGCTGGCCATTCTGAGATGAGATGCCAGCAAAACTTGCAGGAAGGGCCAAGTCATACAAGCAGATGAGGAAAGGCTTCTAGGTGTTTTCATCAGGGGTCATTTCCGATGCTTGTTTCTGCAGGAACAATGCCTGCGACTCCAGAATCCTCCGGGAACGCCGTCTAAAAATGCATAGGACGTGTCCTTAAGGTACTTTTTATCCAGCTCCTCAGCCAAGAAGAAGAGGAAGGGGAGAGACAGAGACAGAGACAGAGACAGAGAGACAGAGACAGAGAGGAAGGAAGGAAGGAAGGAAGGAAGGAAGGAAGGAAGGAAGGAAGGAAGGAAGATTATAAAGTGGTTTATAATCAGTTAGCAGGGGCTGCCCATAGCTTTACAATCTAAAAAGGCATGACATATGAGGAAAAACGGATGTGGAAGGTAGAGGAAGAAAAATCAAGTAGACCATTAGCAGGGCCAGTAGAATGGCCCCATTTCACCTCTCATCCCCCAGGCAGAAGGAGACATTTAATACTAATATATTTTAGAAGTTAATGGCTTTAAGCTTTATTCTGCAAACAATCCAGCAAACACATTGGTTATCGAATAGTATTAAAAGGTCGAAAGTAACATAAATAAGGATGTCAAGCCTTTGCACATAACAATAAGGGCTAGAACCTTTATTTCCCAGTGCAATCTATGCACCCCAACCCCTCCCCAGTTGCACCAAAGCACTTGTGGGAGCCACGCACAAGCGCTCAGGAACGGACATCCTGCTAACCTGCTGCCAGAAGTTCGCCCACCCCGTGTGTGGCTGCCTCTCATCGCTCTTCCTTCTTTACCTCTGCCTTCCCTTGCTCTCCTTTTCTCGGAACGGATTGTCGTCCGCAGAGCTCCATTGCGGTGTCCTCACAAGCCCCCTGCTGCATTTAGCTCAGCTCCTGATCGCCAGGATTAGGTCTTTCTCGAGGCACCTGTCCTCCCTGGGGGTGTCTAAAAATTCCCCAGCAAGGGCCGTCTTCTAAGCAACATGGCTGAGTGCCAAGGAAGCAACTGCCTGCCGTGTACACATCCCTTTCTTTGCCTGGGTCGAGTAACTGCTGCTCTCCTGGCCTGGTGAGCAAAACTGACCATGCAATCAAATAGCATGTGCGGCAGAAGCCATTCAGATACTGTTAAATGGCATCGTGTTGAGTTTTAAGCATGGGATGATCAGTGATGTTTCCGAGTTAGTAGATGAATATAACCAGGTATGCTCTCCTTTGGAGGCTTGGTAAGGGCAGAAGGCCAAGCCAGGGGGCAGTGAGGCAGCTTCTCTGTGGCTTGTACAGCCACTGAATGCTACCAGGGCGGTGGGAGGAAATCAGAGTGAGCAATACTAGAGAGTCATCCTGGAGAAGCTTGTGCAAAAGAGATTTTGGGCAGGAGCAGTTTGCTGTGTGTCAGAATCAGGTCCACAGACCCCGGTGTTGCTTTGTGTGTTGCATGGGGTAGGTGGGTGGGGGGACACAATTAGAACTGGGTCAGGCAAAATTATGGACTTTACTGGCTACATTTCTAATTCTCCTACTCACTCATGTTTGTCTGGGCAAAAATTGTGAACTGTTAAAAAACTGAAATGCCGTAGAAGAGCTAAAAATGTAAAATATAATCCAAATACTTAAAAAAATAAAATGCAATATTGTGCAAAACAATAAATAGCACAGGAATAAATAGAACAGCCATAAAAATTCTAAAACCAGTCTGTCAAAGGCCTGGGAGAAAAGAAAAAACATTGCCTGGTGCTGACAAGGCACCAGATAACCCTGTTTAGGGATTTCATTCCATAAATAAGGTGCCACCACTGGGAAGGCCCTTGCAAAACATGATTCCTGGGGTCACTTATGATTACCCTTTTCATTTTTGTCGGGGAAGGACAGAAGTCCTCTGGAAAGGGTGCTCAAATCTTGGTTCAAGCCCTGAGCAGAGGGCAGATGTGGCACCTCAAATGGCAAATCAACCCAGTTTGTTTTTAAGTCTATGCATTTAAAAGGACATTTTCTGGAGCTTGCGGGAATATCGGCACCTTGTGCTGATGGGAGCCCACAGCCTCATTTCAGTGTTTCTCGTTCTGCCAGGCTACCCAAACACGGCTGCCCAGGTCTGGCTGATGAGCTTGTCCCTCGGATACTTCATCTTTGACTTCTGCTGGTGCCTTCATTTTAAGACTGAGAACGAGCTGATGCTCTCCCACCACCTGCTGAGCATCTGCGGCATGGTCCTCGTGCTGGCGATGGGCACGTCTGCCACTGAGGTCAATGCCGTCGTCTTTGTGAGTGAGATCACCAACCCGCTGCTGCAGGTGCGCTGGTTCCTACGCGAGGTGGGCCGCTACCACAGCTTGGTGGGGGATGTGGTGGATTCCCTCTTCGTGGCACTCTTCCTGGGGCTGCGGATCGTCGGGGGAGTGTGGATCGTGCACTCCGTGATGACGTCACCCAGGACCATCTGGATGCTCAAGGGTGGAGTCCTCGCCATGTATGCTGTGTCCTTGGGATTTATGCTGCACATCTGCAGTTTCGTCAAGAGGAAATGGATGAAGAAATATTCCTTATGGAGGAATGAAGGCAAGGGGGGACAGCATCCCAAGACCAATGGACACCCACCTGCGTGTTAACTTGGACCTCAAGTGGGCCATGTGCCCAACAGAGGAATAAGCAAATAGAATCAGAGACCTTCAGAGCTCATTCCAGAGATGAAGGGCCTTCAAGACCAGGTTACCTTCACTCATGTCCTGAACTCAGGGTCAGTTTTCTTCTTGAAGGGAGCCTGGGACAGAGGATGAGAAAGGCTCAGAGAAAATATGGATACTGGGGGAACAGTTCAACCAAAAGTCAAATAGCCCACAAGCCCAAGTGGAGAGCAAGTGGAAAACCCAAGGAATTACATGAGGAATCATCACTCCACCATGAAGTGTGGATTTGAGGTGATTACATGGTCCTGCAACCAACCAGGTGACAGACCAGACCAGAACAGCATCTGGTCTGGTCCGGATCATGGCAGTAGGAGAAAGGAGACATAGAAGCGTCAGGTAGAAGGTGGCACCCCTGCTTTGTGTGCAGAAGGTGCAAAGTCCCCTCTCCAGCAGTTCCTGAGAGGGCTAAGAAGGACCTCCTCCTGAAAACTTGGTGAGCCAGTTAGTGTCCACGTTGCTGGACTAGGTAGAGCTATGGGTTCCTACATGGACAGTTTCCAACTTTCCTACTAGATTCTTCTCTTTGGCTGTTCAGATCTGACCTGGCCAATCCAGAGACCTACTATCTGCCAATCCCAAGGGCTGTTGTTGGCTAGCTCTGTTCCCCCTTGTGCCTGAAGAGGGCACTGCTTACAAGGAGAGCTCCTGGTGTTCAACCCAGAGGCTGCAGGTTCAAGCACTGGGTCTCTTACCAGGAGCAACATGGTTTCCTTGACTTTTGGAGATGAAGAACCTGGGATTCCACCAACTGCCCAGACATTCCTTGTTGGATCTTCTAACCTATCTTTCCCATATATAGCCACAGAGACTGAGAAAACGATGGGCTATTCCTTGCTTACTCATCCCGGGCTCGTGGATCACGTCAAGCAGATATACCAGGCACCTCCTGGGGGCCGTCATGCATGTGTTGTCCCACAGCTGGCAGTAGTTTACTCTAAGTTTACAGGGGCCAGTTCCAAGGCTGCCCAAGTCCAGGCCAGTGGAGCAAGGGATGTGGCTACACTTCATGAGCACCTGCTAGTCAGAGGACTTTTCCCCACATTGCTGCTTCCCTTTGAGCCAGAGTTTCTTGAACAGCTTTGCAATCCACCCAAAGCATGCATTATTTTTAAAATTCATCTAGCAACCATGTTGCATTTTTGTTTTTATTCCAAAGTAGCAGTAGAGGCCTTCATCCAGACCCTAAAAGCCCCCTGCACCTTCCTCCCATGCAAGAGTCCTGATCTGGACAGAGGCCTGTTCTAGAGCAAAATGTGGGGAGGCCAAGCTCCTCTCTCATATATAAAGCAATGTCTATTTCCGCCCTATTGAGTGTGACATTTTAGCAGTGCAAACTCAATGCGTTTGAATGGGCTCACGAGTTCCTGGCTCCTGCCTAAAGGACTCTGGCTTCTCCGGAGGAAAATTCTCCAATTTCCACAGGGGTTCTGTTCATAGAAAGGGCAAGAGCAACAGGTCAGGGCGATGCCTGTGCTTCTCTTCCCAGCAAAGCCACTGGAGACTCTCCCAATGGCTGTGGTCTCCAGGCAGGATGGAGAAAACGTTGCCCTCTGCCCTGCAGATTTCCATATGCTGCCTTTTACAGGATAGAGAGAGAGAGAGAGAGAGAGAGAGAGAGAGAGAGAGAGAGAGAGAGAGCGAGCGAGAGAGAGTTTACACGGCTGTGTGCTGAAGCTACCATCCAGAAGCCTCTCCTGTTCTCAGGAGGGAATTTGTGCTAATCTTGCCATGCCCCAGAAAGCCGCCCTCGATCGCCCAGGAGCGCTGTCACTCTGGCTGTACCCGAGAGTTCAGTGCCACTCAAAATCCACCTCTCCTTGCAAAATGGCCAAATGCCTGTTTCAGGTCGGCAAAGTGAGCATTCCTAGCAAGCTGCCGGGGCTTTGGCATCACCCTGGACCTGCCGGAGGAGAGACCTGGGCAGGTTCATTCACGCAGAAAGAGAAGGACACGTGTGGGCAAAGGTGTACTTCACACTTACAGTGCAAGCCTGGGCACATGGATGTGGAACTGAATCCTATTGAATTCAATAGGGCTGGCTCCTAAGTGAGTATGTTACACTAATTGCATGTATTTATGCCTTCAGGTATTTATTAATAAATGCATATGTGGCCCTTTGGTTAAAAATTACTCAGGTCAGGCTACAATATTTAGTTCAAATGATATAAATATGTAAAGTACAACTATACACATACAACATTCCAGTGGTGGGTGGAGCTGAAAGCCAAAGGGGTGTGGCCAAAGACTGATGGGGCGGGGCTTGACAGGCCAGCAGGTTTGGGGGAGACCTTCCAAGCTTGTAGAATGGGGAAAACTTCTGCCATGCAAGGCTGTGCCTGGAGCTCCCACATCACCTGATTTGGTGCATGCCAAGGCGTTCTTCCCAGGAGGAGTGGGATGCAAATTCCCAGCTCCCTTAGCCTGGAGGCAGAAAGCCGAACACCCTGCCCTCCAGATTTGCAGCCTGAATCTTTCTAGCAGGGAGTGGCAGAGCAAAGGTCTTCACCGTGATGGGCATTCAGACTTGAAGTTGCTTGAGGAATCTCTCAGGGTTCCATTGCACCTTGCCTCCATTGTCCTTACAACCACCTTGTAAGGTAGGCCAGTGTTATTATCCACAAACTGTAGAAGGAGACTGCACTCTTGCATCTGATGGCAGGTCCTATTTAAGTCAAACAAGCAAGGGTCAGGTGAACTTTGATTTCCTCCAGCTGCAGCCTGAAGTGGTACAGTCCCTCACCCATTCAGGGAAGGAGCACCCCATTCCAATACCATTCCGTTTCATGTCCAGGCTGCTTTTTGACCTGGAGGGGAAGCAAACTGGAAGGCGTACACAGTCCCAGACCTGCAAGGTGACCAGGGCCACTTTCTCTTTCTTTCAGGGCTGGCTTGTTCGAAAACTCCCAAGCCCGTGGTCTCAAGGCACTTGACTGAGGCAAGCAGGGCAACGGCCAGTGGCCAAGTTACGCATGCCTGGATGGTCCAGCTCAGGAAGTCATCACTCAAGCTTGACTCATGCTGCAACCGTGCCCTGCAGAAGGCATGCGGGTGATGCACCAGACGTGACGTGACGTGCCACGCCACCTGCTTGGCGCACCTTCCATGCACCAGGTCCTCCCTCTCCAGTCAGCCTCCACGCAGGTGGACGGGAATGTGGGAATTAGCCTCCCAGCATGACAGTCCCATGGGCACGTTTGAGAATTTGAAGCGTGTTGGGCTACCACTCCTATCCTTAGCCATACTGTCTGGGGAGCTGTAGTTCGACATACTTGAAAAGACCCCTGTCCCCGCAGGTGTTGAGAGACAACCTGACCCAGCAGCAGTTCTCGGGTAAACAAAGGCTTTTCCCATCACTGAGTGCTTGGCGCTTTTAGCCAAAGATGCCCGGATCAGAGGGGCTCTCCCACTTGGCAAAGGCGGCCTCTCCTGTTAAGCCTCCAGGCCTCTATCCTCCCCCTGGCATGTTGTGGTGCCCAGTCCAAGCCACCAGGGACCGGCAGGCACAAGAACTGGGTTGCTCGGGTCCTCTCCCAGGAGCTACCCACAGGCAGCCTTCCCATCAGCTGCCTCTCCACCCTGGCAGGCCTCAGCTCTAGGGGACGATGCCTGGACTTGCATCGCTCTCCTCGCTGGGAGAATCAGACTTTTTAAACAAAAGTATGAGTTTTGTTCCACTTGCACACATGTGCATCTGTGCCAATGTGCACTGACACAAGCACACCTTTGCACGAATGTGCCTCTGTGCTACTCTGCACTTGTGCACACATTAGCATGCATGCAAATTCACACAGACACGTCCACAGTTAAAAACTGGTCCTCAAGGTCAGATTGAAAGAGACCAAACACATTGGAACCTGTTGCAGATTTGCCCGACGACCCTGGACTCCACGAAATCCTTAGTGCAATGCCAGGAATCTTTTGAGAGTGATCACATCAGTCCTGCAACGGTGACCTCTTCCCTTCCTAAAATGTCAGCTGCATTTCCAGGAGGATTTGTGAAAACGAAGGGAGACAACTCCCTTTAGACCAGCTCAGGAATTCACGTCCCTCGTGCATAGCTCAGTAAACCGGCTGCTGAGCTTCCTCCACTGCTGCCATCCTGAAATCTCAGGATCCTCCCGCTCCAGGATTCTGTCCAGACCATGTCCAAGCAGCTGCCCCCGAGAAACCCACACGCAACGCCTCCTGCCCATGTTCCCCAGCAACGGGTGTCCGTAGGCAGACTGCCCCTGAGGACGGAGGTAGCCCAGCGCCATCTGGGCTAGTGGCCGTGGCCGTGGCTAGCCTTTTCCTCCGGGAGTCTGTCCAGCGCCCCTCTGGAGCTCCCTGCCTCCATGCGTCGTTTGGGGAGCGGGGCAGGTTCTCCTCCTCCTTCCCCTTCCTTAAGCATTGCGCGGGGCGAACGTAATCCTGCTCCTGCTAGTAGCGCTACTCCGTGCTTCCTCTCCCCGTACGCGGTTACCAAGGCGCTCGCCGGGCGCGGTGCGATCTGTCCTCCCCACCAGCAGGTGACCCTAAGCCGGGTTCCTCCTCTCCGCCCTCCCGCTGTCATCGTCTCCGCCTGGAGCTCGGCGATCTTCCTAAGCAGGCGAAGCCTCGCCGCCGGTGGGCCGGGCGGAGGAGACGAGGAGCGGGGCGGGGGAGATCCCGCCCGCGCGGCCTGGCCGGCTGGCGCGTCCCCTCCGCCGGTGGCCGGGCTTAGGTAACCTCTCCAAGAGCGCACGGGGCTCCCCAAACTGTGCGCCCAACAGAGGCGGCGCACGGGCTGGGTTGGGCTGGGCTGGGCTGGGCTTCCCGCGGCTGGGGAGCGGCGGCGGGGGCGTTCGGGGCCGTGTGGCGGGTTCCGGGCGGGGCCGCGCTGGGTCCCGGCGGGATCGCGTCTTAGGTACAGGAGGAATGGAGCGCAGCGCGCAGTGCCCCGATTCGAGCGGCAAGCGCCTTGGCTCTTCTCCTAGCGCCCGCAGCAGGGCGCGGCCCCCTTTGATTGGCACGCGGGACGGGTGGCTCTGAATAGGCGCAGAGCGATCCGCAACAACACCCCCCCTCCCGGTCCCAGATCTGGAGTTCGGGAGTAGGACAGACCCCCAGGCAGGGGGAGTCATTGCGCCTTGGTAAATGAACTCCGGCTGCGTCGCTTGGCGTTTCCTTCTGAAGTTTGCTTCGCCAGGCTCGCCTCTAAGTCTCCTATTCCCTCCCCGCGCCCCTCTTCGCTTTTGTCTGCGCTGCTCCGCTCCACTCCACTGGAATGAAAAAGGTCCCAGGTGCGACGTGCGGTGTCTCCAGTCGAGGGACACGGGCGACAGTTTAGAGGAAGAAAGACTTTTCTGCCTGAGGTCATGGAGAGCAACTGGCAGTCCTGATTTCTAGGAACCGATGGCCTGATCCACCGAGCCTTTCCTTGGGGAAGAAGGGTCCCAGGTGCAGGTGTATCATGGATGCAGCTAAAATCGAGTAAGTAATCCAAGCCAAGCCAAATAACCCCAAACGAGAAACTGAGGACTAGTTCCCAAGTTTTGCAGAGAAAAGGAAAACTGTGGTCATTTATTTAACCTGTGTCTTATCCTGCTTCATAAACCGCTGGTCACTGCTGTTATATATGTACACAACAGGGCTGCTTTTAGGGTTAGGGGAGAGTGACTTCTCCAGGTCATGGGGGAATCTTGTGAGTAAGCAGGAGGGGAACTGAGGTGTCCTAGCCAGGACTGCTTAGCCAGTTTCCCAAATTGCAAAGCCAGTGTACAACCAAGGGGAGCAGGAAATTCGTCAGAGCTGAGACCATGCATTTCTTTGCTGTCAGGTGCTCTCTGTCTCATGAGGAAATCACAAGCAGGCTCTGCCCGTTTTTGCCACAGATGTCTAAATCTGCCCGGGCACCCTCTCCTGATCCTATTCAGGGTCCCAGCCCTCTAGAGCACTCCATTTCTTTCCAAAAGGTGTCCAGCATTCTGTAGCAGCTCAAAATTCAGGTGTGTGCGTGAGGGGGTTTAAAGGGGTAAGGAGGTTGTTTTGTTTTTTGGAATTTCTGGAACTGGAGTTTCTTGGAGCAGACTGGGACCTCTTCCCTCTTCTCAGAGGACACAGGTGGCTACGTACCTGTTGACACTACCTCAGTTTGCTCTTACAAGGGGGTAATCAGCCCCCCATGTGGGTCATGCAGCAGCTTGCAAATCTGAGGGATCTAACCCATACTTCTCTCCATCCCAGAATGGTGGTCTCCGTTGTCCTCCGGGTGGCCTTCAGCTTGATTGGCTGGTTTTCCCTCTACACCTGCTCTTGCTACTGGTTCAAAAACCGCACCTGCGAGTGGAGCTGCCGACTGGTCACTCTGACTCACGGGGTCTGTGCAACCTGCCTCTCAGGTTACATCTGCTTCATCGATGGCCCGTGGCCTATGTCTTACCCAGGTATGTTAGTAATGACTGATTTAAGTGGGTCTCTTTTGAGCATGCTTAACTCTAGACCTGACACATTATAACTTGGAGCAATGTTTGTTTGTTTGTTTGGAACTACTAATGTTGTTCAGAGAGTAGGGGGAATGTTTGTCCTTCTTGTAGAATGTGGAGTCCCACATATAATTGATTTGGGGTCCAACCAGGTGCCATGGGAAACATACAGGATGAACAGAAGTGCAATTTCATCCCCCATGTGAGTTTCCCAGACACTGGGGTGCAGAGCATACTGTGTCTGATATTGAGGTAGCAGGCAGCTTCCAGAACATGAGAGCCATCTCCTCCAAGAATCCATCCAATCTCCCTTGAAAGGCATCCAAAACTTGGTGGCCATTGCTACATCTTGTAGAAGTAGATCCCATAATTTATGTACTGTGTGAAGAAGTCCGTCCTTTATCTGCCCTAGATCTCCCTCCATGCAGCTTCATGGGATGATCCAGCTGGGTCAGCCTTTCCCAGCTTGGTGCCCTGGAGATGTTTTGGACCACAGTTCATAGTATTCCTGACCACTGACTGGGGCTAATAGGGAACTATAATTTAAAGCTGTGACTGCCCAGCCATTTAACCCAGGAGAAGAAACGCTTATGAACAATAAGCAAAGCTTGCTAGATGCCACCAAAGCCAGCTCTTTTCCCTGAGGCTTGTGTTCTTCAAGCTGAAGACTCGAAGCTTGCTGTTGTCTTTATTATGGGGAGGAAGAGGGTTGTTCAGGCTATTCTGATCTGGGCCTCATTCTGCCAAATGCGTGGCTCGGCACTCGGATCAGGGGCCAGGGGCCACTTGTTGCTGGTTGTGTGAGCTGCCCGGAGGCTCACCTGAGCTTTGCCTTTGCTTTCAGGGTCTCCAAACACCACCCTCCAGGTCCATGCACTGTGCATGAGCTTGGGCTACTTCCTCTTCGATCTGGGCTGGTGCGTCTTCTTCCAGGCAGAAGGGGTGCTGATGCTGGCCCATCACACCGTCAGCATTTTGGGAATCACAGTCTCCCTTGCCCTGGGAGAGTCCGCTGCAGAAGTCAACGGCGTCATCTTTGGTAGCGAGATCACCAACCCCCTCCTGCAAGCCCGCTGGTTTCTCCGGGAGAAGGGGCTCTACCCCAGTCTCACCGGGGACGTGGTGGATTTCCTCTTCATTGTGCTCTTTGGAGGGGTGAGGATTGGTGTTGGGGCTCGGCTGATGTACTGTGTGTTGACGTCGCCCAAGCCCAAGTGGTTCATCAAGACGGGGGGTGTGATCATGTATGCCGTCTCTTGTGTTTTCATGGTGAGCATCTGCCGATTCGCCCGGCGGAAAAGCATAAAGAAGTACCATGCTTGGCGAAGCTGGTGGAGCAAAGAAGCGAACTTGAATGCCAATGGGTACCTGAAGAATCATTGACCCGTCACCGGGCTGGGTCCGCGTTCCTCAGCTGACACCGAATATCGCCCATGCCCTGGTATACACTGAAGCAAAGAGCTGCCATGGCGCAGTGGCTAGATTGCTGGACTAGGATTGGGGAGGCCCAGGTTCACATCCCCAGTGAGTCGTGAAGCTCATCGGCTGACCTTGGGGCAAGCATGCTCCCTCAGGCTAACCTACCTCACAGGGTTGTTGTGGGGATAAAATGGGGATGCTCCCATTGGTGCTGCTCTGTGCTTCTCAGAGACAGGGTGGGATCTAAGTGTGGTCAACAGGTGACATCTCATGCTCAAGCGACGTTTGCACAGGCAAACTATTTACGCACAGCAGAAAGCGCTTGGACCGTGTGGGTGCTAAAGCAAGGCCCATCAAGTAAGATCAAAAATCTAGCTGACCGAATCAGACCTCTGCCAAGCCGGTGAGGGCTTACAGCACAACTGCACAACCTTTTCCAAGCCCGGGGGCCACATCCCATTCTGGAGAAGCTCTCAGGAGCTGCATTGTGCTAATAGATGGGCCAAAGGCAAAAATGTTACAAATAAAAAAGGATAGCCTATTTTAGTTCAGAGCTTTCACTGCCAGTCACTAAGCCTTAGAAGAGCTACCTTAACCTTTTAGGATGGGGGAAGGGGGAGCAAGCCCAGGCTGGAAGACACCAAACTGCTCATTGGTAGAAAAGGAGGCATGGTTCTTCGGGGCCAGATTTGGCCCATGGTCCTCAGGTTCAACGCTCCTGCTCTAGCGTATGCCCATGAGTTGTTCCAGCAGTAGATCAGTGGTCATGCAGCAGCAAACTGTTTTTGTTTTCAAGGTGACAACTGGGTTCAACAATCCATGCCAGAGTATGGGTTGTTGTTGCATCCTGGGTTGTTGAAATGCAGGTTATTGCCTTATCTGAACCTAGCTGCAACAGCAAGTCATGGCTTATGAACAGCCCATGAAGAAACCCTATGGTTTGTTGTTTTGCTGGGAACTGTGGGTTGTTTACCAGGGTTTATCTCAGCTGCATTCAGACAACATGAGAACCTACATTTCAACAACCCATGGTACAATGACAACCTTCGAATGTAGTGTATTGTGTTGCTGAACCCTGTCAACCCTTGAGTGTGAGTAACTGTGTCGTCTGAACTCAGCCAATGTCTGCAACAGCCTTTGGAATTTAGAGTGGCTCATTCCTCAGCATAGCTCTTATTTTTTGACAGTTTGACAGACCCTGCAGCCGGGCAACACTGGTCCCAGCGAGCCATCGAGTGTTGCTACTCCTGGAGCTGGACAGCAAGTTTTCTGTGCAGTGTCTTGTCCTTGGCCACGTGGCCTCCCTGTTGGAATAGCCAGCAAAACATTCCTGGTAGTCCAGCATTCCATGGTTCAGGTAAGGTGGCCCTGGAGAAACACCAGTTCAGGAGCCTCAGTCTGACCAGGACTTGCTGGTTATACTGGACCTAGGAGCTAGAACAGGTAGGTGGATCTCTGGCTTTAGAGATCTGTGGAAGGAAAACTATTCCATGTCCCCTGTCTGATGCCACAGTGCCACTCACCCTCTTCACAAGTTCTAGGAATCGGTATCACTGTGTTGTTATTACCCAATTATTACAGAATAAATGTCTTCTAGCGGCACATCTGTTAACTTCTGTTGAGAATTGCAGCTTCCTTTTAAAAAGAGATGGAGCAAGTTTCTTAAGGTGCAATCCTGTGCATGTTGAGACACAGAAAAGGACTACAGGGCCTAGCATTCTCCAGTCAGCATGCTGGGAGCTGGGGGACTTTTTCTACATGCACAGAGGATTGGGCCCTTGGTCTATTTTGTTGTGGACTACTCTGTGCTCTATTCTAGTGATGCAGTAACCAAATAAAATAAAATGCAGGCATCTCTGAAAAATTTGGAAAATAAGGGGTTTCTTAGCACTGGTCAACACGCTACCTGCTGCCTTGTGCATTCCTTCTTCGTGCCTGCCGTCCTTAGCAAACAAAATCTACACTTCCCCCACCTCCCCGTGGAAGAAAACAAAGCATACATTTCTACGCATTTGTGGATTATATTTATTTAAAATATCCCTACACTACCTCTAAGGACCAAAGTCCTGCCAAAGCGGCTGGCATAATGAAGTCACTCACCGTGATCAAAGAGCAAAAATAAATCTGATTTATTATGCAACTTTGCTTAGCGCTCTTTCCTCAGGGTGCCTCTTGTCCATCGTGCACTGGGGATTTTGAAAAGGGTCGAAGGCTTTCCCCACGTGGCTCCCCAGGTCAGCGGGATCTCTGCACGGAGAGGCACCTGTGTGCAGCGGGGAACACCGAGCCATGGACTTTACATGCACAGTCAATGAGCGCACAGGCTAAGAGAGCTCACTTGAGCCACTGGGATGCTTTGGCGCAGCAGGGCAGAACCTGTGCCGTCTGGAAGGGGTGGCGCAAGTTCCTTAAGGCGCAATCCTAGGCAAGCCACCACCCCGTGATAAGAACAGTGCAGCCACGAAAACAGGTTCAGGAGCCCAGGCATGACTTCCATTGTTCTTTGAAGGGCAGGTGGATGTCAGACAAAGCACAGCTGTGCTTTCATGTGCCATGGCATAAATGCCTCTTTGCAAGTAAGGGGCATATGGGGAGAAGGGGGGGGGGGGGGGTGATACAATGGCAAGGAAGTAGGGTCTGGATCCTAGAAGGATACAAACTTGACTTTTTCTTATTCAACACTTTAAACACTCTGGTGTCCCACTTCCCATTCCAATTTTCCTCAGAATGGCCAGCCAACTTTCCCTGATCACTTTTTCCACATTGGGTTAGTTTGCCTCCATGTTAACCCCCCACCACACACACACACAACTGTTCTTGTGTGTGCCATACTTCTGTGAACCGTGGCTTCCTCAGAGCCTATAGATGGCACCATCTGGTGCATGGATCATGCCATTTGTGGTACGGAAGGGGCCACATTCAGCCTAGGCTCTGGTAATTTGGCTGCACCTTTTCCCTCTGAAACCCCCTTTTTTAAAGAGGGGATACCCAGAACTACAATCAGGAAGCGAACAGATTTCTATAACACTAGCAAGCCACAATCATGCGCTACATGACTTATACATGTAATATGTGGCTCACCACATGCTAAGAGTACACCCCTGGAAGTCCGCTCAGGTGCAAGCCCAGTGGGTTTCGCCAGATTCCTCCCAGGTGCATCATCCCGGGTGGCCAGCAGAGTCCCCGTGTTGCTCCATGCCTGGGTCCTGTTCTCCTGCTCAGGTACGACACACCCAAACCCAGGAGCCACGTCCCATATCCAGCATTCTGGGTCACTTGCCAAGATACAGCCTACGACCGCTTGATGTTTTAACAAGCCATTTCCTAACATCAGGCACAAAGCTGCTTCTGAAAACCGTCTTTCAGCGCACTCACACACACACACACACATATACCGGTTTTAAGGAGTGCTTGACATAACTATTTTCATTATAAGCAGGCTGCTTATTTGGTTGGAGCCAGGGCTTTCTTCTCTTCTGGCAGCGGCACAGACACCAATTAAATAAGGGAACCTTTTAAAGTTTGGGACAACTTGACAAATACCAGCACCACAAGCAAGTCCTTTCCTTGGATTCAAAGATGAGGGAACATTTACATTCTCCTGACAGCTCCAAACATGCTTATGTAACTTCTAGTTTCTGTTTTGCACTGGGGGCATGAAGCTGCACCGGCCTGTATTGTTTCCAAGAAACTCCTACATCGGAGGCCAAAACAAGCTTCAGCAAACATCCTGAACTCCTTCCATTCTTGCCACTTTGGGCTTTGCAGACTAGACTGGGCTCTGTATTCTGTGTTTGTATGTATGAGAGAGACCAAGTTTAAACAACATGACAACCCACCCTCAGGCACTGAGCGTGGGTTGTTGTTTAACCATAAACTGCTGCTGAAACATGGATTAGTGTGTAGTCTGAACCCAGCAGAGACAGCAAAGCCAAGGTTAACAACCCACAGTTACAACCCAAGAATGAACCATGCACTCTCTCTGTGGGTTGTTCATGGTTAACCCATTGCCAGCCGTTGGGTTATCATGCTGTCTGAACCCAGCCACAATCTCTCACTGGGTCACAAATCCTGGTCTTGTTGGCTGGATTCAGATGGCACATTCAGCAACAACCTGAGATTCGATGACAACCCACACTCAGCCCTTCTAGTGTGGGCTGTCGTTTTGTCAGAACCATCAGACTGAGAATGTGTGTGTGACAGGGTGCTCACACCGAAGGGAGTGTAGGGCCAGATTTGTGGAAGACACAGACCGTGTCATGGGCCAGGAAAGAAGATTCACAGAGAGGGGCAAGGCCGGTTGGCAGTGTGGCAAAGTCTCAGGCCTGTGGCTCTAAGTCTGGCTTTCCTTTTGGTGGTTTCTCATTCATTTCTGCAGGTCCTTCCAAAGGCTTAGTGACTGCCAGGCAGAGTGGCCTAAAATATATAGGCAGCTGGAGTACTTTGGCCCATCCTGCTGGCCTTTAGCAATTTCCATTATGGAAATGCAACCCCTAACGGCTTCTCATAGAAAGGAATCCAGCTGTCAGGATGAAAGACATTCATCTCATTACTGTCAGGATCTCTGCAAGTGCTCGCAGACCCAGGAGCACCTTTGCAAGCAATTACGGGAGAGGAGCACCTGTGGGGGCAATTATGCAGTGCAGCTGGAGGCCCTGAGGACCAGCATAAAAGGCTTCCCCGCACTGCTGCTCCTGGCCCCAGCAATGCAATGCAACTGTGCTGGTAGCCTCTTGTCTGCTGCTGGCTTGGCTAGGCCTAGTGCAAGTCCTGCTTCGGTTTGTTTCCACCTCATTCAAGTCTGGTCCCCCTGCGCCTCAGCCAGTATCTGCCCTGCTCTTCCTGTCTTTCCTCAAGCTCCAGCCTGCTACAAGCCACACATCCATGTCTCTCTGGTAAACTGACTTTGGAGCTGTGCTCTGACTCTCTCTGTGTGTGTGAAACTTGGACTGCTTTCATCCAAGCCTTTGACCTGGGCTCACTGACTTGCCCCAAGCTGCTAGTGAGCTCTCGACTCGGCTTGAGTTTGCGCCCTGGACTGGCATCCTGCCCCTCATTGCTGCTGCCCTTGGCCTGGCCCTCACTTTTACAGGGCATCCCAGATGCCAGTCCCTGACAGGAGCTGTCTCACTACATCAGAAGGAAGGGCCAGCAAAGCACAGAGGCCAAACCAAGGACCCAGCATGGTAAACTGCCGCTGTTTCTACACATAACCTGAAACACGGCTTCCGAACGTGGGATGCCCCACTGATTTGTCTGTGGCTGGGAGCAGCTGGACCAGAGAAGATGCAGCTAGATGGAGATCTTGGCATGAGGCCAGAGCGAAGGAGAGATCAGGACCAAGAGAAGGGGCAGCTACCAGCAAAGCATGGCAGATCTAGAAGCAAAGGCGAGGAGCAGGTATCAGCCCAAAGGCAGGAGCAGAATCAGCAGCAAGCAGAGGTCAAGGCAAGGTCAGGCGTGAAACAAGCTCATGGCCACAAAACATCCACCTGCAAACCGAGCAGCTGCATTGCATGATTGTACAGACTCTAATTCAGGCAGGAGTCGCTGGTCCCGCAGGCACTTGCAGGATGAACCATGCTGGAGACCAACTGGGAAATGGAGGAAGAGGCAAGACTTCTATCTATTTAAATGTGCCAAGAGTGTGCCTGAAATGGAGAGTGCAAATTGCAGTGGGCTGTGGTTTCATTTCTACAACTGCCAAGGCCGATTTCCACCCTAGTCAGAAGATGCCTGCTCCATCTGGAGTTCAGATCCTGTTTAAAGCTTGCAGATGCCTTCTCTCTCAAAACAAAGACCTTGGGGGCCCTGGGCACAGCTTGGTTCTTTCCCAACCAACCAGATGCATCCTCACTTCCAGTCTTTGATTGTCATCCAGGGGGTGCCCCATCCTGTCTGGAGCAGATCACACCTGCAACCCTAACTTTGGAAGAGGGCAAATGAAAAGGTGAGTTCAAGGATGGTTGCCCCCAGTTCTTGGAATGTATGGATAAACTGTGCCAGCTGCTAGTTCATTAATTAAAGGGATACCCACTCTTGGCAACAATGCCTTAACCAGGATAGATTGGTGCACCAAAGGATGCAAGAAGAAAGGGTTGCCAATAGATTTTCTGGTATCCTGGAATAAATGGGCAGCTTCCCTTTCAAGTCATTCTTGTTTCAGCCTATCAAGATGCTTTTCTCTAGAGATCTAGGGTGATGCTGAGGAAGTCAAGAAAAAGGTTGCAGTCCTTGCATCCGAAGGAGCTACCCACCAATTTATCACTGGGAATTTGCATGCTGCACTTTCAGCTTCTTCCCTGAGTCAATGCATTCACTGAGGGCTGTTTCATTTTGTTAAGTGTATGGGAATCATTTCCATGAGAACTGAAAGAATAACAACAACACACATTCATGTTCTTTCTTTATACACAAAATGATTGGCTGCTTTAAAGTCTAAACTATTTCCTGAGTTGATTATCTTGGCATTCACTTCTATTTTTAAAAGCTTTCTTAATATTTTAATCACCAAAGGGGTGGGGGAACTCTATACACTCCCTCTCACACCCACAAACAGAATGACTTCCCAGCACTTACGCTTGTACTTCATCTATAAACAAAGTGCCCCACAGTGTCCTGTAGTTTCTAAATCCTGATTTATCAAGGCCTACATATGTTTACAGTGAGGAGTCAGGAGTCTAAGCACTGGTTAATTTGTGGCTACCACTGGAACTCAGGAGATTCAGATTCAAGTCCCCACCCAGCTATGAAGACCACTGAGCCCATCACTGCCTCTCAGTCTAACCTACCTCACAGGGCTATTGTTGTGAAGTTAAAATGGAACAAACTTTGTGTGGCACACTGGGTTCCTTGCAAGAGGGAAAAAGTCAGGATATACAGTATATGCAATATTATAACAGTAACAGCAGCAGCAACTAGCAATGTTAAGTTAAGCTGTTAGAAGAGGCATCTAGCCCTTATATTTATGCACTTCCAAGCTGCTGCTGCTGTTAGGGTAATAATATTAATTAAAGTGGAATGCAAGGCTTGACTTTGTCATTGAGTGTGTGTCCTCCATCCAGGAACTGCCAATTTTGTTAAAGCTGTTCCATCTATATTTCATGTCTTATTTTACTTACCTCCCCTCAGAATCAGGTTGGAGAAATGTTGAGCTTTCTACAAGTGCTAAGAGAGCCCAGACTTTCTCTGAAGGGAGTTATCTTGAAGAACTTATCGCACAAATTAAAGCCAATCAACTTAAAACCATAAAGATGTAAAATGACAGCAATGAACTACAGTTAAGATGGAAACCATCAGACTGTACAATTTAGTTTCAAAGCTCAGCAAAAGCTCTGACTGAGTGTAGCGGGGGTTAAGCATTCTTGCTACTGCAGCCTAAACCTTGCGCCTAAGCAGCAACAGCATCGATGAATCTGTTGGTTGCAGCGTGTTCACAAAGGTGGCTCTGAAATGGCCCGAAGTAGGTGCCCCACAAGCAACATTTCAGCAGATTCATATTGGTCAGGGAGGTGGGAAGTAGACGGATCAATCAGCGGACCGATATAAATCACAAGATTCCCTGAATTCTGTACTGGAATTAGTGCTTTTGAACTTGTTCACAAACATTCTGAAGTAGGGTGTGAATAGTGAGGTAGTCCAGTCTGGGGATGATGCCAAATAATTTAAGATGGCTAAAATGAAAGAGAGCAAAGGGCTGGGGAATGGGCATTAAAATGACAAATGCAGTTCAATGTAAGCAACTCTAAGGAGATGCAGATTGGGACACATTTTTTCTCTGGCGGACGACCACGAGGGTAAAGGCAGCTGCGACTCCCCAGAGAGGGGATTTTGGTGTTGTGGTGGGAAGTTGGAGGAGGATGCCAGCATAGGATGTGCCTACCATGAAATAATTGTTAGGGAATCAAAGATGACATTTCCAGCATCATGCTTCCCTTATGCAAACCTGTGATGCAAACACCCTTTTCCTTAGTTCTAGTCACTATCCCTGCAGCAGGAGAAGCGCAGGAATAATTGGGGTGCCTGATCGAGGGGCTGGAGTGACAGCCCTATGCGAAAAAGTACAACGTGGCATTTTAGTTGAAAGAATGTGAAGAAGCAGGAAAGGGAGCATTCAGAATGGCGCAAAGAAGCGGATACAGTAGCAGATTCTTTTTTTTAACCCAGTCTCTCAAAGTATCCAGAGTCATCTAGGAGATTCAGGAAACAAATCTTTACACAGTAGCAAAATCAGACTAGGAAGCTTGCTCCTACAATATGTAGCAACAGCTGCAAAGTATCATTGTATTCGCGTTATTTTTCTTCCTGCGAGGAGCTCGCTTGGTCCTCCTGGTCCCACACGGAAAGCACAACAGCCCTATGAGTAGGTCAGACAAAGACGATCGCTGATGGCCTTCCTAAAGCGAACTTCAAAGGCCAGGTCCGGGCTTGAATGCTGGTCCCTCGGCGGCGGCGTTCTTACCACGCGGCCTCAGTAGCCCTCTTGCTACACTGATGCTTAATTTGGCAACATTTGTGTCTGCGTTTATTGACTGAGGTTTTGACTTCTTAAAGATCCCGAGCGTGGCAATACTATATTTGTTACCATGAGTCTCACTGATAACAAAAACAAATAGTTTTAAAGGCTGTCTGCCTGTCTGAAAGCATTTACAGGGGAAGAAACGAAAGCATGCCTCTGAGCCCATGCAGAGTCTCGTTCCCGAAAGGTCGACACCCAGAAGGAAGTTTCATGGGGAAGGAGTGCTTCTAGCTTGCACCACGTGTGTGTCAAAGATTTCTCTCCCCCTCCCATGTAATCTGACGGAATTTTGCAGGGTGAGGGAACTGCGAAAAGGAATAGAAACTGCCCTGGTTGTGCAGTTTTAAGGTTCCACCTATTTACTCAGCACACAATCCTATGCTTGTTTCAGCAGGAAAAAAAGTTGTACAGCTGTGAGCATTCCCCAGGGGTCGCCAGGAGTGGGGGTGCTTTCCTGCCTACATAGGACTAGGCTTGCACCCCGAGTTAATATGGATGCAATCCTATGCCAGTGCGGACGGGAAAAAAATAAACAGCACAGGATTGCACGCAGAGTAACTAAAAACATCGTCGGGTGGCGGCTTTTGTTTGCTGTTTGCACAGACACAGCATCACGCCTTTGTTCACTTACGGTACGGCTTAAATTGCATGCGCGCGCGGGAATCCTAAGAAGGGGCGCTGCGCGCACGGACGGGATCGCCGCCCCCCCGCCCTGGCCTGGAAGGGACTCTTTCCCCGCGGCGGAGGCGCGCGAAGGGAGTCTCTCCCAGCACCGTGAGGCGTCCCAGCGGAGGGATCCGCGTCCGAGCGGGATGCGAGGCGAGGAGTGACGCGCATTCCTGAAGCGGAGAGAAAGGAGGGATGCAGGAGCGGGGGGAGGGAAAGTAGTCCCGGGGCCGCCGGAAGTGGCCGAGCCGAGCCGAGCGCGGCCGAGCCGAGCCGAGCCGAGCGGGGCCTGCCCGAGGGAAGCCGGCGGGGACCGTTGGCCGGAGGAGAAGCGCCGGGGTCGCGGCGGCGGCGGCGGCGGGACGGGCCAGCTCGGTCCCGAGGGGCGAGGAGGAGGAGGAGGAGCGGCGGCGGCGGCGGCGGCCCGGGGGAAGCGCAGCCGCTCGGCGTCCTCTGGCCTCCCCGTCCGGCGGCGGCGGCGGCGGCGGCGGCGGGAAGGAGCCGCCGAGCCCGCAGCAGCCTCGCCTTTTGTGGCCGCCCCTTCCCGGCCGCGGGGGCGCCGCGGGCCAGGGCGGCGGAGCGACTCCGCGGGGCCCCGGAGCGGGCCTGACGCGCCGCCCGCGCTCCTGCCTCTGCGCGACGGACGGCCTCGGCGGAGCCCTGTCAGCAGCAGCAGCAGCAGCAGCAGGAGGAGGAGGAGGATGAAGATGAAGCCCGCCGAGGCCTAGCGAGCGATCGAGCGAGTGGGGCCAGACTCGGAGGGCCCCGCGTGGCGCAGCGGTCCTCCCCGCGGGCCCCTCCGCTTCGCACGCCCCCGACGCGCGGCCCGAGCGAGGGCGCAGGATGGCCCCTGCCCTGCCCGGGCGCTCCCAGGCGCGCCCCCTGAGCGCGCCGCCGCCGCCGCAGCCCCGCATCTAGTACCGGGGTTTCCCACCCTCCCCTTCCCACCCGGCGGGGAAGGTGCTGAGCATCCTCTTTCCTGCCCGGAAAGGGGGACCCTTGCTTCCCCAAGGCGATTTGCGCGCGCGCGTGCCCCCCACTGGGGCTCCTTGCCCCCTCCTAAAAGAGTAAGGCGTGCAAAACGGGACATTACCCCCCCCCCCCATCACAGCACACTTCCCGGCAGTCCAAGAGAGACCAGCCAAAAAGTCTGCCTGCCTTCAGTCCCAGCGAGGCCGTAGAAAAGTGGGGGGCAGTTGCAAATTGGGGTTAGCGGGGGAAGCCCATGTAAGCCCATAGGAGCAGGAGGCCTTCCTTAGATCCTCGCAGGTGGGGGCCCGCTTTGAAAGGTGAGGGGTTGACTCCAGAGAGGTGTAGTGTAGCTTTCCTATCATCCCATGGGGTAGAGAAGGTGGGAAGAGACCAGCGGCCCCCTTTGCCTCTTCTCTTCTTTCTTTGGATGAGAATTGTTACACCTTTCACCTGCTTCTCGGCTTGGAGTACCTTAGAGAAGAATTCCGGAGCTGTGAAGATTGGACCTGAGGTTCGTGAATAACCTGAAGCAAATGCACCCGTGGCTGGCTGGCTGCTGACGGTTATCATCTTGACCAAGCCCCCCCTGAAACTGAGGTGTGTGTTTCTTCAGAACTGAGGCAGCAGCAAGATTTTCAGCGGATTGAATCATGAATCTGAAGGCCTTTCCCCTTCTTCCTTGGAGGATTTTGGTCAGAAAGAGCGCTCCGTGGGTTTTCCTGAGTGTGCTCTGATATGGATCCTTTGGATGATTGTGAAGAACTGTGTTGCTGATCTTTTAAACTGAACCTCTGTGTACCTCTTGTTGGAGTAAAGCTGGATCCCGAACTTGGGTGTGTGTGTACGGGAAATTGACAATAACATACTCTAATTAGTATGATGCAGATTGGCTAAAAGGTCAACTCCTTGCCAAGGGCTCCAATGAGTAGCACACAGTCCACAATCACGGACAGGTCAGTATGAAGCATTTCGGTGCATCCTCCACTCCAGTTGGATGATTTGGAATTTGGTTGGATTTAAGTTTAAACCTTGTGACAGTGTGAAGGGCGCTAAGGTTGACGGCCTTGAATAATGAGGTTGGAATGTACTTTGGGAATTGGCAGGTCCACATTTGATCTGCTGATGATCGAACCATCTGGGTCAGGTTCAAAAAATGCTTTAGCCTCATATGGTTTTAAAGGCCACAAGTGTGTCAGTCCAGATGTGCATTCTGGCATTCTATTAGGATGGTAGGAATGCCTGTTGGATGTATGTCTTGACCTCAGCAGAGTTTTGGGCTTTGCGGAAGATTACTTGGTCTTACGGTGCAAACATCTGGGGGTAAGAGTTGTGCTGGGTGAAGTTGCAACACATTGCTCATAAGACAACATGTTTCCTCAATGGCATGGGGGTATTCTTCAGTCTCATAGGTTCTGGCACTCGCAGTATTTTCTGTATTGGAGTGGGTGGACTTATGCTTCGTTCTGGATGTGTGTTCCTGTGGGAAGCATCTGCCTGTGTAGTTTTATGATTTTATTTATTTTTCGATTTATATCCTGGCTTTTTCCTACAAAGTGTTCAAGGCAGCTTACCTCTCCTTCTCCATCTTATCCTCTGTGAGGTAGGTTGGGCTGCGAGTCTGTGACTGGCCCAAAGTCACCCAGTGGGCTCCATGGCTGAGCGGGGACTAGAACCCAGATCGCCTGAGTCCCAGTCCCATGCTCTTAACCACTACACCACACTGGCTCTCACACCATAGTTGTGGTTGCGATGTGCCCATATTTCTTGCCTTGTGTTTGGGCCCCATTGCATGGCTAGCCCACCCAGCAATTTCTGGCCTAATGCTTCAGTCTCCAAGCCTGGCGTTGTGCCCGCCATCTGCAGGGGTGTGCATCTTCCATCACTGGGCTGCTGGGGGTTGGAAACCGAAGCATCTTCAGGGCCAAAAGTTGCTCACCTCTGTCAGGGTGGAGGCGCAGTAGTGCGGCTGTCCTAAGGACTGGGGCCTTGTGGTTCAGATAACAGGTGCCACGCGCTTTTATTCTTAAAGCTGGATTCCTCTTCACCCTGTGGAAAATTAAAAATAAGGAAAAGCTGAAGGGCTGCCACAGCTTCAGACTTGAAGATTCCCTGGATCACCGTGAAGAGAAAGTCGCATTAGCTGGTTTTCTTTGGCATGTGTCTGTTTCTCTTTCTAATAGTGACCATGAGGGTTTGCCTGGCGACTTGCTTACACCCAAGAGCTTAGGTGTTACAAGAAATAAGGCAAAGTTTGTTGCAGATATTTGGCCTTGTGATCGCTGCAGCAGGCCTGGAGTTTATTTTGCAGATGACTCATCTTCGTTCTTTGGTTGTCAGAGAGATAATTTTCCAGATTACAGAGTTGGCTACAAAACAGGCTGAATGTGGTACTTTGTTGCACTTATAAAACTGTGAGTTTTTTTTTTTTTTTACGTATCAGTTTAAATGAGAAGTGGGCATATATATTCTATTAGCATAAAAAAGGGGGTTTCTGCGTGCTTACTGGTTTCAGTCTCCTCAGAGCAATAGTGTGAAATGATTTTTTTTTGGGGGGGGGGTTGCTTCTACTGCAGCACATACACCAAAAACTCTTAGTTTTCTATGTAACCATTTTGGGGGATTACGTTTACAGCACTAAGGTATATGTGTTTGTTTCACTAGCTCAGTGGAAGAAATGTTTGTTGTTTATGTTACATAATAAAACAAGCTTTATACAGCTAGCAGTTCATCTGTCTGAACTATAAAATAAAACAGGTACGCAGCGCTAGTGCAGCTGGTCGGTTGCTGAAACAAGGTATGAGCTCGACGCTTCCTTTAGCAACCTGCCCCTTGATTATTTTTATTTCTCTTGCACCTGAGTGTTCGTGAGATAGGATGGAGAAAACTTGCCCAGGTGTGATAAGAACGGCAGCTAGTATGATGGAAAGTGTGCCCTGTTTTTGGCATTTTGCTTGACCTCTGCCCTAGGGCAGGAGTGGGCAAGCTTCTTTGGCCCTTGAACACGATTTGATATACTTTCGTGGGTACCACCATTACGTGGTTGCCATGGGAAGTGCAAATTATAAGTAACCATCCCGAATGACTATGTACAAGGTGAAGAGAAGGTCTGACTCACAGCTTACTAAACAACTTCTTTGAGCCCACAGTTTTCAGCACAAGCAAAGAGCGTTCTCCCAGAAAGCAAACTTTCTCTGCTGCCCTCTGCCAGCTAGCTCATTTCTTCCATTCCTCATTTTCTTGCTACGACAAGATGTCGTGAGGGCTAAAAGTCTGGGTGGCTGTGACTGCCCCCAGTATCAGAGACATTATGCTTCTGTTTTAGAGTTGCTGGGGAACATGAGCAGGATGGTGCTGTTCCGCTCAGGCCTCCCCTGTGGGTTTCTCACAAGTAGTTGGTTAGCCACTGTGTGCCCAGATTTCTAGACCAGTTAGATGGTCTGCTAGATGAATCCAGCATGGCCGCTTCTATCTAACTAAATATTATTATTAGATTTATTTATTAGATTTGTAGTAGTGATGGAGGTTGGGTCCTCCTGCCAGAACAATAAATTACACAATTTCATTATATAATGAAATTGTATTGTATGAAAGAATTCTTCATTCTTCGCTCTTTATTAGATCAAGGCAGACATGGGTTTGTCTTCTGCTTTATTTACATAAGACAGGGTGAGTTGCAGATTCAAGTGGATACTCTGTGACAAGAACTGAAACTGCATTTTTTTTCGACTTGTAGCTTTTCTGAATGACTTTGTTTGTTTAGCAACTCTACATAAAGGTTTTTTTTCTGGAGCACTCTGGGTATATTAAACTACAACTTTCATAAGCCCCAGCCAGCACAATCAACCACTGTGTTGGCTGCAGGTGATGGGGGTTGTAGTCCAGTTAAAGCCAGAGGGCACTGGCTTAGGGGATTCTTGTACGGTTCTTGTTCAGGGGTCAAACTGGGGATAAGGAGCTGAGAGCTTTTTCAGAAATAGTGCCCTCTTTTTGAAGCTCTGTCCTAGGAACAGCTTTGTCATTCATTACATTCTGGAGAGTTGCTAAAATCTGCTCATTTCAGCAAAGGTTTGGAGGATTAAGCATCGGTTATTAAGTCAACCAGTGAATTAACATCCGCACATGTTTTCTTTATTGCATAGCTTTGACTATTCTCTTAAGTGCATTCTTGTTTTTTGGTGACTCTGCATGCTGAAGTCTTTTTAAACATATGGGACTGTATAGAAATAAAATAATAATTGCAGTTGTAACAACAGTAAACAGTTGTTCTTGCTGTGAGCTGCCCCGAGGCTTTGTTGCGAGGGGGGTGGCATAAAATGTTTTAAATAAATAAACATACAGCAGGAGAGCCAGTGTGGTGTTGGGGTGAGACCGGGGACCTGGGAGATCATGTAGCTACAGCCGTGTAGCTTAACTCACAGGGTTATGGTTCTGGGGTAAAAATGGAGTGGAGAACTATGTAAGACTGCTTGGGTCTTTTGCAAGAGCAAAAGTGTTGAGAGCCAGTGCGGTATAGTGTCTAGGAGCCAACCTTGGGCCAGTTGCAAATTCTCAACCTATCCCACCTCACAGGGCTGATGTTGTGGGGATAAGATTAAGAGCAGGAGGAGGAGTATTATGTAAACTGCTTGAAGTTTATTCTAAGAAAAAAGGCAGGATATAAATTCAATAAATATATGAATAAAAAGCAAACAGAGAAGCAATTTAATAGTAAATGAGAAGGGGAAAAACATTTGTGAGGATACATGAAAGTAAGAGGCTATGAAAAAGAGAATTGCCCCCCACTTTTAATTCTTCTTTCAATATACAGTTAAGACACTTGTAGATAAGACTTGGACCAGTCTGAAAGCTTTTCAGAATTGAATTATAGTTCATTCTCTGTTGCAATGGATATGCTATAAACTGAAATACGTCTCTGTTTTCTTGGTCTTGCTGGTGTCCTCTACCATTAGTGTTAATTGAGTTTCAACTGTCCTTTCCATGTTCTGCAATTTAAGTTTTCTTTGTTATTTATGATACAAGCATAAGCATATTTGGTAGAAAACAGTCCTTAGTCGTACATCTCAAAGGTATGAATTTCACCTCTCCATTAGCTTCTTTGTGAGCTGTTGCTGCTCAAGCACAACTCTGGATGACTTGTTCTTTTTAATCTTTTTCATTTTACTCAGCTTATTAAAAATGTGCCCTGTGCGTCAATCCTTTGTGTGCTCATCCCAAAATAACTTTCACTGAATGTAGTAGAGCTTCCTTCTGATAGTTGTGTAAAGAATTGCACTGTTAATGCTTTCTGGGTCCATTTGTGGCTTCTGCTGAGTTGACAGGATGACTTTACCATGTCATGGATTGCCACAGCCTCAGTAATGGCAATTGCATAGTGAAAGTACTTCTGTTTTGCAATTTGTGGCAGGCAACGTATGGATGAGCATAACAAGATAAAAGTCGTTCAGCTTATTATTCCCTGGAGAACAAGCCAGAACTTGGGTGGAAATACTTAAGATGATCAGGGCACTAGTATATTGCGTTGCTGCTGCTGCTTAGAAATGTCTGGTAGCACCTGCTTTTTATTGCAGAGGAGTTAGTGTGCATTTTCCTGCAATTTTGCTAGTTATTGTGCATATATTTCTGGTTGTGAAAGTACTGTAAAGAATAATGCTGCAAATATAGGAGCAAGTTAGTGGGGGGTGCCTTGGGGATTGGTATATATTTCCAGCATTTTCTTTCAAATGAATTTGTTGTGTGAAATAAATTTTTACAGCACCCAATGCTCTTGTTTCCATGACTGTGAAATAGAATTTACACAGTAACATCCAAGGAACATCTTCAGTTATGATTTCCCCAATTAGGAAATGGTAAATGGATTGAGATGGCATTCCTGTGAGCAATTCCTGTGAGCAATTTCCATTAAACTCAATGGGGCTTACCACTGAGAAGGTATGTATGGGACTGAGCTTCCTTTAACTTTCGAATGTATGCCTTTTCAGCAATTGTGTCACTGCTGCCAGCCTTGGGGGAGGGATTCCCAGTGTCCTGTGCCCCCCTTTGAAAGCGTCTAGGGACCGTGGAATTGTGGTGGTCGGGGCCACTTTCCAGACAAAGGTTTTGTTCTGGCGTTGCATGAGACATAACCAAAGAAGACACTTTTTCTGCAAGATAAGCTAGAAATGAAGCAATCAGCAACTGTGAGATATGAACATCGTGTACCAGCTGATATGAGCGTAACCTTATACTGTGCTTGTAGTAAATCTGGAAGGTTTGGTCATTGCTGTTGGTTAGAACTAGACAGTTATCTCCAGGCATTCAGTCTATTGCTAGTAGATACTGGATCTTGATTTTCTGGTTTTGAAGAAAACTCTGGATGCTCAGTTAATTACTTGGGTGGAGGCAGGATATTGCCAGCCAGATGTCTGTAATCCTTTAGTTGCAGTGAACTTATTTTGACATAAATTAGTGATGCGTACAGAAATGATTGGTTCAGAGCAGTAATGGATGTGGAGGCCATTCTATTCCATCTCAAACATCATGGACCTGACCAAATCCAGAAAGAAATGCATTAGGGTGTCCTCATATTTCAAACTGGCTAACAATCTGAAGAAGGAGAGCTGAGAGCTTGACCATGGCTGCCAAAACACTGGAGGGACAGGTTTTTTCCTGTCACCCTGTGTGACAGCTGCTTCATGAGTCTTCATAGCTTAATTCAAACCCATGGTGTTCTGTGCAAGATTATGTTTAAGTGTTACTGTTGCTAGAATTTTCTATAATCTATAACATCTTTGTGTAAATAAGGAAAGAAGTTGATGCTTGTCTAGGGTTGTGTTGATTTACTCTGGTTGGAACCAGAAGGGTTTCCAGCAATGGTCATTTGTGTGCTTATGAATCAGTTTAACTAATTTGGGAAACACTTCAGTAGCTGAGAGTGCCCTGGCCTACCCAGTCTCATTTCTGGTATACGGTCCTTCCTAAACCGAGACAGGCAGAATTGGGACCTACACAATCTACTTTGTGTTTTACTAGAATGTGAGATTCACTCAATGGATTAGAATTAAAAGATTCCAAGGACAAGAATTTGTTTTGAGCATCAGAACTGAATGGGGCTCTCGGTCCTTCCATACACAAATCCGCTGGTGATTATCCAAGCTTTCTTCATGTCCGTAGTATAGTTTGGCAAAGTGGGCAGTTTAATGTTGCTGTTGTTAAACAACCAGGAATTAGAAATCCTTGTTAATCTACTGGAAAGTACTTTGATCTACTAGTAGCATCAGTACTCATTGGTTTTCATTAAAAAGAACAATCCCACCCCCCACCCAGTGGTGCATTGTGGTAGACCTGGGAGAACTAACTTTAGATCATCTGTAAAGCTTACTTATTGATCTTCATCCAGTCACTCTTTCAGCTAAATCGTTGCTACTCTTATATTGAAATAATGGACTTGGAATAAGAAGTTGGAAGAGCTGAGGTACAGACTTTTAAAAAAATCTTCAAAATGTGAGAAGATTATAGTTTAATGTTATAGTTTAATGTTATAAGAGAAGGAATTAAATGTGAAGGAAGGCACAGTGTTTAAAATTTAAACATGGGAAGACCCAGTGTTTACTTATAGTATAGCATATACAAAGGTATAACAGAAGAGATTAGGTAAAGGAAGTAGACTGTCTGATCTTTAGATGTGGATTTTCTGTTTTGCTGTTTGCATCCCCAAGGAACATCTGGCAAGATCTAGCACTGTGTGAATAACATGCAGGAGTTTGCTGAGCCCTCTTGAACTTTACTCCCAAGACACACAACTCTGTCCTTAAGTAGTTGCTGCCATTGTTGCAGCCCCAAGCTATAATTGTTAAGTCATTAGTGCACTTTTAGCATTTCTTCTGATTCATTCTATAGCATACCTTATCCTGATAGCTGTGCAGAAGCACTGCACCGTCCTGCCATACCAATTTCTGGCCAGCATTTGTTTGAACCAGAAAGATAAACAGCTTTTCTTTCTTGGCAGACAGTTACACACTTCCCATCTTATTGTTTGATTTGACTTTATTTCCTGCAACTTTGTTAGGAAGAGCAACAACACATTCATAAGCAACTCAAAACAGCAAACCTGCATAAAAGTGCTACTTTTGCAATCTGTTATGTTTCCCTGCATGTACTTCATATTTTGTGTGATCTGATTTGCCTTGGTTGTCATTTTGCTGGGTGCCATTCTATGTTTGGGCGCTGGTGGCTAAACGCTTGGTGTCTCTGCTAGCAACACATTTGTCCTCTTGAGGCAGGATCGCAGCAGGGTATGCTGATTTGAGAGATGCACTTTAAGCCTCTAAACTTGTTTTAAACAGCTCAGTAGAAGGATGGCTTCTCCGTGATGATCTCACTGGAGGACGTGGTGTGGAGAACAAGGTGTGAGTGAGCAAGGGGGCCCTGAGTGTGGATAAAGAAGTGGCATGTGCAAACTGCCAGAGGGCGTACTGCATGGCTGCCTGCATGTACCCACATGAATGAGGTGTGCCTTTCCGAGGGCACAGCATTTAAAATAATTTATTCAGCTCTTTAACAGAATGTGTGTTATGAAGAATTCTGAGTTGTTTCAACAGTTTTTATTGCAGCCCTGTGCCTGGTCTGGCTGCATTGTTACTGTTTGTGCAGGAAACTAATCTCTAACTTTCTCTGTTCAGAGTCCTGGTTTGTCACGTCACGTGGCGGACTGTTTGGATGGCTTCCAATATTGAAAAATTAAAGCTGATGGTAGTCTGTGAGCAGTTTGGGCATGTTTTTGTGGAATTTAGAATGAGCCAATATTCTAGAAGGTGCTTGGAGGAAGTGCTCTTGAAATCTAGGGGGACAGAGAAGGGTCATTTGACCTTTGCAAGAGAACCAGATGTATTTTAGGACGGGAGGGAGTTGCACTTAGAAGACTGTATGTGAACTGGGAAAAAGTGCTTCCAAGTACATCCATGTGCCAGTTGTCAAAAGTAAAGCAAACAGTAGTTCCAAGGAAAGTATATGCCCCTTCATGCTCTGGTTGTTGCCTTTGGGGCCAGTTTTGTGATCCCCGTCCATAGAGAAATAGTATATCAGAAAGAAGGAATCTTCTTGTTTTTCTCCCTGAATTACTGCTGTGAGAAGAATGACCATAGCCCTCCATTTACTATAACGATTAATACACATTATCGCTTACTTTGGTCTGTGCAAGCAGAGTGGTATAATCTGTTTGAGTATTTTTATCTTGTCTTAGTCCAACTATGTTGGGTTTTGAAGGTGGGTTACTAAAGCTACCAGAAACTTGGAAAAGGATTGTTAGAGGTTTACAATCCCAATTGCTTTACAAGCATTGATCAGACAGTAAACAAGTTTACAGAGATTTTAAATACTCAAGGAATCAGGATTGCTTCAGCTGCAGGATAGTTAAGGCTTATCTGAGTATAATCAGTTACCAGAACAGTGCATTGAGAATAGAATAGTAAATTTAAGGATTGCACTGTAGAAGAAGCAAAAGTGGGCACTTTCATTTTGGAAGGTGGATTAGTGACATGGAACCAAAAATAACAAATTCACACAGTGAAGAAGGAAAACAACAACAACAAAGGCAACACATTTTAACAAAGGCCTGGAAGTAAATATGAACCTCCTCAAATCACATCACAAGTCACTGTAAATCCGATGACCTGCTCCTGCAGCTTGTTCCAAAAATCAAGACAATAGGTTGTGGTTTGCCTTGTGTCGTCTTGGTGGTTTCAAAAGCAGAAGTGGCTATTGTGGGCAGTGATCAGATCACAGTTGGTACCATGCTGTTGCTTCTGTTTCTGCTTCTGTTGCCTTACTGAGGAATGCATTATTTGTGACTTGGCAAGAAACATGTGTCATCCAGGATTGAATTGATACATTAAATTGGTTATCATCACTTATGTTGTTGGGCTTTCTTCTAGAGATGGGTATTCACACTGGGCCACTGAACTTCACAGCCCTGAATTGTCATTAGCATGATTTAGAGTAGAAATATGGGAAGCTGCCTTAGGAACATAGGGCGCTATTGCATTTATGTCCCCTTTGTGGGTTTCCCATGGTAGCCAGTTGGCCACTGTGTGAACAGAATGCTGGGTGGGATAGATTTTTGATCTGACAGAGACGTAGCCTTTATTTTCCTGTGTTGTTCTCACGTTGTTAATGGGGAAATGGTTCACTGTTCTAAAAGTTTTAGAAAAAGTTAAGCAAATGATATAAGGAAGATGTAATTTGTACCCTTTTGCTATATTGCACAGAGGAAAAATCACTCCCCCAGACTAATAAGTGCTGAATGGAAATACTTTCGCCTTTACAATAACCTGCAAGTAAGTTACTGATTATAAGAGCACCCCCAACACAAAACAACCCCCCCCCCCACACACACATGAAGTATAGGCCTTATTTGCCTCTAACAAACTATCAGAGGCAACTATTCTATATTGGGTGGAACTACTGCAGAAACTACCACAAGTTTACACTCTTCAATTTTATCACAGCTTTTATTCCCAAGGATCAAATGCATCTTAACTGCAGCAAGATTTGCCTTTGTGATCCTTCTTGGAAACCTTGCAGAAAAGTGGCAGTTTGGATCCAGCTTCAGATATAAATTTGGAAAAGTTAAATAGCTCACAGCTTTTTTTACTAGCCTGCCCACATTATCTATGTTAGCCATGTGTGACATGTCCGTACCTTGCTGAAACAAGTAAAAATCACGTTCAGTTTTTAGTTGTGGCTAATAAGTTCTTAGCACTTAGCTTGTATCTTGTATTCTTGTTTATTCAGTCAATAAGGAAATGTCTGTACTTGTTTTTTCTATAAAGTATTTTACCTTACCTGAAGTTCTGCATGTGTTTTGGAAAAATCAAGTAACTTGTATCTTCGTTTTTGTGGGCTGTAAGTTAGAAAAATAGAAGAGCTCCCAGCTGTGATGACTCAGAGCTCAGCCACTGAGTGTGAAAAGCTTTTTGGAGTTATCTGAAATCCTTTAACAGGCTGACATCTTTAACATTTGCGTGTTTTTCCTGATGTTTTCTGGCAGGTGTTGAACAAATGTGGAGAACTGATATGTTCCTAAAAGGTTATATTGGGAGTAATTCTTCCCTCTTTCAGAAGTGTTCCTGAGTCATTGATAAAGTAGTGGATAATTAAACTTGGTTGAAAAGTTGTGAGTCACAGTTTGCTGTCCTCATCTGGAAGACAACCAGTTAATGAGAATCTCGTTTCTGTCATCAGTGCTTCCTTAGCTGCTGGAAGCTCTTGGCCAGGACTGTTTACTCCACTGACATCACAGTGCCTGAGAAGCTCTCCTAAAATTTCCTTCCTTCTACCAGTCACTTGTTTGTATTGAAGGAAGTGGCTCTTTCAGATCTACATCGTGTTTTATGAGTTGTTTAGACAGGGCTTAGTCTTTGGACCAGCTGCCAACCCGATAGCGCTGGACATTTGCAGACATCCACAACAATGTCAGCGCATGGGGTTGACTTGTCTACTCTGCCAGAGCAGAGCAGCCATTTTTTTTTGTAAGGTCCATTCATTTTAATCTTCCGGTTTTCCTTCTGTGCACTGGCTGGTAGCTGTAGGCTTCTTATTGAACTGGAACTGTGATCAGCTTAGTTTCATCCAGCTGTCGCAAGCAAACAAGGAGCACATACTGTGCAAAGAAGCTAGCTGTTCATGAGGCAAAATGCCCTTGGCCCATGGAAACATGAATTGTGCCATGAAGAAAGCGACACCGGGGCCTTGGTGGTCGCCATCAAAGCAGGACTCCTCTTGCAAAATCTTCCTGTTAGAGGTTTCTGTCCTGAGTCTGCTGTGAAGCTTCTCGGGATATGATAGCCATTCTCAATTTGCTGCAAGAGAGTGGGCTATCAGTTAGTTCATTTCAGCCACATGCTAGTAGTCTGTCTACACCTATCCATAGACTAGATGGCATTTGTGTGTGCACATCTCTTCATGTCAGGGGGTACTATAACCATTAGATAAATGGTTAGCAAAAAATGGAGGTGATGCCAAGTTTATTTGGTCTGTGGCCTCTTGGCCAGAGATGGCTTGACCTGTGTTCTCTTCACTGCTGTGCTTGCTGGTTTAAAATGGCCAGTGGGGCTGCGTTTAGCCACTGCTGATGCTGACAGAGAGCTGTGCCATCTCCCCATGCATGGCGCCTCCGCCAGTTCACTCCTAGTGCCACTTGCTTGGCAAGAACAGCAAGTTGTTGTTGCTGTTGTTGCTTTGGCTGCTTTTGCCCAGCAGCTATGTAGCTCTCGAGCAGTTTGGTTTTCTCCCAGTGCTGGATTGCAGTAAGCCATGGCAAGCTCCAATAGCATGAACAGACCCCCTACTTGAGAAACCGGTGGGGCTTGCCATGTTGTGTGATTCCAGTCGGTGTTGAACTTTGCCTAAATTATTGTTCCTGGTGGTTTGGTATTATCTGAGAACTGTTGCTTTTTCATAGCTTTTTATCTAAAATCTCTGCAGGTGTTTGTGAATCTTGGTCCACAATTATGACATCCCTCAAGCTATAGTGGGACGAGGACTTTGACTGCCGCTGTTGCCTAAAGATGCTATTTTTCTCAGGCCAGTTTTGCGTTACAAAACAACTCAATAATGAAAAGTTGGAAATGCTCCATTCAGGTATTACTAAGTCTGTATCCCTGTTTCTACTGCAGTAATCTGGCTATTCTGTTCAAGAAGTCTGTGAGAGATGGCAAAACTTTCATTCATGAATAGAACTAATTAGTGGCTTGAGGGTCAAGACTGTGTGTGTTTTAATAATGTGTGGCTTTTATACACATGGACCCATCTTGTGAAGTGGAAGTTCATATGCACATCTCCAGTGTGTAGTTCACATTTCTTAGTTTTCCACATTATTTAGGTACTGCAATCAAAAGAACTGCAAAACATTACTTGTATAATTATCTGAAATAATAAGCGGGTATCTTGTATGAGCTCAATAGCAGAATGTCCTATGATTAACAAATTATTAAACTCATAATTGAACAGGCTAATGGATAGACAGACTCCTTTGGTTACAAGTCCTACTTGGAATCATACTTCTGCCATGGGCTTGTGTTTTGCTTAGTCATGATATGCCTTTAAATCTGTTTTGCATGGATAAAACAGAACCATTACTTTGGTATGTGAAGTATATTTCCTAACAGGGCTTTCCAAAACATATCTAGGACATGAGAGATAAAACAGGGTTAACTATACTGAAACTGTACCTTTCCCCAAAACTTTGACCATTTGCATAGCATTATTTTGAACAGTAGAGGTGTGTTAGCATCAAACATAACTGTGGGGAAGAAGATCAGCAGGCCTGGAAAAAACTATTGATTATTTATTGGCTTGCAGGCAGTCTGGAATTAGGAGGGTAGAAAGAAGTCAATAGCTGTATAACTGCAATATTCATGATTAATTTGGGGTGGGTGTGAATGAGAAGCTCTGTTGTGCTTCTGAAACATAGGGCTTTAAATTGGAGTGCTTGTCCATATTTCTGTAACATTGGAGAGAACAATTATCAGAAGCTGTTTTAGAGAATGGATCTTTGTGTTTTCAGAAGCTGGGAGAATGAAAAATGGTACTGTTGGTTTTGATTTTATATCTGTCCGGCTTTCTGATAGAGGGTGTGTTTAAATGTAGACTTAAATGTTTGGATGTATGCGTTCCAAGTACACTTGGAAGCAGTTGGTCCATAGTGCCATGACCCGGCGTATGTTGCTCTATCATGCAAGACAGTGCAGAGTGGCACTGGGGGCTCATGTTAAATTATACTTTGCCATTCACAGTGCTGCAATTACATTCCTGTTTAATACAAAAACTGTTAGTACAGAAGGCAGTTATACCTTTCAAGTAGTTCTTTCTGGCAAGATGCTACAGAAGCTTTAAGTGTTACCATTTGTATTAACTATGTTTTATGCCTTTCCTAATATGCCAGCTGGTAGTTGTTAAAAAAGGAAATGGGGATCTTAGCATGTGGCTCCTGTTTTAGACTTCCTGGCTTGTGAAACTGGTGTTGGGCTACTAAGATGCTTGGACCCCCAAGTTCCTTGGTCTGGAATGCTTTCTTGTAAATAGCACATGATTGCATGTTCCTCAGTCCAACACTGGCATGTTTTCATCTCAGCAGCTGCCCAAGAGGCTTGGAAAGATGAATTGATACTTGGCCAGATGAGCAGTTTGCATTATTGGTACGCTGCATCCTGTTTTTCCTTCAAGGAATACAGGATAATATACATTGGACTTCCTTGTAGGGTCCCCTACAATTGACCATTCCCAAATCTTTCCTCTGTGCTCTTCTTTTAAAAACCAGTATATTATGCTCACAGCTGCTGTTGTCTTGTAGGTTGGTTAAAATGTTGTAGATTTTAAGTGGAATTTACAAGTAGTGCTTTGAGTTACCTCAAAATATCCTTCTGTTTTTTTTATTATTTTTGAGCTGCTTTCCCTCTACCTTATATTGTCAGTTTCTCTGTTGTGAAATGTTTAAACACAGTTGTCATTATCAAAATAATGGTATGTATATTGCTAGATGGCTAAGGAAATGAAAAAGTATTTTAGTGTAGATTGATTTTAAATCAGGACAATTTAAATTGGTCCAAATTGGGGAAATGGCTTATTAATGCAGCATTTCCCATGGATGCATCGTCAACCATTTTCTGAACCAGGGTTGGACAACCTGTATGTCTCCATATATGCTTGGACTCTCATCTGCAATCAACCTGGGTAGGGGTTAGGAAAGACAGGAACTAGAGGAGAAGAATGATGTAAGCTGCCTTGAGCCCTTTGTAGGAAAAAGGCAGGATATAAATTGATAAATAAATAAACTAGATAGCTGTAGTTTGCTCAACTTTACCCAGAAATGTAGTGCTAATCTGACCATTAGGCTATGTGAATTTGCAAGTAAGTCTGCAATCTTGTTTCCAATTACTTAAGAGCAACTCCTCCTGAACTCAGGATTTACTTTCAAGTGGGCTTCTAATAAGATTAAAGATAAGATTACAGGTAAGATAAACAGTACACTGTTGCCTTCATCTCTAGATTGTCCCCCTTCCTTCCTTCCTTCCTTCCTTCCTTCCTTCCTTCCTTCCTTCCTTCCTTCCAATCAACACAGGGAATATCTTAAAATATTCTCATATTGGACTTAAAATCAGCATCAGTGAGTTTCTGAGGGCAAGCACGGGAATATTAGAACCTGCCTTCTCTTGGGCTCAGATTCCTCTTTGGCTGGACTCAGCCAGTAGACAGGGATAAGGGGAATTGTAGCCCAAAACATATGGAGGACAACAGGGTGCCTGTCTCCCATAAAGCCTTTTTAATGATGCTTGCAAGTAGCTGTCTGCATGACAGTGCTGCTCTTTCACAAAGATGGACAATTTCCTGAGGTTTTGTATCTCTGGCTACAGAGATATATTCTTCCTTTTAGGATTGCTATATGCCAAATAAAATCCAGATAAAAATCTGAATTATGTAAACTACTTTTAAGCTTAATTTATTGAGCATTAGAATTTTACTGTTTGGTGTATTTATGGCATTTTAAAAAGTACTTGAATAAAATTAATAATTACAGCTCTGCCTAATATTAGGGATGGAGCTGTCGACTGATGCACCCTCAGGCACCTCAGTATATCACAATTTTATCTGCTGTGAAAGGCAGGGGAACAAATAAAAGGAAGGCTGAACACTGAAGGTATCAGGGCAGTAGTAAATAAAGTTTTATTATTGGGACTTGAAACAGAATGAAGAGCTCAGCATTATCAAGCTGCAAGGGAAGAATCCCATTTTCACTGAAGAAGGTCATAAAATATTTCTTTAATGCAAAGAAGGATCAGCAGTACATTTCGTTTTTAGTGTAGATCATAAATACACAGAAGGTACAGTCTTATGCATACTTAATAGAGAATGACCCTATTGAATTCAGCCTGACTTTCTTCTGAGTAAATGGTTTGAATTGTCATCAGTAATAATAGAGGAATTCAAAACCGGCTGCACACTTATTCCTAACTTAGCCTGACCTGCAATCAAGGGTACTCCCATCTTTCAGTCACCTTTTAGCAACTACCCGGCTAGAAGAAGTGAATATACTGTAATTCTGTGCTATGCAGCTCTATTTGAACTAGGTGACCTAGGAACTGAAATGTTCCAGAGCATTGATTTTAGTATCGGATATGTCCAGAAGCCAGCTTGGGATGATTCTAAGTAATCAGTTTCTTCCAAGGATATCAGCATGAAGTTTATTTATGGACAGTCATCAGAGTGGATTGGCAGAAACTGGTGACCTGCAATGGCAGCGGGTCAGACCCGATGGCCTTCTTGGCCCCTTCCAGCTCTACTATTCTGTGATTCTGTTTCTTTCATCATTGTCAGAAAGTGGATCATTTTTTATTTTTTTACTTTAAACGGTCAGCTTTGAGTTAGAGGTTTAGAAAGCTTTGCATGGATTTTTAGAAAGCTTCACTTCCATGTGTTAATTTATTCTAGGTGCATCTTTATTTTAAACATCTAGCAGTTTATTTCATCTAGCAGTAGATGGCAAAATGTAAGGTGACTGAAACACAAGAGGAGATGAAGGCTGCATCGCACAGATGCGTTGCCACCTAAGTAGCAAGAGCAGTAAGTTTGCTAGGTGCCAAGTTGGGCCTAGCTGTGTTACATTTTGCAGCACTTGGAAGGGTATTTCTAATATCAAATCTAAGTATTCTACTCAAAATATACATCTAAAATTATTTCTAGACCACCGAGAAGGGTAGAAACTTTGGCTGTTAGTTTGACAGTCCAGGCAAACATAGTACCAATGGGTTCATTGGATGTAACAATGTTATTTAAAAATGTTACATGCTGTCAAGTTGTTTCTGATATATGGTGACCTTATGAATAAAAGCCCTCCAAAGAGTATTTTAAAATACTAATTGGAAAAAAGACTCATTCTGAAGCTGCCAGATCCTCCATTTCTTTTTCTAGAAAATGGCAAAAAGTGGAATTAGTCCCCTTCCCCATTTCATATTCATGGTCTTACATGCAGAAACTGGCTGATGTGGACATTTGAGGCAAATTTTTCCTTCTAGCTGTACTGTGCTCCTTAGCTTGTTGTTGTTGAGCTCTGAATGCTGATGTTTTTAATCTTAATTTTAATCTCAACTCTCATGCTTAAGATTTTATTCTAGTGTTGACCTGATTGGGTACATAGAGGAGCTGAACTTCTCCAAGGCTGCTTGGTAATTTCAGGCTGCTCATATAATAGCACAGATATACATCCTTGTGGTAAAGAAACCAGATTCTTCGTATGACCGAGCGCTGTACTTAGTCATGAAGCTTCAGCTTCCATCAGTGTTGAGGCTTCTGTTCCTTGGGGACTTCTCCATATCCGTTGTGTTGAGCTCTGGGAAGCTGCCCATTTCCCATGCCTGGCTCCTTATTTGGGGTAAAGGTCTGTGAATTCCACATAAATATTTATCACATCTTGTTCTAACCAGCAGGAGAGCTGCTTTTGTTGTCATTTCAAGAAGCTCTGATTTGCTTGATTGGTTCTTACAGGGGCACATGCCTCTGGTAAGTTAAAACAGGAAAGAATTTCTTTATCTGCAAAGGGATTATGAAGAAAAGCAAAGGCAAAACTAGAGATGAAAAGACCCCTGTCTACAGAGGGACAGACAGGATATTGGTAGTATAATGAATCCGTTGATAGTTTTTCTACACTATTTCCTAAGGCTTGAAGTATTCCAGGGAATCTGCCTTACTATGAAGCACACTTCCCAAATCTGCTGCCTCCAAGTGGTTTAGACTACAACTCCCAGGATCCCGATGGTAACCATACTGGCTGCAGGTGGCAGGAGTTGGAATCTGAAATATCTGGAGGGCACCAGGTGGAAGGTTGCTTTAAGGAAGCTCCTGTTGCACAGATGAGCTGGTGTTTCCAAGGAACTGATGCCATTTAGTCTGTGTGCACACTGCATATTGCCCTAGCCTGGCATGTCAAGCGGCCCTTGCTAAGCCGGAAGATTGCAGGTCTGCAACTGAATGAACAGCCCTTGTGGAAACAGAGCAGGGGGTTGGGTTCCAAGGCCTTGTAGGCCCCTTCCAGTCCTGTTGCATTGTGTTCTTTATTTGACAATCCATATGTTATGCTTTTAGGAATTTGATGTTGCCTTGCTGAACTGTAAATGTATTTTAAATTTAACAATTTCTCCTTTCTAAGATCAAAAAAATCAAGATAATGTAGCCTCATCATGCAAGTTCCTGCATTGCTACTAGTCGTTTCTTAAAAGTCCCATATTCCCCTTCCCCTATATCTAAATGAGTACATTAAATTTGGATTATTGGATTAAAGATAGATAGATAGATAGATAGATAGATAGATAGATAGATAGATAGATCGGCTGGTAAAAGCTGCAAAACCCACTTGCCCAGGCTGCGGCTTATGGCAACAGCCATGCCAATGTGTAGGTGGCATGCCGGGGGTTTTCTTCACAATGACTTGTTCCCTTAAAGAGAAGAGTTTTCCTTTTGTGATTTCTGAGTTGATAGCTACTGAAATCCCTTAAAAATGTCTAAGCAGCAAACCGGAGAGGCGGTAATGGGTTTTACGCACCCTGTTAAACATTTTGAAGTGCAATAATTTTGCACATTAAAAGAACAGTCAGACCTGTGAGGGTCTGAGATGGGTGACCTTGCCTTTGTAGTGTTACGGGGGAACATGGGCAGGGGGTGCTGCTTCACTTCTCTCCTGCTTGTTGGAAGCTCTTTCCCAGGTAAGAGGGTATTTTAAAAAGCATTTCTTGCTTGAAAATTGTTTACTCTCTTCTCTCTATGTTATATCCAAGAAATCTTGCATTAGTCATGACAGCTAAAGCTCCAATTTAAAATAACTCTAGCTTTAAAAATAAATTAATAATATCAGATGGCTAAAACAGGCAATACCAGTAACTTAAAAGAAAGGATTGATGACACATGGACTTTTGGGTAGGCTTTTCAAAATTAGTTTTGTTTTTAATGGCAGCTCTTCTGTTTTATCTGTCATACTGCCTTTCTTCTGATTCTAAATTGTTTGTGTTGCATTTTTGGGGTGGACACATAGTGGGAGATAGGATGCAAGTTACTTTAATTAGTAATGTGAATATTTTATATGTCCTAAAAGTCAGGACTGACAAACACTGGCAAGAGTGCTTTTTAATCCCCAGATTCAACAAAGGAAAGTAACTTTATACTTGTTTTCTTCTAGAGGAAATGAGGTGATCTGAGTACTTGGTGAATGGGGGAAATGTAAAGAATGAGGAACAGGTCTTCCATAATTGGTTCAAATTTGTGTTCTTCCTCATGTTGTCTGTGTCAAATGGGATTGTATAAGGTAAGGACAGAGAAGCTCTTCTGTCAGCTCTGTGAGGGTACTGCATAAGGAAACCTTCTAAGTCACACTGATGCTTAGGGCTATCCATTCCACTGAAGTGAAATGTAAATACAAGTCTTGTAGAATAAAGGTGTAAAAATGTATACTTTGGAAGAATTTTGGACTTTCTGGGTTAGCCTGTTAGCAGCATCCTGCTGCATCACCCACATTTTCCAGAGTAAAGCAGATGTTTCTAATTTCATTTTGCCTTGCAATATTTTAAGAAGATTATGTACAAACTATTGGGTCTCCCGTCATGGTCAGAGAACATGGGTTTTCTGTAAATATGGAGAGGAACAGCTTTGTTCTATTAATTGGTCCCGTTTCCTTTTATCTTACACTGTTTCAGACTGTACATTACGTGATACTTGGTCTTGCACAATTTAGGAAGCACGTAAAGAAGTATTGTGCCCTATTTCTTTTATCTGCTGTCAAAGATGTCTATATTCCACCAACTTCTCTAGTCCCTAACAGTGCTATGTGAGAAAGAAGTGATGTTCACTCAAGCAGTGTTTAGTGAAAATGATGGAAGCCGCGTCACTGACAGTAGATTATTTCAGAGGAAAATCTCCGGCGCATTCCCCACTCCGTTCTTGTATGTTTGTTTCTGCTGTATTCAGCTGTACGGTTGCCTGTTAATGGAGCTCCAGCCATCATGTTGCCTGGGGCATGGTTAGAGCCTTAGCAGGATTTACATTAATCAAACACAAACAGACAGTGTAGCGTGAAGAAATTTCTCTCCCGCCAGCACCGCTCACAATCCTAATTAGGTTTATTGGGGCAGAAAAAGAAAATAGCCCCTCTACCACTGTCCTCCTTCCCCAGGGCAGAATCTGTTACATTGCTGGAAAAGCAATGAGCTGAGCTGGTTGCTCTCTCGACTGACCTGTTGACCTCCACTATCCTCCCTTGGGGGAGGAAAGGGACAAGATTCCTTAATCTGCTTGCTGATGTGGGTTAGAGTTGCCGGGTGTAACCCCGTGGAAGTCCTTGCAGGATCAACATTCCAGTGGGTGAATGGAGTCTGCAAATGGAGGAATTCTGGACTGGTAAACCAGAGAAAGAGAAGCAGCAGCAGCACTGGATCACGGAGATGCCCATGAGAAGACTCTGACTGGGAAGTAGTCTGGCTGAATCCAGCACAGACATAAAACAGGGACCTGTTGTAGCCCAGGGACTGAAGAGAAAGAACTGAGCAGTGAGGGTCGGAACTAGAGTGGGAAGCAAGCTAGGAGATTCTCCCAAGCAGTATTGCTCGAAGGAGGCTGATTGCGAAATCTTATAAAACAGAAGTTATTGTTTGGTAACCTACCCACATTCTGGGAGGTTAAGGCTATACTTCTGCACCCACTTTCCTTCACTGACCTTGGCATGTGTGAAGATAAAGATTTAGGGTTGTGCTCTCTGGCATGTTAATGAGCTGTTGGATATAAGGATACAGACTCAAGACACTTCTCTTACCCTCCTCGATCTATATTTCTGTTTCTATATTTGAAGGTGCATTGGAAATGAAAATTTTGAGGGGAAAACCTGCTTGGTCCTACTTCTTTACTAATATTACTACTTCTGCACAGTTAAAAAGACATATCTTGGTGAGCTTAACAACACATACCATTTATTATATTGGGAAATAGAGGAATGGCAGATTTGAAGTCATGATAACAATTACTTCAGCTGTGGGGCAATAATAAATAAACAAATAAATAAATGCCAATTGTAAAACATGGATAGTATTTCATCCAGGAAGAGAGAGATTAGAATATCAAAGACTATCCTGAGTTACTGAAATTATTATGATTTTATTATTACATTGCATGTGTACACTGCCTTTAAAAAAAAACTTTTGTGAGGAAGTCATGATGACTTGCATGGCTCCATTTTATCCTTGCAACAACCATCCTGTGAGGTAGGCTCGGTTGAGAGTCTCTGACCAGCCCGACATCACCCATTGAGCTGAGTGGGGGCTAAAACCTAAATGCTGCGGCCCATTTCACGGTTTTGGTTTGAATGAATTCCATGCTCAGCCCTGCCTGTTTCATGAAAAGGCTTGTTCGGTTTTCAAATTTAGTTGATCTTCAAGACGGCTTGAATGCTCAAACTTAACCTCTCCTTAATAGATTTGGTGGGAGTATTTTCCAGAGGAATTATGTCGATGCTGTATTCTGCCTCTCCATTAGCAGCGCAATGTTGAATCGTCAGTGTGATAAGGGCTGAGGGAGGTATGGAAAAAACTCCACCTCTTTTTGCCTATTTCCCAAGTGAACTGACCAAATGCCTTTTCAGGAATATTAGAAGAGCATTTTTAAGGAGCCACCAAAACCAGATGGGGGATTTGGCCTTGATTGGAAATAGCCTTTGTTGACTAATTTTGCCAATCCCATTCAAGCCAGGTAATCTCTGGAAGTCTTTGTTTCTGTGTTCTAATGTCTGATGTGATTGGAGGGATAGGAAATAGCTTTTCTGGGTGCAGGATAATAAAAGGTGAAAGAATGTTTTTTTGATGATGAACAATGGACAAGGGGTGTTACATGCAGCTGTTTTTCAATGGTGCATTTGCTCTTTTATGGTGTAGCTTTACTCTCTGAAAGCATATTTCAGAAAATCTGTTCTCAGCCTTGGTTTGAGAACAAAGGTTTTGACAGCCAGAAAAGATGACTTGCACAGAGGAGGCAGGCGGCAGCACTGTCCTGGATCCTGAGCTGAATGCAAACCTTCATCCTGCTTTGCAAAAACACACGGGATAGCTTTCGTGATTTACCTGTAGGTGAGATGAGCTAATACTCCTTCAGTAGTTATTGTTCATTGCTTTCTAGATCCTCAGAGTGCGCGCTCGTGCTCTCTCTCTCTCTCTTTCTCTCTCTCTCTCTCACACACACACACACACACACACACACACCCGTGTGTGTGTGTGTGTGTGTGTGTGTGTGTACCAGGATTACCAGAAGATGGAAAAAGTCTGACCTTAGCAACAAGACAAATTCATATGGGTGCATGGAGAAGCTAGGGGATTTTTTTTCTCTCCCATCTGTAGTTTAAATTTTACACATGTAAAATTTTACACAGAGCAAGAGCTATTTGTCATAAGCTGTTCCAAAGCTTGATCACTGGGAAAATCACCATGCTGGATTACTGCTGGTTAAAAAGGGGGGGGGGGGGGGGTTGGCAGTATGTATTATGAATAATGCTGCTTGTTCAGAATACACACAATTGATATGGAAGATTCAGCCGTTGTATTATCAGCGTTGTGTGTGGAAAAGCTGCTGTGAAGCTTTGCACAGGCTGGCAAATGTCTGTATGCATTGCATTCATATCTATTAATGTATGGATGCTGGATTAAATGTGATGGGCGTGGGATTCTCCAAAACAGTTTCCTTGAGGGGAAGCTCTTACAAAGGAAGCAGTATTTTTCATAGGGAAACAGTGTTCTAGCTGCTCCTGTCTTAGGGTGCAGCTGCGTAAAACATTCTGTGCTTGACGAGACAAGGCATTCTGAGCCCTCATTCTTTCTCTGAACCTGGTGAAAGCTTTGTGCTGAACGGGATTGGACCTTTTCCTTTTCAGGGCTGGTTTTATCCACAGCAGTTTAGCAAAACTCTCAGGAAGGAAAAGCTTTGGATTATTTGCATACCTGGTGGAAGAGTTCTCTGCATGTATCGATTGGTTGCTGATAAATTTATTTTAGGTTGCATGAAGATGAACCAGTATAGGCGAGGAAGGGCTGTAGCTCAGTCGTAGAACTCAGTTATGGGGTAGTAGAAGGCTGGAGGTTTCATTTCTTATCTCCAGTTAGGGCTGGGTAAGATTTGAACTCTTTGGTGCTATTTGCCAGTCAGTATAAATAGACTTGAGCTTGGTCTGTCAGTGGTCTGACTTATATAAAATAGCTTCTCATGTTCCTGGATATTACACAGTTGAAGCACAATGCCATGTCGTGCTTCACAGATCTAGCAATATATTGAAGTAGGTGTGGTTGTATTCCACCCCCCCCCCCCGCTCTCTCTCTCTCTCACACACACATATCTGTATTCTGTATTTTATTGTGAGCCATTTTGGACAGACACATGGGAGATAAATACAATAAATTCTATAAAATTTACATTTCTTATATTATTTAGTTGTCTACTATCATAATATATGCTATAATGCAAAATACTGCTATCAAAATGGAAGAATATGTATATTCCAGTAAAGTGAGTTTATTCACATCTAGTTTAACTGTTCAATATCTTGCTAGATATTTTTCTTAAGATTTTAATTTAATTTTTTTTGGTAGCTGCAGCAGTTAGTTTTCTCTTTTAATGAAAAGGAACTAAACTTTGTGTCCAGCTTTGATAATGCATACATAACCACATTTCTAAAACTCTGGTAGCCTATGGCTAAACGATACAGATAAACAATAACTTGATTGCATACAATAGATTAGCAAGATTTCTCCTCCCCCTGGGAATGTTGAAAGTGCAGAAGTGCAGGCAATTGAAAATAAGTTCTGTCTTTCTCCGTAAGTGAGCCACATTTGCATACCCTTTGATTTATAGGAAACTTGGAAAAGTGACTTTTAAATATTACATAATAGGATCAGGTAACATAACCCACAGTATCCAGGTGATGTGGTGCAGTCTTTTTAAATATGGTCCATGCATAGATTGTTCCATGATGGTCTAACTGGGCTAAACAACCAAAAATTAACCTAATAACTAATTGTAGGCTATGTTTGGTTTGTTTTGCCCATGAGAAGACTGAAGTGTTTCAGCTTGTCTGCCAATGAGCTACCTGTGATCAGGTTGATTAGAGTTACATATCTAATGTAACAGTGGTGCATATGCAGCATGCAGTCCGGAGAATTGTGGGTTAACCAAACCAGGTCTTCATGTGGGAACTCATTAATGTAAAGGTTCCACCTGCTGAATCAGATCAGAATGTTAAAATCCCCCCACTTAATGAGATTCTCCTATAGAATCTCCTATAGGATTAAGAACTGTATCTGAGATGCATGCCTTAATTTTAATATTATCTCGTCATTTGCGGTCCAGTAATGTTTGTCCTGAATTTAATTCATGCACTTTACATCGGGGGGCGGGGCGGGGTCTACTCTGTTCTGCCATATTGATGTCTGGTCATGTTGCTCACCAGCATGCAAGCATCCCAAAGGTATGCCTGATCCAGGAGGTTTTGGAGGTAGTGTATCAAGTATCGTCTGTATGTCAGGATATCACCTTGTCTGCGATTTTTTTATTCCTAGTAGTATAGAAATTTCCTTTATTCTTAAATACATAGCAGTTGTATTTCCTATGCTATGTATTCTAAGGAAGTTGGGGAATAGGAAGAATGGTGATTTCAGGAATTCTGTGGAACCTGTTTTGGGCTTAATAGAAAGTATAGTAGAACTCCAAATTTATAAACCACTTTATATCTGAAATAAATATACATTTACACTCAGAGGTTTTTTAGCACCAAGGAAATCAAATTCTTCCTTTCCCTCATGTAAAACCCAGGAAAAAAATCCTTGAACACTTCAGGTTCTGTTTTGTTGTTCAACTGCTGTTATTTTTTTTTTCTTGGAAGACTATTTAAATTTTTATTGCCAGCCTATAGATTATTCATGTCAGTGTGGATACCTTTTGTAAACTATTGTGATGTTTGCTTGCTTTATTCTTGACTCTATGATCCTTCTTGTGTAGGTTGCCATAGTAAACATAGTAAACCTTTAGTAAAAATGAAAGGCTGATCTAGATTTGAAAAATTAGGATCCCATCAACCATGAAATTAAAAATGTTAACAGAAAAAAATTAAAGAAGAAAGTTGACAGTAAGGTTAGCCCACTTCAGTATGCGACCTGATAACTCCAGCATACTCTGTCCAAGTCTGTCCGAAAGTAATAGATAAACTATAATTGGTGTCGAATACAGTCACCAGCCTAACTCTTCTGCTCTTAGCCACAGTGAGCATACAGCACTGACTCTGTGTCAGCTTCACTGGTTATCATTTTGCCTGCAGGCTACATTCAGGGTGCTGCTGCTTATCTTTTCAAAGCCTTTTATACTCTAGATTCAGGCTTCCTGAAACTGTGGTCTCCTGTCCCTCACACATACAATCTCTTCCTAACTCCATCTTCTGTCAGCCTTCTGTGAATGAAAAGAAGGCTTTTTCAATAGTTGATCTCAAACTATTCAGTACATGTGCTTATTAATGTCTGCCATATTTAGGACAGTGCCCTTTCTAAGTGGGTTTTAAAGAATAGTTTATTCAGAAAGATGGCTTGCATGCCTATATGCTTTGCTACATGTTTTGCTCCCCTGCTTATTGTTTCCTTCAAGTAGTTTTATTGTATTTTGCTTTTATTTTTAGAGTCCTTCTTGATCTAACTACCTCCCCCTCCAACTAAATGCATTTCCTCCCATGTCTACTGAAGCCTCCATGGCCAAATCCATACAGAGAACTTGGATTGTAGCTGAAAAGTATTGCTGCTATTTTTAGTCCAAAGCATGTTTCAATTTATGTAATGAAAATCAGCAGGCAGATCAACAAATGCCACACAAAGACTCGGCCTGCCTTGTGGGACCAAAGCCCCTTTGATCAGTTGCGCTGTGCTTTTTCTTATCTATTTATGTTATGATATTTATATCCCACCCTTTTTTCCTTTTGAGGAACTCCAGGCAGATTATATAAAACAACTCCTCCTCCTCCTCCTACTCTTATCTTTACAACAACCCTGTGCGGTAGGTTGGGCTGAAAGTTTGTGACTGAGTGGGGCCTGCAGCCCAGATGCCCTGAACTTTAGTCCTGCACTCTTAACCACCGCATCATTTGGGCTTTTTTTCAATATATTGTTCTGCTCAGTTTTGAGGCTTGTTGAAAGAAATTGCATACAGAGCATGAAAGATTTGAAGCCATAATCTCACATTAGTCTATACATCAGTAGTTACTAAGCTTTTTTTGCTTCTTTAATGTTGAATATGCATGATTCCCTTTGGGGTTTACTGGCACAAGTTAAGTTAAATTGCATTGCCAGAATAGGTATCCCTCAGTGGTATGTTGGACTGGAACATTTTGGTAATATTGTGTCTGCTCTGGAAACCTTATTGCATGTCATACTTGAAGTCGGTCTCTTTAGTTCTGCAGGTGTCACTTCGGACCAAAACTCCTACAGAAATTAGACTCAAGGTCTCAGTTTAATGAGGAAATGTAAATGCAGGCACTCTGTGAACAGTGCTCCCTTCCCATTAATTACACGCCTGCCTAAAGTGAGGTTCCCATTTTACTGTGGGAACATGCATACTTCAATTTCATGGTTGCTTTCTTGGCATTAAGGACTATCGCTTGCAAACGTTTTATGGCATCCTCTGTGGAGTCATAATCCAGCCTTGTTTACAGATGAGAATACAAGACAATGTTGCAATGTTTTGAATGCTACAATCTTTTCTTTCCTTAGAAGGGTTTTGTGCATGCTTTGGTGAAATGAATACTGGATAGATTTTGTGTAGATGCCATTACTGTCAGAGCAGTCTGTGGTTTACTGGGCCGTGGTTTAACTTTCTGGTGAAGTAGGAAAGAGTTAGGCTCTGAGCCTGTTTTTGTACCAGTATAATATATTGCTTTCTGACAGTATCTTTAAAAAGAAATGCATTAACTTTTCATTAGGCTTCCTCTATGGAATCTTGAAGTGGTTTCTTTTAATCTGCTTGATTCTAATTATGTTTTATTCTTGTCTGTAAACAAAGTCTAATGTCATATATCATTTGAGGCATTTAAAATCAATCGGCAGTTGTTTATCATTTTCCACTTTATGATTGTAAAGCTAGCAGAGTTGCACAAAACTTACGGACAGCAAGTTGTAACCTATGACCTTTCTCTTCCTACTGCAGATGAAACCATTCTATCCTGAGGGGTTGCAGGACAAAAGCTGGAGATATTTCCAACTGTCTAGATATTTTGACCTGGGTCAGGGTATTCCTAGGACAGTGATAATGTTGACATGGGAAAGAGATGCAGGGGAAATGGAGACAATTGTATTGAAAGGATTATAATGGGTCATGCACTTCATTCTTTTTGCAAAGGGGACGGCATGAAACTGCTCTAAATAAATAAATAAATAAATTCTGCAGTGGTAATACATATTTATAATTTTACATAATGGGCTGGACAGGTATTGACAACAAAATGGGCTGTAATGGACATTTCAGAATTAACAACAGAAATACATTGGTTCCTGGAGGGAGTGTTACAGTAGGGGTAAAAATCAGGCTCCATTTCCGTCAGTGAAGGAATGGAGAGAGTCCTGATCTTCATCTGCATCTTAGCATGTTGGGTGGGGAGTTTTTAGAACTCAGCCTGTTGCACCACGTGGGAGAGTGACGTTTGTGCTGAGGAAACGCCACTGCAGCAACATGGCTTACAGGGGTGCCGTGAGCTGGACTGGGGAACCTCAGAGGGTTAGGTCTACAGGCCGGAGTTTCTCAGTTTCTGCTCTAGAGAATTGCATGGTGTGTGCTTTCACATTTTCAGTTGCACATCATCTCGAATTTGTCCAGTCCTGCTAGCGTCTTTGAAATGGTTGTGGTTGTGGTCATTATTGGTAGAAACCATGAGCGTTGCGAGTGTGCAGGCGTTCTGTTCTCACAATTAGCAGTGCTTGCTCAGGGGCACCTGTGCCACACACCTTGCCAAGAGGCAGCGCCCTCTTGCTGCTTTGGTATGTTTCCCCAGTTTCGCACAGCAAGTCGCTGTGCTGGATCTCACAGAGGCGCACCAAGCGCAGCTCCGCGTGGGTGCTGCTGTGTGGAGAGAGGTGCTGCCCAAACCTTCCAGACAGGCGTGAAGCAACATAAATAAGAGGAGGGCAAAACATGCAAGGTGAATGGTAGAACACGAGGAGGCAGATGGCAGAATACATGTGCTGTGTGAGAGAGAGAAACTGGGAATGCATTTTTCTGTGGAAGGAATGTAGGCTCAGTTTAGTTCTGACATTCAAAACATTCTTTCCAGTTTCCAGAAATTGGAAACAGTTTTCCAGCCCTGTCATAGACAGCTACTCCCCCAACCCCACACCCTTATTGATTGAGGAGTTAAGGACTGAATCTGACTTGCTGCGAACATCTTCTGTCGCCTGTCCTTCCATGTTCCTCACTGCCGGTGAAGATACTTTAAAGCGGTGGCATAAATAACAGTGCTGTATCTAAGGAAATTTGGGAATTAGACATACTTACTGGTTTTTCCTGTGCAGGTCACTTCCACTACAGAGCAGCTTCACAGGGTCACATGAGCATCTTTATATTCAGATTTCAAGAAAGGGTCTTTTATTGCAGTTCTGCCTTTCCTGTATATGTAAAAAGAAATATCTGTGGCATTTCTCAACATTACCACATGCTGCATGGGGCCCTTCGCTGCCATCTTTCAGCAGCAACCTGTGTTCTTCATTGGCTGCTTCACATCAGTTTATAGTAGACATGATGGTGGTCGGGAGCAGTTTCACAGCCAGACAGGTCGTTCATCCATCAAGCTCAACACTGAGTGTATTGAGTACTGATGGCTCTTCAGGATTTTTCCCAGCCCCACCTGGAGATGGGGATTCAACATGGGACCTCGACAGGCAGATGTGCTGCTAGTGAGGAATGGGCCCTTCCCCGGATCCCCTTAAGGAACCCTCCTCTGCCATTTAAAATCAAAGGTTGTATCTTAGAATTTCTTATCTTGGCATAATCCATTCCTGTCTTCCTACTGAACAGACATATCTGAACTCAATAGATTTCAAATGAATACAGTATTAATGATTGTCTGTATGCTTTGTTCAAAGATTTTCTTGAAAATAATAGTGAAAGTCACATCCTCTTCCATTTTCTCCTTGTTGTGAACCCTTAGTCAAACTTGTGTGATGAGTTGTTCTGTTGTAAGCTATTATTTAATCTGGGCTTTAGAAATTCTACTCAGCTTGTCAGTAGAATGTGCATTTACATTGTTGGTCTGATGGCAGCCTTTTATCAGAAGACCCTTACTGATTCCTCCAAGTTTGAGTTTTCAGGTTTAACCTTAAAACCAGCAGTGTTGTTTGATATATTTATGATGTGTCATACGCCTGCTTGACACATAGCAGGTGATAACGGTATTTTGTGCTGTGAAAACATGCACAAGATACGAAATCCTGGTACCATGATGATTCTGAGGGAGCAGTGCATACATAATACAGGTATTTAGCCTGAATATTGGAATGTGAACTACTTCTTTTCTGCAGATTCATTTGTAGTTGTAGAATAAACCTTGGTAGTAGAATAAATGACCCCATAGAACATTTTGGCAAGTGCAGTATTTCGTGTTAACTGTTGCATCTTGTTTGCCTCCCTTTTTCATTTTTGAGAGAGGCATCTAAGACATAATACTCTTTCGTGCTGGGACTGCTTGGCTAGAAAGTGTACTTCTTCCTAAGCTGTCAGAATTGCTGCAGCAACTAAAGCAACTCACAGGGCCCTGGCTCCAGCCACGGAGCAGCACAATGGCCACATTGAGAGTGGCTTCTGGGGAAGCCCTCCTTCCTCACTGGCCCTGTAAATGCAGTTCTTTCTCTGTGAAAAGCCCTGACATCAGCTCTTGGAAAAATCTGAGGACTTGTGTCATGGAGCAGTGCTGAGGAACTTGTTTGGGCTGGGGTTGAATGGCTGGACTGTGGCTGAAACTTCAGTAGCAAGGCGTTTTGCACTTCCACCCCCTCTGTCTTCAGCCTTTCTCTAACCCGGCTGCCAAGACAGATATTAATCTATATGGTTGAAAGTTGGTTTTGAACAAGGGCAGCACTGTACTTTGTTAGTAGTAATATACTACGATAAATATAAATGAAAATAAAAAGCATCTTTGCAGTCTTGAACTACCAAGAAGCTTTGGGCTCTCTTGAGAGAGATGGAGGGTTTAGGGTGGGTTGCAGGAAAAGCTGATAAACTGTTAGGTGGCGACTTTGAAATCAGCATCCAGAGTTGCACCATAATGTCTGTGGGGTTAGTTCTTCTTGAAGAGGCAAGTAGGTAATTGATTGACTGACATAAGAGTAGATCATGCAGCCCAAATTAGTTAGGTTGCTAATGAGTAGAACATCTACAGTTTGGAATCTAGCTTTGCGTGATTTTTTAAATCTCTCTTGGTTGCCTGTGCTGCTTTAGTTCAGTGATATAGCGATGGCAAACAATGGCTGTGTTTGTACAAGAAGCAGAATTTCTTGGGTCTTGCTCTCATTGCAATGCAACATGGTCCTGTGTTTAGGTAAAAACAAGGTTTCCTTCTAAAGAGAGTCAGTTACTATTCTAACAATTGGAATTGATTTTCTATGGTAATGAATTGGTATTTCTATGGTAATGTAGAATTGCATCCTACAGAGAGTGGCCAACTGATGCATTTGTTATTGGAGCTCATCACCAGTTTGTTGTACACAGAGCAAAGTGTTATTTTAGTAAAAGAACAGGACAGCAAACACAGCTGATAGGTGACTCATGAGAAAATCATGCATAGCATTTTTTGTTTTAGATTTCTAGCAGTTCTACAAATAGAACTAGGCTGTAACTTCAGAGCAATAAGATTCAAACTGTATAATTTAAGGAAACCAGAACTTTAGGTAAGTTTTACTGAATTATTATATGCAATAATTAGGTGTGTCTAAATATTAAGTTACCACAAGTACATTAAGAATCTCTGCTTGTGTACTGTCCGTTCGGGCTTGGAGAGTTGAGCTGCTTAGTTTTGAAAACAAGCAACTAAACACTATGGCAACAGACACACACCCAAACAATTCACGCATTTTCTCCATCAATATGGGGATGAAAATCAAGAATAGCCATTGTTGGCCATAACGATATTCCTGAAATAAGTAGCACAGATAATAGAAACAGAGGCAAAATTCAAACCAAACCAAATTCCAAGTTGTAGAACTTCTCCTATGTGAACATCCCTGTGGATAACCAAACACCAAACCAATTCATTTGTTGACTAAGGCAACAGAATTGTTCTTGAGTTATTGGAGGGTGTGGGATTGAACATCAACATTGCCACCAAGTGTGGAAATCACAGAGCAAGACTGTTGTTACCCAATGTTCCCTGCAGCTGATGACCAAATTCAACAGACAAGCAGAAAGAAAAGGTACAGAAAGGAAATGGACACTCGTAGAATCTTCTTTTCAGTGAGCAGGCTAAATTAATGCTGTAACAGTATGTAGAAATATGCAGTTTTCCTGTGATCATGACCTATTGCTTGCCTGCTTCCACTACTCTTCTCTCCCCCTTCTCTTTGGAGGGTGGGGGGTGGAGAGAGGGAGAGAATGAAAGACTAGGAAAGCTGGCTTGCAGCCCAGGCTTCCGGGAATCCATCCCAGAATTCCTATGGAACAGTTCTCTCCTTGACGCATGTGGTATTGTTTGGAAACTGGCATTCACATGTAAGAAAGATGGGGGCTAAGGGGGGGGGGGTGAACTTGGACTTCTTGATCCCAGAATTTTTGAGTGTTTACCTCTGTTGTCCTCAGAACAGAATTGCTCTCATTGCTGGTTGGTGCTCTATCTAGGATCAGTGACTTATTACAAATGTTGGTGCTGATTAATGACATCTTAATCAGTTTTAAGGTCAAATCACTTGAGCGTGCCATAATAGTGTAAACAACTTTTGGTGGATGTATAGAAATGAAAAGATTTGCCCATCAGTCTGTGTGGAGCAAATGCTTAAACACCATTCTAATTGCTGCTTCAAATGGCTAAAGTCACAATATAACTCTTATTAAACACAAATGTGCTGAAAGTCTGTGATAAATTAAGTATGCACTGTATTTTTTTGTTGCTGGAAACAGTGCCAAAGGAGTGATTCAGTTAAGCTGGCATCTTTGTGATTCAGGTCTCCGTATGTTTAGGGGTGTCTGTGATTGTGCTACAATGAACACAGAATCTGGAGAAGTGATTACTCTTTCGCAGATACATTAAGAAACTGTAGAATATATATTTAGGGAAGATATGCAACAAATTGAACCTGTGTAACCTCAGGAACACAAAGCAAAGCAAGAGCAATTTCTTGAGTTTCAGTCTATGATACTGAAACACTTTTTCAGCACCCATAATAAAAAAGAGAAAGGTAATAATCAATTAACAGTAACATTGTGGATTTAAATGACATGTTGCTTTTACTTATCAATCAACTATTTATACTAAACTAATCTTCTTATTTTTGCTTTTTCAGGTTTCCCCTTAAAAAACCTACAAGGTGAGTTCTTGAGGGCTTGAATACTTGGATGCGATTATAATAAAAATAACACTGGGATTCCCCATTTATCCCAACATTCACCGCTGATAAATGAGGTCAAGGTTACAGCTAGCAGTTCTGGCCTCTACCCAGGGTTTCAGGGACCAAGATGGCTTGTCTTTTAGATGAAGCAGCTGAAACGTGTGCCTGACATTTGTCTGGACAGATTGCTGCCTCACATAGAAATTTAGAGAGCCCAGTACATGATAGTATAAAGCTAGAGTTGCGACCACAGAAAATTCAAGAGCAACACTGGGGAGTTACAGGGTATGAACCTCACCCTTGAAAAAACACTCATTTATCATCTGTAAGTGTTTACCCATGATGATTCATAGTTACATTGTTCTGTAGTGGTGCCAGATAGAAAAAGTAGTTCAATTCACTTCATCAGTGCTTTCCCAGCCTTCCTTTTGGTAGATGGGAAGACTAAGGCAACTGGTCAACTCTCACCTGCTTAACCAAAATGGCTCCAAAGAGTTTCAGAATACAAAAACTTGAAGGCAAATGTAGGGAGAAGTTGGTCTCTGCAGTTGGTGGATTCCACAATCTCTTCCAAAGCATTGATATAATGGGGTTTTCAGTTTCAAAGCCTGCTAAAATGTTGCAAAGTTAGTAAAATAGTTTAAGTCCAACTTTGTGTAAGGCCATAGTTGTATTGTTTGGAAACCTGTAATAATATTCACTGCAGATATGAACAGCTCTTAGGTACACTGGATAACAATGAAAACAAGCACAGATATATCAGTGAGGACTCACTCATATTTTGTAGATCTGCAGTGTCACTTGGTGTTTACAGTTCTGTGCTCCTTGTTGATATCGTGTGATCATTCAGTATGTGCTTCTTTTTGTTTGACTTAGGCATGGCAGCATTCTGAACAGAGAGTCTCCAGCAGACAAGAAGCAGAAAGTTGAGCGCTGCTTTAGTGCCCACGACTTTGACCCTACAGGTAGAATTCTCCTAACTGACCACGCAGCTATCCAGTGCTTCATGGCAAACAGCATATAGATTTTTTTTAAAAAGCTCACCTAACTCTCTTCACAGATGCTACTGCTGGGAAATGCTATTGCTGGCCTTCTTTTTCACCCTGATGCACAATATTTTCAGATAGCTCTTTTGTACATGTGGAGTGGCACCATATCTTTGCAGTTGTGCTGTTCAGTTGTGTAGATCTGAACTTGTACAGTTAGTGGTTTTTGTTTTCTTTTAAGCTTGCTTAGAAAAACAAGGGTATTAGGTAATGCATCGGCCATGCATCTCCTGCTGGGAGGGGTCACTTTAGGGCTAAATTACAAGTGCTGCACACTGGAATCTCCCAGCATTTTGTCTTGATTTGATAGCAGTCTCCTGTGGCTGCATTTTTGATTGGCGTAGTGGCAGTGTGGGGTGGGCCTCCCCCAGCTCTGATGCTCCTCTCAGAATTGGAGTCTTCCCTGGCTGCTTTCTGGAAACAGCTGAGAGACCTGATCAGGTATCTTTTGTCATTAGGACACAGCTGTGCAAAGGAAGTGCAGTCTTCTTGCATGCTGGTGCCAGGTGTGCTGATTTGGTGGCATACCTGACAACTACATGCTGCATGGGGATTATGCTGACGTGAAGGTACGTATTTCCACCATGCTTAAGGAGCAGATAATGGACTAGCCCCCAGCGCAGGTGGCACAGTGCAAATGAGGGGATGCTGGGGCTCTGTTGTGCCACATCCTGCATAAATTTGTATGAACCTTTTTTCTGGTTCTCTTTGTAGTTTCTTCAGTTACTTTTTTCCCTTTTAGTACAAGGTTGTTCAGATACCAGTATTTGGAAAGCTCCCTTTGGGATGGGTCTTTTCTGTCATTTCCTTCCAAAATCGAATGGTGGCTACCAAGAGTAGCAGGACACTTGGCTAGATTAAACTGGTTTTTACCTCAGGATAGACTTGTGTCTGGATCACATGTCAAACCGTGCATGGTTCTGTGAACTGAAGACCATCCCTTTCAGTTTTCTGAGTGAGGCCACACACAAGCATTTAGTGTATTGATCAGCTTTAACTGGACATGGTTGTTCACTTTCTTTCTTTTTCCCTGTACTTGTAGACCATCTATGTTGCATTCAGAGTCTAACGCTGTCTTGGAAATTAGTCTGCATGTGACGGTTCCACCCACCCCAACCTACTAACCCAGTGACCGCTGTGCTGCTAAGTGTGTGACTGGCTTGCGGGTGAGCCGATTGGCCCCATGTGGTGTGTCGCTTTCTGTATGTGCGTCTTGCTGTTCGGTCTGTTATTCCCCAAGGTGGCGAGAGCTGACTCTGAAGGCTGCAGAATGTCATACACAGAGTTGCATCAATATAGAAAAGGACCAAATGGTGGTGCTTCCACCGGATGGTTATATCATCCCTTTGGCTAACACAAGCTAGGCGAGGCCCATGGGGTAGCTGGTTGGGCTTGAACTTTGGAGACTCGGCCATGATCCGTGCCGGGCAGTGTTTAATTTCCCCATCTTTGAGTAGCTGCCTCACAGCCTGGTTACAAAGTAGTACCTATCTATACCCTGAGATACGGGATGGGCTGGTTACGGAAAAAATGGGCTACAGTTTCTGATTGCTTGAAAATGTACATTTTTAAAGGGGCACTGGAAAAAGATCTATTATATTGTAGCCGTGAATGCATACATTCCCATTTGCAGTGCCCCAAGTAGTGACAACAGTCTCTTTGGGACAGCCATGAAACATGTGATTTCTGCCTTCTCCAGGGAGCTGGAAAACATATCTTTCCCCAGTGACTAGGCTCAGGACTTGCTGTCATTCCCCAATGTGGCTGGAAGCTGATATCATAGGGTGCCATCAGTGTACATGGTGCTTTCCAGAGTAGGGACTATATGATGATCATACATAGAATATCTTCACTATTTGTGTAGAAAAGAGGGAACTTGATTATGGTACCTGTTTCTTCCTTACTAGAACCCTACAGTGCAGAGTTATTTATGTAGTCCAAGCCTCTGGTATTCATGTTCTGATTTCAAATGTTATCACCTCTGTGTTTGCTCATACTTCGTTTGTGTTTTGCACGAATTAACCCAATTATACAAATCATCTTGTTTTTTTTTGTTTTTTTTATGAATTTCTTTCATGTTGGTCTCCATTTTTCCTATATCTTTTTCTCCTTTTCTCCTGCTTTCGTGCAGATAGCTCCTCCAGGAAGACAAAGTGTAGCTCAGAGGAGAGTAGATCCGAAACATATGGTAAGCTGAAGCATCCGCTGCAGCCTTCTGCCTCTGTTCAGTGTGCTTCGTGCAGTTTCCTGTGTGCCCAAGGCCTCTGCCCTTTACCTGCCATGCATGGCTGGCTGTGTAGCAGGGGAAAGGACTGAGCTTTTTATGTGGCTTAAATGTGCAAGCTTGCTGATGGATACTAACCAGAATCTAGCAAATGTTGGACGTTTTCTGCATTGTCTTCCATCCTCGAAGGGTGGCTGTATAGATACAAACATTGAGCCAGTGAATTATATAAGGTTCCCTAGTAAGGTGGTTGCCTAAATTTCCGGTCAGCAGGTATCTATCCTGCAAATGAAGGAGTTTAGCTTATGTTGGGAAGTCTAAAATATTCAGATTCTCGCACATCAGAATTCCTAGTGCTTTTCCTGGATTTTTCCAAACCATAAGCCATTCTTTTTAAAGGAACACAAAATGTACTATAGGACATACACCTCTGTTCCAGCTCCACAAACTTATTTAGCTGCTTAGGCTATGGTTGTACAGAACTTTCAGATGGTAGTCACTGGCTACATGGCTTGCCCATCATGAGAAGCCACCCTGAGAATAAACCACTGTAGGTTTGTTTGCAGAGCAGCCCACATCAATCCTGAAAGATGACGGGATATATGGTGGTATGGGGTGATTTCTTTTCCCCTTCAGTCTTCCCACCCTCTCCTAATTCATAGCCCAGCTGCCTTTGTGGGAATCCCTTCTTGAATCCTTATAATCCCAGTATCCAAGAGTACGCCCCCCAAAAAAATCAGTATTCAGGAACATTGAAATGACCCCTAGATTTTTAGGAATGCCACTTGTCAAACTATCTTATAATATGTTGAAATGCCAGCTGTCAAACCCTCCATTCACATTGGTCTTCCCTTTGACAGTGGATTCTGAAATGGGTGGAGAAGCACAGAGCTTATGCTGCAGACCTCGTGACTGTGGGAACATGTGGAGCTGATTGCTGCTCTTCTCATTTAACAGCCAATGAAACATGTCAATAAAATAGGACAATGGGCCTTGCTATGCTCCGCAATCCTTGTGTAGGACAAAGAGCAATTTGCACCATTTTTAAGGTCATGGCGATGATGATGGGGTGCCAACTTGATGGGAACATTGGAAGTGTCAGTGCCGTTTCAGTAAGTCGGTTGACCCTGGCAACTTTGACACCGGAGGTGAAGGGTGGACGGTGGCAGCATTGGCGAGATTGCAAGGAGTGTCCAGGGAGGCTCTTCACTGCTCTTGCGACGTGGCTCTCTCCCCATTGACGTTGTCATGCTAAAGTGGTTACCAGGTCTGGCTGTCATGACTGACTACTCTGAGAGCAAGCCACTCTAAACATCCCTACAAGAACCTATGGGTTTTTTCAGTGGCATGTTGTGAAAAGCAACTCACTGCAGAAAAAGCCGAGCTGGGTTGGACATCATGCTTCAGCCACCTTGCACCCACTGATGGCTGACAACCCTCTGTAGTTTAGTGTAATGTGGACCCCAGCTCGCTTACTTTGTTAGAAGCCCTGGAAGTCTTTTCAAAATGAGATAGCCGTAGATTTGTTCCTGCAGTTTATAGCCTTCAGTATATTTTGGAGGAGAAAACTCATGGATTCTCTGGAAATCCATGGGACATGAAAGGGAGGAAACAGAGAAGGCCTGTTCTTGGCCTTAATCTTTCACTGGTGTAGGTATTAATTCTTTCATCCTATACAGTAATTCTTATTGAAATGCTTTGTTGAATAGAACAGGTATCAAGTCTTCCAAGACTTGATGGAATTCTCTTACTGCGTATTGAGAATATGGTGCTTGCAAACTTTCCAGGGCTTGGGACATTTTCAAGATGACAGATTTAAGTAGCAATCAGAGTGATGAAGGCAGAACCTGCGGAAGAGACCTCTCTCACACACACATACACACTGGTTTTATTGACTTAGAATCCCATCTGGGTTTCCCTCTCCTGCAACTTGTTTGTATAACCAGAACGAAGATTATATATTGACATTTTGAAGAAATAGCGATTGTAGTTATATTGGATATTGGTCTAGTTTTGTCCTCAGTAGTAGGAACTCTTGCCTAGGCTGCTGTTGGGAAATCCCATAAACGATGCTGTGAAGTAACTAATCTGTCTTGATTACAGGAAATGTGCTGTGTGCCTGCTGGAATTTATCTATAGTTTGCTTCCTCTGTCTGTACGGTGCCCTGGTGTTCCATGTATGTGTAATCAAACATGACTTCCTAAACGCAGGTCTTTTTGCTTCCTCTCAGACTTCCCTCTGAAGCTCTGTCTACTGTTAGGATTTAGCTGTGTGGGTTCCATTCCTCCTTCCTTTCCAGTGGTCTTTTGCTTTGCTGGCTCCCTCATCCCTCCCCCTTATCTGACTGGTGCTGAAATCTGTGTGGAAAAGTTTGCAGTATTTGCTTTGGATGAGACAAGCTATTTAAGAGCCTGCAAGCAGAGAATGCCGCGCTTTATATTGCTGATGACTGCAGTCTTTTTGCTTGCCCTTGGACTTTAGGGAGGAAATATCTTGAAGTGGCAAAAAGTGATTAGAGGTGTGGCAGCTACCTTTTTTGAAGAAAGTGTTGTTTCACATTCCAAACAGGAATTTCAACAAGTAGAAAGTCTTTGATTGCTTATGAAAGCAGATGTAAATGAGATTTTGACATCCTGGAAGTTATAAGAGCAGTTTTCCATCCTTTTCCCCTTAAATACTGCCAGCTTCTCAAATGTATGTTCAGCCAATAAAGACTAAACCTTTTTTTCTTTTTATATTCTGAAGAAAGTGCTCTAAAACACAATGAGCTTGTGAATATAGCTTGAGAATATAGTGCCTTTATCTCTGTGTCTTCTAAAGTCTCTTTCTGAAGCCTTTTATCATTTCAGTGCTCCTAGGAAGGAATACTGAAATCAGGTTCCTTAGAAAAATTGGAGGAAGTAGCAGGAAGGCTTGGACACTTCAGGTTAGTCTGGGGAATGAGGCTCATTCTCCCCACCACCTCCAAACTATTATAACTTTATGGCAGCTTTGCAAACTGTTGTATCCTGCTAGATAGTATGGGGCCAAACTAGGAGCTCCTGGCCACATGATAAATTCATTTGCCTACCTAAAAAACTAAAAATGGAGCGTCATTGTGGTGTAGTGATTAAGAGCATGGGGCTAGAGCTCAGGTGACCTGGGTGCTAGTCCCCGCTCGGCCAGGGCTTTCAGCCTACTCTTCCTCAGTGGGTTGTTGTTGTGGGAATAAGAGAGCAAGAGGAGGAGGAGGATGTAAGCGGCTTTGAGTTCATTGTAAGAAAAAAGTGGGATATAAATCTAATGACTATCCTGATACTTCACTTGGTCCAACTAGAGATTAAAGGAGTATTTTGAGTTCTCCCTTTTCAGTTGCTTTAGGCCTTCCTATATCCTTGAGATATTTGGCAAGTACAAAGGGGAGCAGAAAGCACTATTGGAAATTTCCGGCTGATTTGCTTCAATAAAAATAGCATCACTCGATCGCTGTAATAGCAGGGCCAAACTGGAGACTTGCTGCAGGATGATACTTTTTCTCCACTCCCTGTAGATTCTCTGAAGTTTTCTGAAATACTGTGCATGAGTTCAGTACCAGGTGCCACAAACAAAGGAGTGGCCTGTAGAAAAATATCCACACAGTGACAATTCTGGGAGAGGCATTAGAACAAGCTTCCATAGGAAATTAAGATGCCTAACCTCTGAAACAGAATGCTGGGACTTGAAATCAGGAGAGGCTTTGCTGGGCAGATTAACTAAGGTCTTAGCAGTAAAACCCACAAGTCGGTCAGGCAAGTTTAAAATAAACTGGGATTTTTAAAAATGTATTTGTTCCCTTTTTCACATTCCACCCTTCAGCATCATATTTTGTAGTGAGGCTCAGGGGTGTTTATTCATGCAAAGTAAGGGGGGATATGCTGCCACTGCTGTTTGCCATTCGTGAAGGGAATGCCACTCTTGGCCGGTTCTCTGTTGGGTGGCTTTTGCACCAATGTATATTATTACTCCAGTTAAACTTGAATCAGAGCTCGTGGGAGCCAGCTCACAAATGTACAATGGCAAACCCATACAGTTCGCTTCTTGGGGCAATGACAACACTATAACAACGGTGTGGATTTCCTATCATACCTGCTTGATCAAACTGTCTGAGTGCTACAGAGAGTATATGAGCTGTGCTACTGTGATATGCCTAGAATGCTAAAGTTCTGATGAGATGTTGCTGCACCAGACTGAGCTTTGTTTTTGCTTGCAGCTTGAATTAATTAGAAGTTGTTTCACTTGTCACCTGTTCTATAAATAGCCAGTGGAATTGATTGAAAATACCATTGTGAAGTTTGGATAGATGCCTTAATAGTGCTTTATTGTTACATGACTTGCACTTCAAGCCACTTGGCTAATTATCTGAAACAATCAGAACCTTTCATGTTAAAAGAAATGTTTCTGCCCTGGACCAGTCATGAGGCTTGTTTATTTGGCAGTTCCTAAATGTATACCAACATTTAAAAGAAAAGCTCCAAATAGCAAGGGATAATATGCTGGCTGACAAGGATACTTAAAAGAGACCAGGAAGGAAAAAAAAAATAAAATAAAGAGTTTTATACGAGGCAAAATCTTAATGCTACTTGGTGGATGCTGTTCGCTTCTGACTGAAGCTTATGGTATAGGATAGGCTATACATGCCCATGGTGGGCATGTCGTGAGTGGAGCCAGCGGTGAGACTAGATGGCCCAGGAGGCCCCTTCTGACTCGCTCTGTTTCTGTGTTTCTATGTATAATACTTAATGATCTTGAATGAGTGGCATTGCATCCACTGTGGCTGGAGTTCTACAGTCAGCTATGGGTGCCTGAAAGGATTTTTAAAAAGGTGTGCCTGCCAAAAGCATGTGTATTCAGTACAAGCCTTTCATTCAACCATTTGCCTGCTCTCCATTGATGGCCAGAAATTCCCTGAAAGTGAGTGAATGGTAGAGCGGAGAGGGGGCGGCCTGGCCCTCCTCTGCCAGCCCATATGGTAGAAGCCCATTTGCTGAGGAGCTGGCCGCTTCTCCCCATGCTTGCCACGAAGTCTCCTCACCAGCAACCCACCTGGAAACAGTGCAATTTAAAATGTGCAGCTTAGCAACTTTTGTAACCTTTGGTACAATGTGGATTTAACAGGCTTATGTACAGCCTGTCATGTTTGACCAAATTATTTCTGTTTGGAAAATGACTTTGTAGAAAATGCAATGAACACCCATTCCAGAACCATTCTAGTAGTTTATTGGCAGTCATTTCTCCGGTTGTGAGGTGCTGTTCTTTAAATGCATGAACTGCGAAAGCTAAGACTGCATATAACGGGTTGTAAACACGTATGTGCTACACCAAAAGGGCAGTTCTACAGTAAATGTGGGTACTACAGCACATCTGTTTGGGTTGATTTAATTGCTTTATGTTTTCAGGGGTTCTGTTAAATTAAAATACAGCAAATGCCTCTCATTGCCTTATCTCTGAGTCATGTGACCCGTGTTGCAAGCATTGTCAACCTGTGTAGTGATCTCCATGCTTCTGGCCTGTTGTTGGTTTTCTTGTCTCGCCGATGTGGGCTTCCCATTTCCGCCTTCTTTTATCCTTTGCGCACAGCTTACAATCCATATGAATATCTTTTAGCAGATAAGGTTGTGGTCGTCCGCCTACACCAGTGTCTCTTTGCCTTTTCCCTCTTTCCCTGCATAGGTCTTGTTCAGCGGTGTGTTATTATCCAGAGGGATGAAAATGGATTTGGGTTGACAGTCAGTGGCGACAACCCGGTGTTTGTGCAGTCTGTCAAGGAAGGTAAGTGGGCTTGCTCAGGGCCATCTCACAAATCCCAGTTTTAGCTGGCACATGTGCAACAGGCGTATTTAGCATGCGTCTTCAAAGTGTGAGACATAAATGTGTTTGTTTTTACATGTCTTGCACTGTAAACGTTTGCTGCAGGGAGCTGCCATTGAGCTGCACTCTTGGCGGCGTATTTCTGTGTACAATGGACACATTTTTTCTGTTGTATGTTACGGGTAATGCTCAATCTAATGCACTAAGGGAGATTCTGGTGGGGTGGTTGAAAGTGCTGGACTTGAGACCCTGGATATCTGGGTTCCAGTTCCCACTAAACCATGGGGTTCACTGGGTGATGTTGGGTCAGTCACTGCCTCTCAGCCTAACCTACCCCACAGGGTTGTTGGTGTGAGGACCAAATGGAAAGAAGGAAAACCTTGAGTTCCATGCTAGCGGAGGAAAGCAGCATATAAATGCAAGATGTCACTGCAGCAGCACTAGTGGTGGTGGTAATATTAAGGCTGGGCTGCACATAGATCATGCCGTTTGGGTATCATATTCAAGTATATGAACCTCTTAAAAAGCTAAGTATCACAGGAAGGAAGAGCAGTCCAGCATTTGTACTTGGTGCCACCATCACAGACATGCATGAGAACAGACTACATAGTGGGAGAACCATTCGGGTCCAAACCTGCAGTTGACAGAAGTGCTGCATCATTGTGCTGTGGAGGAAGTTAGTTATTTTTATACTATTTTGATTCTATTTGCATTGTGAATCATATTCATTTCCTAGAATCTTACGGTCTCTGTAGACTCTTGAAATAGCACTAGGCAGAGGTCTCGCTTCTCTAACGTGGAAGGAAGAATATTGGTGCATCTCCCCACCCGATAGCTCTGCCGTGTAATTCTGTGCTTAACTGCTTAGAGTAAGTCTTACTGTTTTCAGTGAGTGCAAGTGAGTGGTTACAGGGTGGCCGCCTTCGTGTGTTAGCTCAGAATCAGAAGCCTGGTGAACGGACAGGCAAATCTCCCTTTTCTTTTTATGCAATCGAGCAGTGTTGACTTTGTGGCCCATGTTGGTCTCGCGGTTGCCTCCCTGTGGCATCGATCGTGACCGCTGAGGGACTGGTGTGGCGTGCAGTGGCTGATCCGCACTCGTCCTGTGCGGATGCCTCACGTAGTGCTTGGTGGAGTGTGGCCGCTACCTATCCTGAAAGGAAAGGTGTGTTTTATTGGGCCACCAGAGTAGAAAACGGCTGGAAACATTCTGCTGAATTCTCCCCTTTAGATGGAGCAGCCATGCGGGCTGGGGTTCAAACTGGTGACCGAATCATCAAGGTAAGAACACTTGGGGTTCTTGGAAGAGTCGATCGATGCTGGAGAGAGACAGGGATTCGTCAAGCGGCTCTCCGCACTGCATCACTGTTTTGCCCACAGCTCCCGCTCAGGAACATTTGAAGCACCATGTTTTTTCTATATTTAGAATTGGCAGTATGCAAGAGCCATGTGTTGCCAGATGCTTTTTTTTTTTTGAAAGCACTCTAGTTTCATAACCTTGCTTTGTAAGCTGATATAAATTACACAAGGCTTCAATTTCAAGTCTGCGAGAAGGGCCTTCAGTGCAGTATGTAGGTGTGCACATGTCTGAGTGAGTGTGCGCACTGGAAGACAGAGCTGTGCAATGGCTCTGCAGTCAAATTAATTTCACTTGATCAAATGGTACTCATTTAGCATAGTGAGCAAACAATTTGGCTGTAAAATAGCACAAGACCCGAAAGGTGTTCACTGTGAAGAAAATTTGTGGCAAGATTTGTTAGGCCAGGTAGACAATGTAATGTCCAGAGGTTTTGGACTATGATTCCTGCACTTCCTGACCATTTCTCCTGCTTGCTGTGGCTGATGGGAATTGTGGTTCAAAGCATCTGGAAGGTACCAATTGCCTACACTTGTAGATTTTGCAGAACATTCTCATGCAGCAAGATAATAAAGCAGATTTTTTTTCCTTCTTAAAGACATGGTAGAAGTGAAATCAGTTTCTTTTTCTTTCCTTACATTTATGTACCACCCATAGCCAAAGGTCTCTGGGCAGGTCACAATATTTAAGATACCCATCCAGATTTCAGTGAGGCCTGACCCTGCTTAGCTTCCAAAATTAGGCAGGATCAGGCACTTCAGGCTATTTGGAAGCTCTTTGTAGTATAGACCTTTTTATTTAAAAATTATTTTAATTGTTGAATTTATTTATTGATTTTATATTTATGCCGGGATGTCTCCAGATTTTTATGTATTTGTATAGCTATTTATTTGTATTGGAAGCCACCCTGAGGCTTTTGCGAATGGGGCGGCATATAAGTGTTCCAAATAAATAAATAAATAAATAAATAAATAAATAAATAAATAAATAAATAAATAAATAAATAAATAAATAAATAAATAAATAAATAAATAAATAAAATAGGAGACTTAAAATGTTGTTTACTTAAAGTGACAAAACAGCATTGACACAGCTATCTTTTCCTAGGTGAATGGGACTCTGGTTACACATTCAAACCATTTGGAGGTTGTGAAGCTGATAAAGTGTGAGTAAACTCTGTGAGGATGGTTTATTCAGATATATAGGTTGATGGAAGTGGAACTGTCCTTATGCAGCCAGGAGGCAATTACTAATTGGATTTTACCCATGCTATTGCTGTATTACCTGTCAGAAGACCTTGGGGTGCCTTTCTGGAATGTGATATGATTTTGAAATGTGTGGAAGAGAACAGGTCAGCTTGGTTTGACTGATGGGCAACTTCTCCTGCTTGCTTTGTTAACAAAAGTGTGTGAGAGAAAATACTTACCTGTCAGTCCTTCACACTTAATTCTCCCAGTTGTCTCTATTATTCAGTCCACATTAATGCAGAGTTTAATCTGCTTCCTGTCTGTCCTGGTGGACTACTCTATCGCTGAAAAAGTTGCTTTTCTAACAGAAATCTTTTAGCCCAGGAAAATGTTGTGCTTGCTCTGGTCTTGCAGTACTTTAGTTGTTTAGCATTCCAGTGCAACAATTATGCACGAGTTGGGTGCCTGATGCATTTGGACTTGTGCTGCTTAGATGCTCACTTAGTGTGCAAAACAGCAGGTGTGCCTGTAGTTTGAAAGCATCACCAAGGAAGTTCAGGCACTTGTGTCTGTTCCTGAAATATCATTAGCTTTCTGCCAAGGCCTTCAAACAGAGAAGTGATGCGGCCCCTTCTCTTCTGGCACTTCTGCTGCGTATCTATGGGACGCAGTATCCAAAATACTTGGCTGGCATCACAGTTCAGGTCTCTGCAGCTGACACCTAATGATCCAAGGACAGCTATTCTTTGTGCTCCTGAACACCTTCCCTTAGTAATACATTGCAAGGAGCTGTTCTTCTGACCTATCCTGTCTAGTATGACCAATACAAGTACATTTGCTTTGTGCAGCGGGTTCCTATGTAGCGCTCACTGTGCAAGGGCGCCCACCAGGGTCGCCCCAGATCCCACTGGCTGATTCGGAGGTGGATTCAGCAGCATTTGGGCATATGTCCCCCATCATGACATCTCCGCATTCACCTGGAGCATCTGGAAACACAGAGAGAATTACCAGCCCTGTGCTGATGGGGGTAAGTTCTGAAAGGGCTTGTGGGAAAACGGGCTTAAGAGCAGAAGTCTCTTTATCCTGCTCTTTGTGGTTTACAGGGGATTAGGTTGCACGTAAACAGCCTTGGGCTGCTTGCTGCAGGTCGACAGGTGAGATAAACGTAAATGCAGTGGATGGAGAAGGAGAAGAGGTTCCGAAATGTGCTGGTCAGCAGTACTCTGCTATGGAACGCATTTCTCTTCGCTAAACCTCTATAGAAATCAATTGCTGTATTTATAATGAGGCTTGAGGAGGCATCAGGGCTGGGCTGCAACTATGGGAACATTGCAGCTGTGACCTGATGTCCTTTTTATACTGTATCCCGTCCATATATCAGCCATGATTTTTCTATTAAAATCTAAGAAGATACAATTGCATAGAAATGATGATTCAATAAACAGGTAACTTCTAATATATAAAATTGTGTGTGTTGTTGCATATGCTGAACCACTTCAATATGGATAAAGTAGAATTCCTTTTAAAATGCTTTGGCCAATTTAGAACATATTGGGTATAATCTCTTTAAGAACAACCAAGCTTTCCTTATTAAGTAAATGTTGGTCATCCCTCTCTTATCAGGAGGAAAATAATATTGTGCACAGCCAGAAAGTGGAGATTTTGAGGAAGATGCTGCAGAAAGAGCAACAGCAGCTACAGGTACAAAGGGAGTATATTCTTGATGAAGACAGTCAGAAATGACCTGCTACTTCTTCACCTTGCTGTTTACCTTTGCTTAACACTCTTGTGCCCTTGGCCTAGCTGATCACCACAGCTTCTGTGTAATTTTGGAAGCTTTAGGATATTTAAGATATCTCTGTACCAGTTAAGCACTGGCAAGAATTGCCAGAGTGAAAGCTCCAAATCTGTTCCAAGTATTTCTCAGGGAGGCATTTTCCGCCCTAATCTTGGAAGCACAAACAGCCATCTAACATCTGGAAATGAATGACAGCAGTTTGCTTTGGGGGATTAGTCCAAAGTTAATTTACTTTCAGATGTGGGAGTTACATCACCTCCCTACCCTAGCCACTGCATGAATTTTATCAACAGTGTTTATTCCATTCAACACTTAAAAAAAAAAACAACTGAACATGTAACCAATTTATTTTTACACGGCCTCAGGCATTCCAATGACTTGCAGGCATTTTTGTATATGTCAAGAGCACTCTCTACCGCACTAGCTACTGGTAATGTGGTTGCCTGTAAGTCACACATCTTGGAAGGCTAAGGGTATTTGATGGACATTTGGAAGGAGGGCGGAAGAATAGAGAGGTGCCAGGGGACCTTGGATCCAACCTCTTTGAACTTCCACCTGAAATGGCACCTTTGACCCCTCCCTGAGGACACTTTCCTGGCCTGGCAGAGCAGCCATTGTGGTTCTTTTCAGGCAAGGGGGCAGGGTAGTGTGGCTGGAGTCCCTGCTTTACTGTGCTCTCTCTGAACCTGAAGCTGGGAATCCAGATATTCCTATAGCCCCTCACAACATGACCTGGGACCAGAGGATCATCCCCTCCAACGAGATATGGAATTGTGTGAAGCTCAGTACATGGATGCAGCTAAGGGACCATCACGATGATTGATTCTCCAAATCCTTGAATTTTCTCAGTCTTTGCAAGAAGACTACAGCCGTTCTCCTTCTCCCCGACTGCTCAAAGAGATCCAGGATGCCAAGAAGCACATCCCTCAGCTCCAGGAGCAGTTGTCCAAGGCAACAGGCTCCGTTCAGGTAATGGGAACGTTTGCTGCTCTGATCAGACTAGTTGGAAAGGTTTGTTGAAGCAAGCTTTTCCCATCTGTGCTGGTGCCAGTTTGCACAAGCCTGCACAGCCCTCCCAGTGCAGTCAATTAAAGGACGCGCAAGTAACAGCTTGGTCTCATTTCTGATTGCGCCCACAGACACCGATGATTGATGGGGAGAGCATTATATGGAGAAATGAAAGCCTTCTAATGAGAAATTGCAGGCTTTTTGAAATCAAGGGTTCTTGTAATGGGATATGTGTAGCTGTGTACAGATGCCTTGGCTTTGACTCTTTTTGTAGACTTTTATGTCTTCCTTAAATTAGAAATGGGGTGAATTTTGCAAATAGTTCCTTCACTAGGAACCTGCAGAATCTTACTTCGTAATTCTACCGCTCACGTCATGTTGTTAAAGCACCATATCATGACATGCTCACCATTCCTTATCCAACTTTGTTTTCAGGATGGAGTTTTGTCTTCCAAAGCAGTGATGGAATCTTTGCAGATCAGTGAGGTCGAAGCTGAGAGGGGGGAAGTGTTAAACAAAGGAGACTGCAGCTTTGGCGACAGCTTGCAGACAAACAGTGACATGGCTGAGGTTAGTGCGTCTCTGGAAGCAACATGTCAGTGGATGAAGTAAAGTGGGTAAAGTAATCTTCCCCACGGGTTTCACAACTGGATTCACACAGATGTGAAGGCTGCGATACTCACTGTCGCTTCACAGCCTCCTTGCATGTGGGTGCCTTTATTTGTTTTGTTCCATTTTCATCTTGCCTTTCATCCAAAGAGTTCCGGGTGGCTCTAACCCCAACGCTTATGCTCAAAGCAGGTCCTGTGAGATGTGAGCTTCCTGGATGACCAGGAATTTGAACGTAAACCGTCTTCAGTCAAACCAGCTCTTTGCTCCTTTCTATCTTCCATGAGTTTTTAAATTATAATCATCGTTACATAGATAGTTGCTCCTAGGTGTATTTTTTTCATTGCCCTGCCCACCTTTCAAGTGCATATGGTGTTGCTCTGTATATCCTGTCCAGAAAGGAGGTTTGAGGACCTTGCACAGTGCTGTGAGGTAGCTCAATTCATGGGTCTTCCCTGCAATTCGGGAAAGGAGTGCCATGTTTTTCAAATCCGAGATTTTCTGGCACACACCCAGTTGCTGGGCAGAGAAAACTAGTGCTGGCCTCTGCAAAAGGACTGGAGAGAATAACTATACCTCCCAAAACATGTTAGAATCTATTTTGTGGTTAGAATGACTCAAACTTGTAGGGGCAATATGCCATGAAAAGGAGGGGGTAGGGGCCTGGTTCCTGCCACAGACATCTCTGTCCCTTTCCAGCTGCTAAGAACACAGTTTGTTAATTCAAATGTTTGGGGAGATGCTAAGAGGGCTTTCTCAGTCTAGGGTCTATGACTCAAGGAAACTAATCCCCCATAATTATTGTGTGCCAGTCCTAGGGTAACCTGTCTCCTACCAAAGCATGAATACGAGAGCTCAAGGGGGTTGTCTCAGCAGCAGTGACTAGATCTTTTGTGCCACTTTCCTCTGCATATAATATTCCTGTTTTCATCCTTTTTTAATCTGCTGCACCATTACGAAAATTGCTTTCCTCAAAATATGTTGTCATCGCTGGTAAACACCGAACAGAAATCCTTTCTCTCTTTCTTCTTTCCAGAGTCCTCGTAGTGGCGTGAAGGAGCGGATCTATCTGGATGAGAGCCCAGAGAAGAGTGAGAATCAAGACACAGTAAGTACACCATGAAGACTTTTTATAGTCTTCTTACTGACAAAACCTCCCCTCCCCTCCCCTCCACCTATATCACTCTTGAGTTGCCAGTTTGATATTTGAGTTTGTGGGTGGCGTTTTAACCTATTATTATTAGTTGTAGTAGTATTAATTTGTATTTCTATAGCAGCCAATAGCTGAAGCTTTCTGGGCAGCGTTCAACAATAAAGTACAGCATAAAATATAAATCACAGTAAAACAGGATAAAATGTTATTAAACATTTAAAACTGAAGTTTAACAACGTACATAGTTAAGACGGGTTTGTACAGGTTGACTATCTAAAATGCCTGGGAATTTGCTGTCCCCAAGCTATTGAGAGCAGTTAAATGCCTTGACATAGACAGACTTAGCCCCGTGCCAAAAGGATAGTAAAGTTGGGGCTACTACAGGGAAGGCCTTCCTCTTTCTTGCACCAACCCAGCCTCCTCTGGAGGTGGCAGTCAGAGGAAGACAGAGGGTGTTGATCATAGTGTTTGGGTAGATTGTGGTTGGAGGCCCCAATACTTTGTAGGGCTTTATAGGTTATAATCCAGCACCTTGAATAGGGCCTGGAAGTGTGAGGGTGGCCAGGGTAAGAACTGGTGTTATGTGCTCAGAACTTCTGGTTCCATTTATTGATCTGGCTGCTGGTTTTTGCCCACTTTGCAACTGCTGAATAGTCTTCAAGGGCAGGCCCCTGAATGCTACCTGAACACTGAGAGGAATTAAGGTTCTTTGTTCATTAACAGATTCAGGTTAAGAAATTCAAATATACTCTTCTGTGTGTTTTGTTTGAATTTTTCTAAATGTTCCGTTCAGGGGTTTGAACTACCTCAGTCAGGGGACGGTGTGGAACTGGATGGACTAAAGACTCCCGTGTGTGTGTGTGTGTGTGTGTGTGTGTGTGTGTGTTGAACAGTAATTATGCATGTTTGTGTCTGTTCTTTGTGCCTGTGTGGAAGTATTTCACACCTTGGTGTGCAACCCATGCACATGTGGAGCTGAGTGTTTTCTGCTTTTCCCTGGAGTGCCCTTGGATGTCAGAGCCAACTCTATGGCTACGTTTGGGCCAGTTCTACTTTCACATTAAGGGATTTGCAATTTCCTTCCAAGGAAAGAAACTGCCACAAACAGAGGTAGCTCATTCTATGTTGTATGTCTTTTTTTTTTTTTTTAAACTAATCACACACAAAAACACAGGGGATAAGAACAGTCTTTTTGGAAATTCCCCAAACATAAAGGCTACACATTCACAAAACTTCCTGCACTGGTTCATCTGAAACTTGGGAAGCTTGATTCTCTCAGAAGGGGCGAGTATCCCATCAATGGCATCACAATCTGCCAAGACGTATCAGAGTTATCAGCAATGAGTCGAAGTTTAATGGTGCATAGCACATAACGCTTACCCCTGTTTGTCAGAAACTAGCAGGTCTGATTTCCTCCTAAGGGGCTTTTATGCCTGCAGATTCCATTCCATAGGAGTAAGAGAAAGGGTGTGACATGTTGATTCCCACTGGCAGTTAATGGAAAACAGGAATTGTCAACTCAAATCGGGAAGCTTTCAAATTAGTCTCTTCTGAATTCAGGACCAAACCCAATCCGTGTGGTCTGCACACACCCCTAAATGAAAATAACACATAATAGACACGGCATGGCATACATACAGCCATCTGTATAAAGGTTTCATTGAACTGGACTTGTAGCTCAAAGATGCGAATTCTCTAAAATTCCATGAAAGGTCTGGGTGGTTTTTTGGGGGTAGAATTTAGATACCTGAACACTGGGTTTTGTTTAAGAAAAGAAGCAAGCTTGTCTTTCCCATAAAGTGTGTTTTAAAATGCACTCAGGGTATATGTATGTCAGTGTTCTCTGGCTGGTACTTTTGTGTCACACATACCAGTTCATTCTTATGCGTTTTCCTATTAAAAAGATACAGATACTGCTTTTCAACTACTCCTCAAAGCAACTCATAACATATCACTGATTCATAGTCGGGGCTCACATTAGATGCTCTTTCCCATTCCTCAGTTGATGTTTGTTGACCTTTAGTGTGGGAGGGAGCAGCTAAGCTGGAACCAAAGCAGGTGCCTGGCATAGTCTTTGTCTTCCTTGCCTCCTTTTCAGACTTCTCTCCCTGTGCATCTTTACCATTGCCAAGAGCCAATTTTCACAATGCATCAGCAGCTCTGTTTAAGGGGAGAATTGTACAAATTGAATTGCTGTGTCAAAATAGATTTGTATATTTCCTGCAACTGACTTTCATAGTTTTGGTGACAGACTTTTAATGCCACTTGGGGTCAAACATTTGTTTATAATTTGGTGCACGGTAATTTTGTGTGACACTGGAGAAATCAAGCAGTTTAAAAAAAAACCCATTAATGGTTTTTAATTTGTTATTCTTTTAAATATTAACTGCCTCTATTTTATCTGGACTCAAACTAGTAATTGTTTTTATTATTTCTTCTTCTTCTCAGGACTCTCAGTCCAGTATTGGAAGCCCTTCCTCTCGGACGGCACCTCCGATCATAGGAGCAGAAGATGATGACTTTGATGGTGAACAGGAGCAGGTAGAGTTTCAGATCTTCCCTGTTCATTATACTCTATTATTTTTTTATGATTATTACATTTCATTTATAATCCTGCCTTTGCCTCCTGTAAGGAACCTATTGTGGCTTACATGTCCTTCCTGTCCTTTCTGTTATCCTCCCAACAACCTGGTGGGGCAGGTTAGGCCAAGCCGTTGCCCGACCCAAAGTCCCCCATTGAGCTTCAGGGCCAAGCAATTACTAGGACGTGGATCTCCCAGCTCCTAATCCAGCATTCCAACCACTGCATCTCACGGGCTCTGTATTTTCTCATTGTGGTGCAATACTTGCTTCCCTGTGTTTAAGCAGCACCTTTGTCTTTTTAGTGGGGATATGGGGTAGCGGGAAGAATGTCCTTTTGAGAAAATTCTGTTCAAACTTGTTAGAGGATTCACTTATATGGTCTACCTTATCTAGCATTAATAGCTGTTCCCCCTAAAGGGTCTCTGCTGAGAGCTATTTTTCTAAACTTATTTGGAACCTGGCTGAAGTTATTAGCCTTACTGAATTTTCTACCTGATTTCCCTTCTAGCAGTGCAGCAGTATTTCAGCCCAGCTCTTCTAAGTCATTTTGACTGTCCAGGAATTTATAATAGAGTCATGGGACAGAGAGAGAGAGATTTGTGTGGAACTATGATGAAAGTACAGACTAACATGAGAAGCTCAAGGAGCAAGCTTATGCTGATCTTTTCCTGAAGGGACAGAAAGGGAGATGGAGGAAGCACCGATCTCAAGAACTGGTTCTGATAATATTTCGTCTGTCTGTACAGATCAACGGGCAGTGCAGTTGTTTCCAGAACATAGAGCTTCTGAAATCTCGTCCGGCTCACCTGGCTGTCTTTCTGCATCACGTTGTGTCTCAGTTTGACCCAGCTTCATTGGTAAAGTGTCAGTTTACATGAAGTTTAGTGTTGTGCATCTAATGGATTCTGAAACCCTGTACAGCACAGTTCCAGATTGAGGTGGTGCATTAGCATATGTAAGTCTCGGAGGGAACACCCTTTCTTCTGAGGTTATATAGTCTGTGCGGAAACGCAACCATGGACATTAATGCATAAAGCAGGAAGCAGCATTTTAAGTTACTGCTTACCTTATCTCACAATCTAATCTTAATTAGATTGCCAAAAGAATTTTAATTCCCTTCAAAGACAAAAAGAAGCCTTACATGTTCTCCTTCATCTTTCTTACCTGCGTTTATTTCCATGTAGCTTTGCTATCTTTTTGCGGACCTATACAAACAAACAAATTCCAAAGAGACTCGTCGTGTCTTCACTGAGTTCAATCAGTTCTTCTTGGATCGCACTGCAGTAAGTTCCAAAGCATATATATTACTTCTTTTATTGTGTGTAGAGAACTAATTGCAACCAATTTGTCTAACCACCCTTAGCTTGATGGTCTCAAGTTTTAGGGATAGTAAATGGGTTGGTCCAGCATCTGCCTTCTGCAAGACGGGAACCTTCAGTGAGGGGAAGGAAGGGCTGTGCTTGCGGAAGGTCTTCCTATATGATTTTCATCTAAGGAGATGAAAGGATTGTCTTGAGGCAAGAAAATATATACTGTTTTGTTTTTCTTCATTGCAGAATTTGAAAGTTCCAATTCCAGATGATATTTCTGTAGATATAGGTAAGAAAATCTTGCATGCACATTGCATTTTGAAAAATCCTCTGTACCCAAGGGATATTGTATACACACAAGACCCTTGTTATCTGAGAACTGAATTTTGGAGAAAGACCGACCTTACATTGGTGTTTGCATAATGCAGATTTGGTCATTCTGTTGGGGATGGATTCAAGCTGCAGACCAACCTTTTACCCTTTATCTACAGAAAAGAGAAGGCTGGACTTAATTCCTGAAGAGCTGCAACGCCATTATATTCAAGCTATGCAAGATAAAGTATTTCCAGAAGTGCAGCGGCACCTTGAGGATTTTAGGTATATATTGATCACCTGCTAATCATGTGGGTGTCTCCTTTGAGCAATAACTCTGCTGTTTACTGTGGCCACTGTGGTGAGACTCCTGTTTAGGCCGTACCAGTGGAAACTGGTGTGGTGAGAGTGCTGGCGTGGGACCCAAGAGATCCAGTTCTGGCCCCTGCTGGGCGGTGCTGTTCCCTAGGTGACTTCAGGCCAGTGACTGACTCTCAGTCTGACCTTTCCCACAAGGTTATTGTGGGGATGAATTGGAGAGGAGGACCAGGTGAACTACCTTGGGTTGCTTGCTAGAAAAATATATATTTATATAAAAGTAAAATTATATAAATGTGTATGATATAAATGTAATGAGTAAATAAATAAACAACCTCTAGGGAGTTCTGGCATTAATCAGAGCACTTGATTTCTCCCCTTCAACAGTGGCAGAAGCACAATAAGAAGGGATGTGGTGTTATCCTTTTCTTTTTAATGCTCCTCAGATTTCCTGCGAAGCAGCTGTCCATATATATAGAGACCATCCTTTCTCGGAAGAGATTGTCCTTAGTTATTAATGAGTTTTAACCAGGTTTTCTTTTCTTGTTTAAAAAAATTACTGTTGTAATTCAGGGCATCCTTTCTGCTTAGATATATTTTCAGAAAATGCACACCCCTGTAGTCTAAGAGTTCAGTAGCTCCTGTGCCTTTGGAAGAAAGTCGACAGTATAGCCTGATATGTATTGCTGTACACTTCTAGCAGAGAAATTGGCTGGCGTTGGCCAATAACTCAGCAGTTCCTCTGCTTACATTCAACAGAGGCAGTTTACAGTGTGTTGCATTCTGCTTGAAGAGCTTTCTGAGGATCAAAAGGCGATGCTGTAGCTGTGTCATTACACACTTTATCTCTGAGAAGCGCACCAGCGTTGCCTTCTGCATCTTGAAGCACTGTGTGCAAAAGGCAGCTTGCCCTGAGCAGCACACTTTGCCAGTAGCGATGCTGTGGGAGGTGTGTCCATTGCGCCAGTTCTCCTCCTCTACAAGAGTTGTCCTGATGGTGCGGCTCGCTTTTGTGTGTTCAGACAGAAACGCAGCATGGGGCTGACCCTGGCGGAAGGAGAGTTGGCCAGGCTGGATGCAGAGCGTGTCCGTGACCGTATCGTGCTGGAGAAGGAGAGATCATGCACAGAGCAGATCATTACCAAAATTGAAGAAGTGCTGTGAGTCTGCATGTGATGCATATAGCATAGTCTTTCTTTTCTCTGCCATAAGCAGAGAAGGTAGTCTTGTGGGGAAACAGATCTCAGCTCCATGCTGCAGCGACTCCATTTGGTAGGAAGAAGTCTCTCAGGGCTGCACACTGCCCTAGGCGCTCCTGAGTTACAGAGACCATCAGTCAGCCCAGCATTATGGTGAAGATGGGAATGGTGCCTCTTCTCCTTGCCGCAAGGTGCAGCCATGAGATGTTTGTGTAGGGGCAGAGGCTGGCAGGGCAGGAGACCAGGCAGATACTGGGTAGACCTACTGGTGACCCCTAGCCATATTAGTGGGGGATAGACCCTTCAGGTTCAAGCTTTAATGACTAGGTGCTGGCCTAGTCATACACTCAGGAGGGTAAGATAATGTGTTGATGGAACTGCCCCCAGTTCACTGCCTCTGCTTTTCCTTGCAGGATGACATCTCAGCCCATTGAAGAGGAAAAGAGGTAATCTAGCCGGTCCTCCCTGGGTGTTTATGGGTACTGAGCTGGTAGACAGAGCCCTCTGCTGGTTGTGTGATCAAATTGATTCTACATAATCCTCTTCCTCATGCCTTTTTAGTCTAGTACTGTCTATTTATAACCGATAGTATCTCTGTAGAATACTAGGCAGGGAGTGCTTTCCCATGTTTGCTTTCGTATTCCCTTTTTAAAAGAGATGCTAGGGATTGAATGTCTGATTTTCTGCATGCAAATCAGGTACTATATCACTGAGCTATGATTCTGCCCCTGTCCCTTTTTGTAGCCTATGTAGGCTTTTTAATATTTCTGCTAGTATTCAATGAAGTCACAGTTTAAATAGCTTCTGAACATAATCTTCTTCAATAACTTCGGGTTCACCGTCTACATGATTGCATAAGTGTCTTTCTGTTTCAACGTTTATCAACATCATGATGAGGATGAAGATACATTGATTATTTCTGTAGGAGTTTAAAATGGCAAGACTTATCTCTTATGGTTCACAAGCATGTAAAGCACTACCCCAATTCCAGAGAAGTTCTTGAATAAAGAGAGAAATAATCATTTGCCATCACTTCATTGGAGCAATCTGATGTTACATTCAATGTACCTCAAATAGATCTTACCTTTTTATTTGGCTTTACTTATAGTTCAACCATACAATATGTTGTTCTCACCTACATGAAACACCTTGGTGTGAGAGTCAAAGAGCCCCGGAGTCTAGATCAGAAGCGTGGACGGATTGGATTCCTGCCAAAGATAAAGGTATTAGTGGCACATCTTGCTTACAACACCCACTCGGGTGGCGTATGATTGACAAGCAAAGTATCACAAGGCTAAAACTGGCCTAAACCATGGCCTTAGCTGAGGCTAAAGGTTTCTGCCGTCTCCTTGGACATTCCTCAGTAGGAGCTGCTTGCATTTTCAATGGGTGGCATAGTACCTAGTGGAAAACCTACATATAGATTGGCTTTGCGTGACGCAGTAGCCCATTGTGAGTTAATAGCCACATGGGGTTGCCACTTCGTACAAACCTGGATTGTTCCCTTTTGGGCCATTTGTTGCTGGGCAACAGGCCACCCTCTCAAGCCATGGCTGGCTCTAGGCGTAGTTGAACCAATGCTGGATTGTAATATTGTCCAAACCAGGCAGCCACCTGGCAGAATCCCATCCTGGGTCCAGGGAAGTGGGGAGCAAGCTGCTTGAGAACGGAGCAGAAGTGGTTGGCAGCTTTTGCTGAGCTGGTCTGTGCGGCTTGCAGTGATGGCCCACTCCACCAGTGTCCAAATGGCACTTTGGAGCAACTGTCGCTGGATCTCTCTCTCTCTCTCTCTGCTCCAACTGTAGCTTTCTTTGGGTCGCTGCTTCTCTGCACGCCCCTTTTTTCTTTTTCTTTCTGATCCTTTTCACAGCACATCCCACTGACACCAAGTGGCATTCTTTCAAGGGGCACACTGGACCAGCCATCTCTGGTCTTCCATTGTTTTTTAATAACTGGGCACCACAAATGTCCAAAAACCTTTCTGCCTTTAACTATTATTTTTTGGATTGGTATTTAGGAGGAATGTGAACTCTTGCCCGGCCAATGTCCTGGTAGGGCCCTCTTGTCAAAATGCAAAAGGCAGCATTCATGGACATTGACAAAGCAAAGCTGCAAATAGGCTAATATGTTACTCTTCTTTTCGTTTGGCACCTGTCAAAAGAAAAACAACACCAGCGGGGGCTTGCTGCTTACAAAAGGGGCTAAGGACTAGATCCACCCCTTTTGTGGGTGATATTCTAGCGCTTTAGCATTACTGAGATTGTTTTCAGTCTGTTCCATCTTGTTTGTACTTCCCCCATCAAGTAGGTGCTATGGAAAGGTAGGAGCTGCACCCCCATAGATACATCTGGCGAATGCTTGCTTTCGAGAGGAAAGAAAGGGGTTTCGTTCAAGCAGGGCTTTTGACAGAACCAAACATGGTTGCTTTGGCAGGTTGCATATGCAAATGGGAAGTAGCAGCTTTTGGGAGCTAAATGCATCAATGTAGTGTCGTGGTGAGCTCCACCGGATTTCAGTGTGGCTCGCTCAGGAGGATACCAGTGGCTCTCGAGCTGATTAATGGGGGGGGGGGGGCAGTTAGATTCTCCACCTCCAGCACTTGAACGTTGTGGGCTGGTGGGCTGGCCACAGCTCTGCTTGTTCTTATCTCCCCTTTCCCTTCATACGTAAAAATTCATTATGCCATTCTGAATTAACAGAAAGAGACTTCAAGAATATTTGCCCATGTCCGTCCTGAACAATGAAAGAAAGTTTCTTTTTGAATGAGTGCGTGTGGGAAGACTATCTTAACAGTTACTCTCTTTGTCTCCTTTTCAACTCTAGCAAAGTATAAAGAAAGAGAAGGAAGGAGATGAAAAGAAGAGGAGAGTTTTCCCCAGTATCCTGGGACCCCCAAGGAGGCCAAGCCGCCATGACAGCTATGCAAGTATGTCAGAAAGAGAAATAAATATTCCTCTTCTGCAGTCCTGACCATATAATCCCCAAGCTGGATGTTGGTAGTCTGTGGTGAATTATTTTGGAAGTAGTGCCTGAAGTTACCTCTCTTGGTATAACTAGGAGCATTCAAAGAGTGGTGGGTGTTCTACTCTGACTTCAGTGTTCTGGGAGAAGCCCCTTTTTGGACGGAAGCTGTTTCAGCTTGACTGTGCCGTTTATCTCCAGTAGGCAAAGCCATGGAATTACAAAAGCAGCGCCATCCGAAGCACTTATCCACTTCTTCCTCTGTCAGTCCGGAGCCACCAGATTCTGTCAAGATGCGCCAGAGTGGTTCCAGTGATGGCACGGATGGCGCCTTCCCACCTGCTAACCTCATGTCCCCACTAGCTGCTGGAAGCTTGCCTTCCCAAGAAGGGAGCAAGGACAGTGAACCAGGTGAAAAAAATAGTCAGCATGTGCTTGCTATGCGCTTCCCAAAATCTTAAATTGCCAGCAGTTTCTCTAAATGTGAGCTGTGTTTCCACTGAAAATGTTGCTGGTGACTGCAGATTGCCTAGTCATCTCTTGCTGAAGATTATTTATTACGTATTACTTCATTTCAGTGCTGCTCTATACCTGAAGCTTTCTTGGCATCGGGTGTATTCACATAATGCAGGTACAATAACAAAATACCAGTGCAACAGAAGTGGTGCTGTGGAGAAATGAATTAGTGATGTGTGTGATCGCTTGGGCTTTGAGTCCTGCTGCTTTACCACCCCACCTTGGTTAATTTCAGGGTCGAAGCAAGTTGGAGAAACTCTGCCTTCTAGTGACTCTGTGGAGGGGACAGCCCGCACATCGAACACCGTTTTTGATTTCCCCTCCCCTCCGCTGGACCACCTGCAGGAAGAGGAAGGCGAGTTGGACAGGCAAGTCTTAGCCTCAGAGCAGGAGTTACTGCTGCCCCTGTTTTTGTTGCTTTCTTCGATACTGTATTTGTTCTGGGAGAACGTATCTTTTTAGAGTCTCTTGAAATAGTCTGCTAAATAAATTGGCTGTTCTCTAACTTCCTGTGTATTATGAGGTTTTGCTTTGATGATAATGGCAGTTATGCTTCACTGAAAAGAAATGCACATCTTGAATCAAAGCCTGTAATTAGATTGGTTTAAATGGTTTTTCGATTTTATATCTTATTACGGAGTGTGGTTTTGCCTTTTATTGTGGTTTCTGTTAAGTGTGATAATGGTGTGCTTTTAATTGTCTTATGATTAGATTTTAATATTGCAATTTTAGTGTTTTATTACATGGTCTATTATATGGGTTTATGGATTGTATATTTTTATTTGTAACCTGTCCAGGGATCCTTATGGGTAATGGGGTGGGCTAAAATTCCATCAATAATTAATTAATTAATATTTGTATTGAATGGTAGCATAAGCTTTGGAGCAGACTGATTCGCTCCATCTATCCATGCTTCATAACAATTTTATTTCCCTTCTAGGTTAGCGGAATTAGGAACACCGAAATCTTTCCGCAAGTGAGTACAAATATGAATGCGTTTGAAGTAGATTCCAATACTGCTTCATGAATTAAGTGGACTGCACTGAAATAACAATTTATAAATAATTCTAGGACCTTTTGATAGGGAGAACTAGAAATCCAAACAGATTAACACAGAACTCTGTTTTGTTACCCTGATATAGTGCAGACCAGGCAGTATCTTGGCACTTGTAATATCCGTCCCACTTTAAAATTAGTGGATTTTTATATCTTGATAAAAATGTGTACCTTTTATACAATGAAAAGAGGTTCCTCTCACTTTTTGTTTACCTGTACTTTACCATAGATAAGCCACCTCTCTCTTCACTCAAAATATAAAAGATCCCATTAACAGTAAAAGCTGAAATTTTGTCAACAACCTTGATTCATAGAGGCCATCTACCAAATTCCATTTCTAATCCCAAGGCAGGATTTATTTGATAAAGTCTCTGGGGCAATTTATTGCTTGCTTGCTTGCTTGCTTGCTTACCTTTGTTAGTCTTCCCCATCCAACAAAGCCTCTTCCTAAATTAAAAAGAGATTTCATTGGGCCTTCCCTCCTCCTAGGATCGACAGCGTGGGTGCCGGGGATAACCAGAGTGAAGATGAGCTCTTTGATTTTGACATGGAGTCGGACCCACCCAACTGGCAGCAGCTTGTGAGCCGCGAGGTGCTGCTTGGCCTGAAGCCCTCTGAGATTAAACGCCAGGAAGTGATAAATGGTATGCATGTGGGGAACGGATGGGGCACATCCATGGCAGTGGCCAAAGCTGCTCTGTGCTGGTTGGAGACCTGTCTGCCTTCAGTACTTGAGTATTAGTAGGAATTGTGTGTTTGCACAAGCGTCAGGTTTTAAGGACTTTGCACAGAGCCATTGAAAGAGAGATGGAACCTGGCCCGGTGGTGGCGGTGGTGCCAGGGATAGGGAGATATTAAAGGCAGCCTAGGACTGTCCGGAAAGATGGGTGGCAGCAAGAATTTCCCTGAGACTTATCCTCTCAGCATATCCTTTACTCCAAAGGCAGGCAAATCCGTAGTTGATTTGGTCTTGAGCGAGTGGATTTACTTTTTCGGACCAAATGTTGTTACCAGCCTGCCTGTTTGTCTTCACTTATTCGGGTACTTGGGATATGGGGAGTAGTTTATCAACTTGTTTCTTGGGGTCCCCTGAAGGCAGGTGAATCATTACTACTAGGTCTCTCCCCACCACTCCCTGATGTAAATTGCTGGGCCAGAAATTGCTTGAGTCTCTCACTCGCTTCTTGACCAGTTGCGTCCTCCCGATTTTAGACTGCATAATTCCCTCTCCTCTTTCGGTATAGCCTTCACACAGAAGGTCATTGCTGCCATTCTGTTTCTCCTCCCCCTTTTCAGAGCTGTTTTATACCGAGCGTGCTCATGTCCGCACGCTGAAGGTTCTGGATCAGGTCTTCTATCAGCGCGTGTCCCGTGAAGCAATACTGCCTCACTCCGACTTGCGGAAAATATTTTCAAACCTGGAGGATATCCTTCAGCTTCACTGTAAGTAGGGACACGTGACGCCACCTTTCGCTCTTTCTGAAGGTCTAATGGCAAAGCGCACGGGTGCCTTTGCGTGGCTGTGCAAAGGAAGCAGAGCGAGCGAGCGAGCAGAAGAATAGGAACACTCACTGCAAAATTCTGGTTTGGGGTTTCATGTTTCCTATTTGTTCAGGGCGCATCTCTAATTTCCCCCATGCTTGCACATGGGTAAGCAGCACTAAGTTTGGTGTGGATTTTGAAACCTGAACAAAAATGTCCCACAATTTCTCAGGGTTAAAACCATATAGATGATGAGAGGTTAGTCTCCATCTAACTTCTGAAAGGTAGGTGTTCATAGTATTTAGGGCTTTGGCTTATCCATTACTTATATTTTTTATTTATTATATCTACATTCTGGCTTTTCTTCTGGCAAGGAGTTCAGGGTGACTTAGCTAATAATCCTCATGCCCTTTTCCATTTTTTTCTCTCAACAATCTTGTCAGGGAGGTTAGGCCAAGAGTTAGTGATTTACCCACTGAGTTTCTTGGCCAAGTGAGGAGTAGCAAACGGATGCGCTAAGTTCCAGTCTAACACAAGTCTAAGATCCTGTTCTCTTAAAGGCTCCCTGCTAAAGGGCAGTAAGGATAGACACTTCCTTTTTTAATTGGCTCTGCAGTAAAATGAGTAAAAAGTAAACTTCTCTTTTTGCAATACAGTTTATCAGGAGCTGACATACTTTCCTCTTATACACCTCCAGAGCGTGTATAATGGTTTTGTGTGTGAGGGCATCTATTCAGTGAGGAGGGCTGATGTGTGGTAAAAAGGAGCAGTGGGAATCTGCTAGTGTAGGAATGACTGGTGGGGAAGGAGAGATCTGGAGTGCATGATCATTGTCCTGTGGGATGGCTGCTCAAGGCCAAGAGCCTGAGCACTGAGCTCGCTGGCTGGCTGGCTAATGATCCTGTTAATATGGAAGCTCTTCCACCCTAAACATTGCAAGTACATTTGGTGTCACTGGGCTGGAGAGATTGTCCCAGTGGTTCCAGTCTTAATAGCGGCTTCTCTCTCTCATGTTGTCCTTATTCCTTAGCTGGAATGAATGAGCAGATGAAAACAGTGAGGAAGAGGAACGAGACTTCTGTTATCGATCAGATTGGAGAGGACTTGTTAACCTGGGTAAACTGAGCCGTGTTTGCTTTTTATTTTTCCTTCAGTACAGTAAAATGCTTAGAGAAACAAAAGATGGGCAATTAACTTGCAAACTGATGCAAAGTCAGTCTTAGTCATTTGTCCTACCTAGGAACATATTATCTGAAATTCTTCATTTCTGAAAGAATGACATTGAACTGGAGGAGTCAGAATTGTGGAAGGCGAGGGCAGCTCAGCATGGTGAACGTGTTTCACTTCTTCTATGGTGCATTTGGCTGACTGCATTTTTAGTCAATTACCAATAAATGAATGAGTCACTTAGCTTAAAGATGACCTGCAAAAACAGGGAGGACTTCTTTTCTCTCTGAATGTTGTCAGTGTTAAGAGAGAACAAAGCTCGGATGTGATGGGAAGACGGGGGAAATGAACTATCTTAGCAACTTTCAGGCTGTAACTTCCCTGCTAAATTCGTGGACTGACTCTCAAGAACTTTAGTTGGATCTTAAAACCAGTTTCAGACTTGGTTTTTCAAACAAGAGCTTTATGAAAGGAAGTGTTTTTAGGAGTGGATGCACAAGTAATGGCATTCTGCAGGCTGTACTTGCACTAAGCCTTCTGAGAGTCCACTCGAAACTGTGTTGTTCCCATTTCTAGTAGACAGATACTTATCAAGAGTCTTTGGGGGTTCTTCATGGGTCATATAGAACTTAAGGCACGATCTGAATCCCTGCTTCTGAGTTTCACTGTAAGAAGCGGTACTAGGGCTAGAGGGTGCAGCTCTTTTGATGTAGTGGTCAGCCCTATTTTGGATGCATCTTTGCCCTGAAAAATCCCTTTGCTATCAGAAAAGCAATGCTGTGTGCAAATACTGATGTCAGTGTATGACCGTCTTTGTTTTGTGTTTCCTTTTAACATATGGTTCCTCTGGATTCTTTTCTCAGTTCAGCGGAGCAGGGGAGGAGAAACTGAAACAAGCCACTGCCACTTTCTGCAGCAACCAGCCCTTTGCTCTGGAGGTGATCAAGTCCCGGCAAAAGAAAGACTCTCGCTTCCAGACATTTGTCCAGGTAAATCTTTGTGGGTATTCAATCCAGTGGAGACTCCTAAGTGAGGCTAAATTAATAGATTGTATTTAATGTGTCCGTTTGGCTGTGGATAATTGCTGGTTCTTACCTTTGAGGGAAGACTCTTAATCCAAAGAATGATGGAAGATGTTCCAAGTTGTGACTATGGGTCACGTGTTCATAATATGACTTAGCAGATGGCCTTCCCCTCCAGGCACCCCCTTGTGACCACAGCAAGCTTAGGGGAGGGGTTGTGAGCCTGCCCTGGTCCAGACCATTCATATGTCCTGGCAGAGTCTTTCCTTATAGACTGAAGGATCCCACAGGTGTGGGCTGCAGGATGTGCAGTTTTTAATCCCCACACAGGGCTCCTCAAGAAACTCTTAACAGTGCTGCTCTTTAAGGAAAGATTCTCCTACATAGAATAAGTATGATCCTTCTTGTTTAGTCAAGAGGGGAAGGGGGTTGCATATTGCCAGTCTCGATCGGTAGGGTTTCTGAAATGTCATGCGCATCTCCCATGTCACGCAAGAAATTAAAATGTCTCCTCTTAAGTTGCTGACTGAGATTGATTGCTGATGATATCAAGTCCATATGAAGTAATGAGGGGAGGAAGCCAGCGCCAGCTTTTGTGATGAGCCTTTCATCTGTGTAATTGCCCAGTGCAGCAGGACTGTGTTGTCTGCCAGATAAATCTTGCCGTTCCTTGACTTGTATTTAATTGCCAGAAATGTGAACCAGCAAGGAATTTATATGATGAATAGATGGTATGCTTTCAGGTAATTACGGTCTTAATAAAAATGACAAATGCCGTTATTATGCTGTTTAAATTTAGGATGCTGAGAGCAATCCGCTCTGTCGTCGACTGCAGCTGAAAGATATAATTCCCACTGAGATGCAGAGGCTGACCAAATATCCCCTTCTTCTGGATAATATTGCAAAGTACTCCGGTACATGTTGCTCTTTCCATTAGTGGTTGGATCAGACTTTGGCAGTTGCAAAGAACAGTTTGGGCTTCTGGCACTCCATTTCATTGCTCTTTCACGTCTTTGAGATGCCTTATGTTTTCCTCCCAATGGGAGAAAGCAACCATTCTCTCTTGGTCATTGAGGCTCGGTGCAAAAATCAATAAATTCTAACTGTAGGTGTTTAGCTTTGCTACTCTCCTGCTGCATGTTTGCATTTGCTACGGTTTTAATAGGCCTGGATGAGCAGAGGGGAAAATACAACTGTCACGTTATGGTTTTAGAGTCTGGTAATATGTGGTGGTCACAGTTTGTCCAGTTGTTGCTGCTTCTTAGTGTTAACTTTTCTGCACCATCCCAAAGTTGAAGCACTCTGGGTAGTTTAAAGCAATCCACTATTGCTTAGTGACTAGAAACATGCACAGTCTTGACTACTAATGGTCTGCAGTGCTGTTCCATACGTAGCCTTGTGAATTGCATCCTTCTGAAAAGGTAACCTGTGTTCTTCAGTTGCTGATTCACTACTTAGGCTCTTTTGAGGAAGGGAAGGAGAGCTGCTTCATAATTATCGAGAGACCCGTAAATCTGCTGCATGGTTCTTATGTGAAGCCAGCAAACAAGTACCTAGCAAAATACACAGGTGACTACTTAGACTTTAAATTTTGATAGAGGTCCAAGTCCCAGTAAATAGAGAATAATGTATACGCCTCTGTATAAAGCTCTTTTTAAAGTTGTGCTGAGTCAGGTAGAATAGGACCCAAAAGTTTTCATGTCTGAACTTGCAAGCTACTCAATGAAGAACATTCCCATGATCACTGTTATATTTTTAGAACACTCTGAAGAGAGGGAGAAAGTGAAGAAAGCAGCAGATCATTGTCGGCAGATCCTCAACTTTGTGAATCAAGCAGTCAAAGAAGCAGAGAACAAACAGGTGAGGGGGGGGGTGCCTGTGTTTGCAGAGGGTAAACGGAAACTGTTGGCAATGCTATGTAGCATCCATAGTAAAATGACTGAGAAAGCTTGCGTGTAGCCTTTCTCCTAAAAGGACCCTAAATTAATCAGTTCTTCACTGCAGTTGCCTGGTGGCAGCCAATTGATTTTGGCTTATGTCATTGGCCTGATTTTTACTTTCATTTACAGCATTTGGAAGACTACCAGCGTCGGCTTGATTTGTCCTATTTGAAGCAGTTGGAGGGTCCCATGCTAGATGAGTTCAGGGTAAGTATAAAAGCTGCGAGAACTGGCCCACAGCTTTGTAAGCTTTTGTTAAATCCATTTTGTAGATCCTTTTGCTGCCATTCACAAGCTGTATTAAGTTGAATGCACCTTGATATTTTTATGGTGGTCTTTTTGCCAGTTACCACTTGTTGTTTCCTGCTTCGTAGGCATGAAAGAATTGATTGATGTTTTTTACTATTTCTATACTACCCAACAGCTGAAGCTTTCTTGAGAACTGACAGAAGAACACTTAAAACCCTTATGCCATAATAAAGCACAATGTGCAAACATTTAAAAAGGTTTGAAACAGGAACGATAACAACAGAATAAAACCAAAGTCAGACCAAAGGTAAAAACCAGCAGCAATGCCAGACAGAGAAGGCAGAGGATGACCGTTCCCTTCAGCAGTAGGAGATCAGCAGCACTGCAATGAAATAGATCCTTCTAAGTCAGTGTGACTTGTGGTGAAGGGTGTAAACATGCACGCGTGTCCACCCGGCTTGCCTTTATTCATTTTACATGAGTCCTTGTGTGTTTCTGTCCTAGGCCTTTCTTACGAGCGTCAGAATTGTTTCGGCATGCACCAGTTCACGTACACTGGGGTGCTTTAACATGCGGCTCGTGGGCCACATGCAGCCCCGGAGGCCTGGTGCTGCAGCTCTCTTGCTGCTTGGAGCAGTCTGGTTCCCTGCGACGGCATGGACATGATGGCAGCGAGCTCTTCCGAGGCCGCCAGCCATCCTCCTCCCTTCCCTGAGGCTCAGGAAAAGAGCAGGTTGGGCTGGCAGCCTTGGAAGAGCTCACCCCAGCGTGCCCTATGCCGCCGCTTCAGCTGACACACACAAAGGTGCTCGGGAGGTGAGCGCCTCTGCACTTGTCTTGAGGAGCAGGCAGGGCATGCTGGGTAGAGTGCACACAGAACGGCTCAAGTACCAGAGGCTCAGAGCCTCAGTTCCAAGAAGGGAGGGAGGGAGGGCTGAGGGGTCACATAGGAGGGTTTCTGGGTAGGAGAAGCAGGGAAGAAAGGGACGGGCTGCTGTACGTGCACCCTGGCCAGAGCAGGAACTGCCTGTGATCTCTGCAGAGAGCGCAGCCCCACAAAGCAGTCTTTTCAGTCAGTTAGTCCTTAAAGAAATATACTGCAAACACTTTAATTCACTGTACTGCAATGTAATTCATTGTGAGATCCCCGGGTTCCATGTTGAAGTCCTCATGCACCCCTCGAGAGATGAACGGTTGTATATCATCAGATTCAGAATCCCTCCCCCGGGGCTCTGTGACATTAGCTGGCTGTAACTCAGCGAGGCTTGCCAAAAGGTACCATAAGCACTTTAAGCTATGATAGAAAGGACCTGGGGTGGTCATGAAATGTTGGCATTTTGATGGCACTGCCTGAAAGATCCAAAGGTAGAATACGTAGCTACCCATTGCTAAGTTACTTCATCTGGCTCAGTTAACATATAATGCCAGCTCATGGTTTGTCGTTACGAGAACGAGGAGCAGAGACCCTCAGCAAACAGCCCCTCCTCTTTACCCTCTCCCTACTCCTTCTCACTTTTTTTTGCATGAGGAGGGAGGGAGCTTAGAAGTTTCTGCTTCTAGCTTATAGCAAACCATTGCTTGCTGCTCCTGGATGCAAGTCAAACTCTGGTTATCCACAAGTTAGAAGCAGACACTTCTAATGTTACTTCTTCATGTAAAGGGAGTGGAGAAGGGAGCATCCAACTCCAGGGTTTGCCACTGTGTTTGTAAATGCAACCCAGATTTTTTTTTTTTTTTTGCTATGTTTATGCAGCAGACTGTAGGAAACCTCTCTCACCCTGTCATGGTGTTAGACAACGATAGGTAGAAATAGGGATACCCAATGTTAGAGTGACATCAAAGTATTTTGGTCTTCCTGTACCTGACAGAGTGAGTTCTGGCCCAGTGAAGCTTAAGTCACATTACATTTGTATTGCCGTTTCAGGTGGCACAAGGCTGCAGCTTATTTGGAGACAGGCATGTGTGGTGGTCATGTGTGAAATAGGCCCTTCTCAACAGGTGCCCCTCAATATTTTCACAGTGTGGTTGTAGAATATTGTATTTTAAAATATTTTCCCTATAGATCCCTTCCATTTGCAGTGATGAATCTCCTGCAAATCTTACCTTTGCTCTGTGTAATGTTACAGAATTTGGATTTAACCAAGAAGAAAATGATTCATGAAGGGCCTCTGACCTGGAAGGTGAATCGTGACAAGACAATTGGTAAGTTCTGTGCAGTGTGCTTGCTTTCGGTGAGATTAGTGACAGAAGGAACAGCTCCACAATGAAGCACCGTGCTATTAAAGATAATGCATGCCAGTTTCTTAGAGTTGACTAAGCTACTTCTGTGCATTTTAAGTGGTCTGGTGGATTGTTAAGCCTGTGCAAAGACCCAGCAGCCATTCTCCAGATTATTCAGTCCCATCTTTCGTTCAGAGGTGAATTATTTGCATACCTTACTGAGCAGGTACACTGTTGATTACTGTCTCTGTGTGGGATGCAGTCTTCCACGCACCACACAGAGTAAGTCTGACCACTTTATTACCTGCTGCAGATCTCTACACGCTGCTTTTGGAGGATATTCTGGTACTGTTGCAGAAGCAGGATGATAGGTTGGTGCTGAGATGCCACAGCAAGATCTTGGCCAATGCGGCAGATAGCAAGCATACATTCAGCCCTGTCATCAAACTGAACACTGTGTTGGTTCGTCAAGTGGCCACAGGTGAGTGCAGCTGCAAGAAACAGGTGGTCACGGAACAAATTTTGTTCCAGAAACATTGTTTTGTCTAATGGGGTTTTTGTAAGAGGGATGGTGAGTTTGCCCTAGACTGGAGAACCAAATGTGGTATCCATCTGTGTAGCTGTACTAAGCTTAAATGTGGCAGGGAAAACGGATTCAGTTTGATAACTATTTGCTCCTCTCTGTGTCTTCTGCAACTGGCCACTCCAAGTAGTTGGGAAGAACCCAAAAATATGTCCTCTTGCCTTTGAAACAAAGTATGCCTGACTCAACTTGGAATAAGCTACTCAGGTTACTATTGGCTACGACTCTTGCGATGTATCAATAATCTAATTTTCTGTTCCCCAAATTATGACTCTGATTCCTCTTACCTCCAAAGCGACCATGTCCATAAGTCACCGGTGCTCCAGTTTTACAAATGATAAACAGAGACCAATAATTATTAGCCCAAGGTTACACAATGACTACACTTTAGGGAACAGAGTGGAACCTCAGACTTCCGTGTAGAAATCTAACATTCTGCCCAGGTAGCTACCCCTGTGAGAGCTTTGCGACAACAGCACAAGGCCCTTGCTTCTTCCTCAGGCTTGCTTGTTGCGTGCCATTTGTCGGATCCTAAGGGTCATATCTGATGTTCACTGTGGGTCTCTGTGTTTTCCGCAGATAACAAAGCGTTCTTCGTCATTTCCATGTCAGAAAACGGAGCCCAGATTTATGAACTGGTGGCGCAGACAGTTTCTGAAAAGACTGTGTAAGTGAGCCTGCTGTCCCCTGCCAATGTAGTGTGTTCAACACTTGTGCAAAGAGATAAATCTTCTGCCCCGGATCTGGAAAGCTGTTTCCTGCTTGGAGTAGTTGCTCATACAATTCCTTCAGGATTCCCCACTCCCCACTGTCCCTCCTAATGCTTTAATTCAGCCTTTCCTCCAGGTAGGAAGAATGGGGCAGAGGTGTGTGCAGGGCCCTTGTGGGATGCTATGGGTCACATAGTTTATCCCATGCTTGCAGCTGACTCAGTGTATAGCCCATTAGTTCAATCAGTAGAGCAGGAGTGAGCAACTCCTCTCAGGTAGAAGGCTGCATGTTTCATACCTGCACACGTACACATTCTCCCACTGTCTGTCTCTTCCCCTGAAAGAGTCTTCCTGCTCCCACTCAGCCTCCTGGAGAGGGAAGGCTTTAACCTTGTTGGCAATCTAGCAATACTGAGAAGCATCACAGGCAGGGAGGAGGCGTTAACCTTACGTCCACCTCATTGCCCCAAAGGCCATGCAGCCCCCTAGATCCTTTGCTGCACCCGGTGCAGGTGCCTCTGGGCAGGAAGGAAGGACGTAGCAAGATGGCTCCTGGCTCAGGCTCTTTGGTCGCAGCTTCAGGCTTCCACCAGCTCAGCAAAGAGTCGCTTGGCAGGGTGGACCCAGGGTCCTATCAGTTACGGCTCTTCTTATGTTGGTAAATCCCACTCGCCTCTGCAGACCTTCAGAGGCGATGACCCGGCTGCTCTTCTCAGAGATTAACTAATACTCTGATTAAATGGCTCCTTGTTTGCACGGGGACCTTTGTTGCAGTCACATGCATGTTACAGCAGATCCGCTGCTGGAGAAGGAGCTAAAGTTACAGCATAACTGTGGGCAACCGGCCACTGCTGTTCTAGATTCTTTCCTGCCTTAACATTCACACAAAATGCAGAGAGGGTCACACAGGGTTTCTGTGGCACATGTCTTGAATTTCTCAACCGAACTGCAGCATTTCTACCAATCAGCCCGTTAATCCCGAAAAGTGTGCATGCTAAACAGCACTGGGGGCTCTAACAGAGAAGATTACTATTCAGAAGCCATTTCGTATCCCACTTTTCTGTGTGTGCTGCAGATGTTCCAGAAAGAGGCACAGAACATTAATTATAAATTTGAAAAGTTCACTGCAGAAAGAGAAATGTGCAGGTCTTTTTTCCCCCTGCAGGCAATATGCAATTAAAATGACATCCTCATAACAAAAGCCCTCAGCAGCCTGACAACTTTTTCCCTTCACCTCCTTGGCATCTCAAATGGGCTGTTGTGTTTTGAAGCGCAGGCATGGCACGTATGTTTGGGAGAGTTTCTGCAAACATTCACTGCATATTCATTACGATGGCTTGGAAATACCAGCAGAGAGTCACCCTACTAATCCTTTTTCATCTTGGGTTGTATTCATGTAGCAGATCCCCCCCCACCCACCACCCAGGGCAGGCGTGCTGCAGTCAGACATGAATGAATGTCTTTCCCCTCCTGCTTTTCCTTGCACCACTTTCCCCACACGAACTGTCCGGGTGAAAAGCGCACTCCGTTCTGGTGTTCTGCACCATCTCTCTTATCAACTCATTGCAAGACACCCTCGAGGCAGCTTGCTTGGCAAAATGGCACGCTGCTGGAAGGAGCGTCCGTCATGGCATCTGCCCACCCATTTGTGTGATAGTTGCGATTGCGCACGTCACAGGCGCCACCTGAGGCCTGCAGTCCCATCTCCATCCCAGCGACCAGTCACAAAGCTCCTGTTCGCAGGTGCGCCACTCACAGGATTTTCCCATCAGCTCCCTGTGATTTCCTTGCTGCTTCCTGACCAGTGTTCCTGCAGGCCACTTCCGCTAGCCCTCAGTTTTAGCAAAGTGAGTCCAGATCCAGCCATAAATAAACAAATAGCCCAGCAGCAATAAAAGCCTGTATCTGGAACAACTCACTGGAGAAGACTGTGATGCTGGGAATGATTGATGGCAAAAGAAGGGGATGGCAGAGGATGAGGTGGCTGGATGAGGTCCCTGGGGCAGTGGGTGTGGGCTTGGATGGACTCTGGGGATGGTGGAGGACAGGAGAGCCTGGAGGAATGTCATCCATGGGGTCGTGATGGGTCGGGCACAACTTTGCGACTAAACAACAACAATCCCTTTCTTGACTTGCATCTAAACATGTGAACAAGAGATGCCACCACTGCATAATATTAACTGCTTAGCTCTGTTGGTCATATTTGAGTCTTTTCTTGTTTCATAATTTCGGGTGGTTTTGTTTTGGGTTTTCTTTTGGTTTTCACATACAGCAGGTTTTTACTGTACTGTTGTTACTACGCTTAAAATGATTTTAGGCTACCTGTAAGGATGGAACCCTATTGTTCAAACCAAAATAGCTGTCTCAGCCCTGATAGAAGGAAACACATACACGACCCAAACCAATGGAGGGTAGACAGAAATGAAACACGGCCGCACCTAAGTCTTATGTTCCCATGTCCAAATGGCAAATTTCTGCTGTATAAAAGAGGTACAACAGATCAGAAATACAGGAAAAACTTGCTTTTAAAAAAATCTTTAAAATGAGAATATTCACCAACAGTTGTGTCAACACTGGATGTTCTTTGGGCAGGTTGTAGCTCCTTATGTTGGCTTTTCTCATTTGCAGGTGGCAAGACCTCATCGCCCGCATGGCAGGAACGGTGAAAGTCGGAAGAGGCAGGCGCGTAATTCCACTACCACAGTCAGGACCATGCGAGTAAGCTGTGGTTTTGATGCTGATGTATATACATTAACATGCATTATAATCAAGCCACACATTTAGCCAGAAAATCCTTTGAAAAAGAACTGAGTCGTAGAGGATGATACATCTGCCTGGGGTTGACCTATTCTTCTGCATTGGCTTGCAGGGAAGACCATGAGGAGGAAGAGCAGCAGAAACTGAAGGAAGAACAAGCTACTCCTGAAAGCAGCATGCAGAGCCCAGGTAAAAGTTCTGTGCAAATGTTAACTGCTGGGTTCCAGCCACTGTCGTGTGTGTTATCTTTGTACTAGAACGGCTTCTGGGTTTTACAAGAGCCTTTCAGAAAAAGGCTGCAGGGGGAGTATACATGTGGCACTAAATGCTCAACCTTGTGTGGCGTCTTTCTCCCAGGTTTGTGACCTTAAATAGACAAGCATATGCTAAAGGCTTTCTGTCTTCTGTCACCACCCTCAGGCGTAGAAGCACAGAGACATTGAGCATGTTTAATAAATATTTTTATGTTTTGCTATATTCTGAGAACACTTTGATCCTGACTTTGTGATTGGTGGTTTCTTTATTAGACAAAGAACTGGGACTGGAGTCTCCTCTGATACGGAAGGCTCAGTCCCCTTCCGCTGCCATGTCTGAAAGGTCGGAAGAGGAGGAGCTCCTGGAAGCTGACAGATCGTTTGGAGAAAAACCACCAACCGATTTGCTGGTCAAAGAATCCCCCGAGCGCTATTGCCATACAAGCCCAGACCTCTCGTTACAAATCTCAGAAGAGCGATGGGCATTGGATGCACTAAGGAACCGTGAGTAGTTGAGGATGTGTGGGACACAGGAGGTCTAGGTGGGACTGAGGGATGGATTTGGAGGTACTGGAGGTCCCTGGTACCCGTATGAACTTCATCTACCGTTCTTCCTGGAAAAAATATGCAGAAGAGTGGTAGGCAAGACAAACATGACCTGGGCACTGACAATTCCCAAGGAAGTTCTCATCTTGCTCAAGCTGCTCATTTGACTTTCTCCCCCCCACCCCCACGTTAAAATAGATAAGCTATTGACCTCAAAGACATAGTTGCATGCATTTTTGAAAATGTACTTTAAAGATGGAATGGTTGTCAGATTGTTCATTCCCACTGTCAGATTGCCCTAACAGATTTGTTAGATCGGTGTTTTAAATTGTCCTGTACACAGTTAGCCAGGAACCTGCTGGCACAAGAGAACAGAGGTGGTTTACAAAGCAACACAGTTCTCTAAAAGAACAGGTGATCTTTCTCTAGGTTGTTTGCCAGTCTGGCAAGAGACACTTTCACAGATAAAATAATTAGCTTATGGGATCTTTCCCCAACCTAGATTTAAGTTTATACCATCGACAGGTGTGAGGAAAGTGAGGCCCAACCATTGTGACCTGCTCTCTAGGCAAAATGGGCGCAAAACAAGAGAATAGGAATGGGGGGGTGGGGGCAGAACCTCTGTGCTGCAGGTGTCACCAGTCCAGATTTCACCTGCCTAGGCTGGAGAACGCTGAGATTGGGGAGGAACTAGCGCATTCATGCCGATAGAGGAGCATGTGGCTACAGTCCAGTGAGGATGCCAGTCTTGGGATTAAGGTCCCTGGTTGTGGCTGCAGCCCTCCCCAGCTTGATGCCCTCCGGATGTCCTGAGCTCTGTTCCCCATCTTACTGGGCCATGGCCATTCTGGCGAGGCTAATGGGAGCCGTCACCTGAACCATCTGGAGGAGAGCAGGTTAGAGGAGGCTGACATACCTTTCGCCATCTCAGCCAGGACAGAGCTGGCTGCTGGATCCACACCTTGAGAGTGTCGGGGTCTCTGACATCTCAGCACTGAGGGCACAAGAGGAGGCAGCTTGCCAGGATCAGTGATGATTTTACATTCCCTTTCAGTGGGCTTGCTGAAGAAGTTGCTGATGCAGCAACTGGGCATGTCTGAACAGAAACCCTGCGAAGACTGGCAGCATTTTTCCAGACACAGGACAGTTTCCCAGGGGGCCCAAGAGGGCAGAGGGCTGTGGCGCGCAGACAATGACAAGGCGTCCCTCTCTGGGGCCAGTAGGACACTGCCTGCCAAGGGCGCCGGTAGTTTTGGCCCTTATTGTGGTCACCGGACTCCAGGCGAATTTGTGCCACTGGAGGATGCTACGTCGAGCAGCAGTCACTTAATGGACTCCTTGCGTGAAAACCCAGACACCCCCACCCCTGAGTTGGAGGGGGCGGGCCCGGATGAAGGGGGAGAGCACTTCTTCGATGCTCGCGAGGTCCACAGTGATGAGAACCATTCGGAAGGCGAAGTGGCAGAGAGGAAAGAGGTCGAAGAGGTGCAGTTGCGGATCTCAGGTGAGCAAATCCTGCAAATACGTCAGAGTGGAGCAGAATGTCAGCATGGCTGGAGAGCGTGCCGGACTATCTGAGTGCCAGTGATGCACACTCGGCTTCTTTTGAGCCATCGCTCACACGGGCGAGGCTCTCAGGGGCCGTCAGCCTTGCGGGGGTTTGCTTCCTCCATTACCAGAGGCAGCAGGCGTGTGCCCGCTGATGGCTGAGGAGGGCTTGCTCCTGTCCTACTGGAGGGCTCCTGTGGGCAGCTGGGTGTTCAAAGTGCCAGACCAGACGGATCTGGGGTCTTCTACAGCAGGGCTTTCCCTACGTCCTACACCCAGAACATGTGCATTGCATATGCCACAGCTTAGGCCTTAAATATGTTCAGTAGTAATATAGGGGCATGTGCTGTTGTCCTTCTGTGGCTTTCAGCAAATTCCAAAGGATTTGCGACAGCAGGTTTCCTAGACCAGCAGGCAAGGCCCAAACCCTGCAGCTCTCCAGGCGGGAGGGCTGTCCCTACAGAATGAAACGGAACCCCCAGAGTTTGCAACACTTTTACACTGGTGTGGCCCCCACAGAGATGAGGGGGAGATGCGTCCGGGTCCTGGCACCGAGCTGCTCTTTTATGGGCGCATTAGTGTCATTCTCTTCACAGGAAATTATTTGATCCTTGACGGATATGGCTCAGTACAGGAAAGCTCTACCGATGAGGAGGTAACTTCGTTGGTTCTACAATGCACTGCAGGCGGCAGCAGAATGAACTCTGCCCACGAACAGCCAGCCTCTCTGCAGGATGCCCAGACAGACAGAGCAAGCCTGCCATTTGCAGAGGAATTAATGGTCTCCCACTGGGAAGCAAAGGAATCCTGCTCGGATGTACTGAGGCCTCCCTTCTCTGCGGAGTCGAGTGCCCTGGTGATGCATTACATCCAAAAGATAGAGGCCAACCTTGAACACCTGAAGGTACAGTGTGTGCTTGTGGAAAATTGCACAGGTTCCCCTCAGGCTGCGTTTTATTCTCATTAGCAGGTTGAAGAGGGCGAGGAATTGGGGATTAAGAGGCTTAATGGGAACAAGGCATGCTGAAGATACATATTTTTAGCTGGAATGAATGTAAAAGCTGAAATCAACTCTGGGTTTACTGAATGCAAGGTGCCCAGAGCCCTTATGGCTCAAGTTTAAGGCAAGCACTTGCCAGGCCTGAAGAGGCTTGAAGGAGAGAACGGCCAGTGTTGTGTTAAAGCAGGTGCCGGGCATCTAGATTTAAGGCTGGCAAGTCGGAGATTCAGCCACAGAGATGCCAAACTATTGGTGTGAGTGTCAGCATAGTGGGAGAACTTGAGGGGAACAAATTCTGTGAGGAAGGGCTGGCAGCGGCAGGACTGGCATAGGGTAGCAGAGACGGACTACTGGGTGTTGCAGTCAGCGGGATCCTCTTCTAATTATCCTGACAAATGGCAGTGCATTACGCAGCATGTGTCAATCAAATGTTAGGAGCGTAACAAGATTTTGACAGCTCATTCCCTGCAGCCCAGATGGTGGACAGATTTTCATGGTGGCACTAAGTTTGCTTCTCCCACTGAATAAGCCTTCCTTGATGCAGCCTGGTGAGGGAGAGCAATACCCTTAAGCTCATCAGACGAGGGTTGGGCTTCCCAGTGTGCCACATCTTAATATGGGGAAGCCACTCGTTTGTTGCATTTTCTAGGCATTGTGCTCACAGGTTGATGGGCTGCAGTTTGTGTGGAGACATGAGGGTCCAAGGTGCTTCCGCTGGAATGCAAGCTGTATAAATTCACCATAGTGTTCTGCCCAGAGTTGTTCCCTGTCTCTTCTAGCAAATGGGCTTGATGACCCTTGATCTGCTGGATGCTAGAGAGGGCAGGGTCTTGTGTGAATCGCGAAGGCTGCATGCGAGTGGTGTAAGGAAGAAGACAGGCTAATGGGTAGTAGGGGGGAAGTGACGCCCCTCCCTTCCTTGGCTCTGTCTTCTGACCACTGCTGTATCAGCTGCCGCCAGCCTGCAGGGCGTTTGGCACAGCCAGAGAGAAGCATGGAGTACTAGTAGCGGAGAGTAGCTGCCAATGTCTTGTCCTTGCTGCTGGAGTTGCCAGTGATACCTTGAGAGGAAAGCACTGCGACTGCTTCACGGCTTGTCCAGCCAGAGTTGCAGCGGGTGCTTGTTGTAAATGAGTCTCATCCAGCAAGTCTGGCGGGTTGTATCTTTCAGGAGGTGGAGGAGAACTACACGACTCTTCTTCAGCAAAGGCTGGCTGGATCAGTCCCCGCAGATGAGCAATCAGGTATATCCCACTGCCCATGGTGTCTCTGAAACAGCCATGTGCCATGGTAATAATCTCCGAGCCCCGACTCCAAGGGAAGCCGGTTGCTACTCTTTCCTGGGAAGGTCTCCAGAGCTTTCATTACAGCTCCAGGTTTTCGAAAGAAGCAGCTGGCTGCAAAGCATTGTAAATCAGTGCTTAAGTCTGTGGACATCGTGTTCCTTCCCCTGAATGAATTGTGTGGCATAGCAGGCACACCCCTTTGCTCAGCACTCCCCCTTGGTAATGCAAGCTGGCATCCCTCTACATGGACTGAGGCTTCCAGTGAGCTGGCAGAAGGCCAGCTGAGAGCTGTTGGGAAGTTGCTCTTTGAGGTCTCTGTGAATCGCACACATGGACTTGGCACTTGTGCCAGGACAGTCGTCCCAACAACAGGCCCTACACGCAGGTGCAGACCCCGTATGTGTGAATGCACAGATTCCAAGAACATCCGTTGCAGGCAAGCAACCTTGCTTTCTGTTCCCATGCTTAGCTTTTGGCGATGCAGGGGCTGACACTTAAAATTAACTTGACTGGATATTTTCACCAGAGGCATGTACAGATACACGGCTGCAACTTGATTGGCGTGTGTCCCAAAATGCCATTCGACTGTGCAGCATCTCTGAAGCCTTATGTGTAGCGTCTGTGGTCCATAGCAACTTACAGAGGACTGTTTATTATGTCTCTTTCTTTTTATCCTTAGATAAAAGTTAGTCGCATTTCCTGTAAGTGGCTGAAGACTGGATGGACACACCAGTCGCCGAGCAGCAGCTGCTGGCTTCTGTCTGGACTTTTGCTGCACAAGGGCCTCCTTCCACGGACCAGCAGAGCAGACGGTGGGCAGTTTCCTTGTCGGCCTCTGCACTAGTCTGTCAGGGAGAGGTGGCGATTTTGTTTGCCTCCTCTTTGTACCAGAAATTCTTTTTGATTCCAAACCGAGGAAAAAGAGGAACATAAAGAAGAAACCAAATGTATAAAGCCTTGGGTGTAGGATATAAAAATGTATTTAGACATAAAAAAATCAATGTATTTATTTGACTTCATTCCGTGTACTGAAAGCACACTTTAATTTGTATTTTATTTTGCTTAAAAAAAGAAAAGATAGTGCCAGTTCGTGGGCCCCAGCCTTTCTCTGATCCCGAACCCTTGTTCAGGGCTAAAGTGCGAGCCAGCTCACGCATGGCTTTCATTTTCAGTGGGTCGGATTCTGCAGGCAACTACTTCACCTCCGGAAGGGGCTACCCATGAAACAGAATGCCATCCCACTGCATGTGGACAGGTCTCCCCTCTCATGCAGCAGCCAAGAGGTGTCTTGGTTTGCAAACTAGGGATCTCTTTCACTGACACGTGGGCATTAGACAGAAAGAGGAAAAGGGCAGGGGTGTTTCGGCTCTCCTTTGAGCTTTATCCTTTGGGCTCCCCTCTAAAAGAAGCAACTTCTCGTGTGTGTCTCTTTGGGGAAGTGGGAGGAGAAACCATTTTCCAGATCCAGGCAGTCAGGTGAGGAATATTTCAGATCCACAGAGTGTCTGCTAAGTACCTGGGATAGTTAGCCATGGCAACTTGCACATAAATAGCCAGACACCTTCAGCAGCTAAAGGTGTACCTTGCTGGCCAGTGTGTGGGTACGTGAGGAAGAGGAGGAGGAGTAAGCTTTGGTTTGGGGGCAAGATTTTGCATTGCTTGTGCCAAAGGGCTCTGAAACCACATGGCCAGCTCAGAGACCTCCAAGGGAGGGAACAAGGAATAGCTGGGAGCAGGTTCTGCAGTATTTCCCTAAATAAATTCTGACACCCCCTGTTTCGAAACTGGCTCCTGTCCTGAGAGTGGAAATGGGAGCCTAACAGCAGAGAGGCAAATACACTGGATGCTCCAGGCTGGCAGCCAGACCTGCTTTGAGGGCATGTGGAACCTCCATGAGACCGACCGTTCCTCCTTTGCTCATTGCAAGGGGAAGTTGGACACTCCTGATACCTTTTTCTGCACTAAGCACCCAAACCTTGGGCTGCCTGTCTTGCTTTCGGTTTTGACCAGCCATATCTAAAAGTGCCAAACCCTAGAAATCCCCATAATGTGTGTGTTTTTAATTATTGTTTTGTTGTATGTGCTGCACAGAGCAGAGAACCTTTCTCTTGTTTTCCTCCTTCCAGTGTGAAGGTCACGGCACCAGCTCCATCAACACAGAAACATTTTCCCCATAGCTGTAATGGCCAAGAATAAGATGGTTCTTTTTCAGTCATGCGAAACAGAAAGTTCTCTTGCCCTCACAAAAAATAAAACAGTACTGGAATGGATAGGCTAAACTAGGATTACTTTTTATCCTTACATCCCAACATTTCAAATCCATGAACGAATGCATGTTGCAATTGAAAGAAAGGGATTTTCCAAAAGCCAGATGTGTAGGCTTCCACTTTTTTTCAGCAGCAGGAAGTTCCTGAAAGCCAAAGGATCTCCTTCGATATTTGCCCACACAAAATTCCCATGACCAGTGTGAAATTCAGCATAGCAAGTCCTGCCAGTTTGCATTAATACACCAATTTGAGTGAAGAACTTCAAAATGCAAGTTGCTTTCCACATGAAACTTATCTTGCAATCTCTTGGCACTGGAACAGACTATACCCTTGAGGTAGTAAGATAATCCTTGGGCTTTAGCATCCTTGCTTTTGGTGTCATTTTTCTGACATCAGCTTGTGATGTCATGCTGCTGGATGTTTACCTTTGCCACAGCCCTAGGTATGCCTGTCCAGAGCTATCAGAAACTGTCTCCACATCTTATCTTTCTCCCTAGCATAAATAACTTTTGCGCGGCTGAGAGTCTGTGTTTCCTTTACTGTTCGCCAGCTGCTTTGCTACTTTTGGGCGTAAGAGTCCCAAGATCCTCCTGTGAGCTAGTACCTCCAGCATAAATATCTCTACAGCATAGCGAGGGCACAGAGGGAGGACTGGCTTCAGCTCCTTCAGCTGTGCCTGGGGTCAGATTACTAACAGCCTTTGTGAGGATCATCCTGGAAATGAAGAGCAGCAAAATGTCAGGAGGCTTTTTAGTCCCCCTCCATGGACAAAACCACCTTTTTTCCCTCCTGGGAAGTGAAACAAGTGCTGTGCTTTTGTGCTGTTGGTGGATTAGGTTTGGTTTTGTCTATGTCCTCTTTTTTTTTTTTTTTTTTTTGGGTGTGTGTGTGTTTCAGGCTTGTCTGTGACATATATTATGCAATCTCCTGTAAAGGGCATTATTCTGCTATAAGAAAGAGAAAGTGGAGAGGAATGGGGATCCTGGGGTGCTCCGAACATCGTAGCCGAAAATCTCTGGGGATGTCTTAACTCCTTAGCGCATCTACTGTACAACAGGCCCCTGGCACAGATCCCATTTTTGTGAAGAGGGTCAACACTAAAATGCACTTTGTGGGGTTCCCCTTTTTTATGTACTAGGATAGCCATGAAGAATTCCAGCCAAAGAGACCTTTCCTGTCCTTCACTGCTGGTTAAGAACATTCCCTTCTTTGGACTGGACGGTAGGGTGGAGCAGTTTCCCCTCTCCCCTCCCCAGCTGAAAATATAGGTAATGAAAAACTTTATTGACAGGAGAATATGATTTTGACAGGATGATTTTGCTCCAACAACTATTGAGCTTGTTTTTAATCTGGATGAGTGCCAAGGGTGGTTCAAAGGAAAAGATGCACACCCAGATGGCCGTTTCCACTGCAGCCCATCTGTATGTCCTTCGGGCTTACCTTTGAGGTGGAACAAGGTGAGGGAGACAGAAGGCTTTTCACTGGGTTTTGTCTCAGGGTTGTCTGAGACTACAAGTAAAGAAATTTTAGACCAATGTTGGGATTTTCTAACGAGGGGACTTCATTGTTTCATGAGAACACGAGGGCCAAAGCTCCCTTTCTCCGTTTGCACTGCCATTGCTTTACCTGCAGATGCCTCATTTGCTCTGGTTTCTACTAGTGAACTTTTCTCCCCGCCTCAGTCAATCCCAAACAGCCATATCTCAGGGCCTGGCAGATGGCAGGTAGGGGTGGGCATGAGGGATCCTGTTTTGGAATGCGTTTTCCCCCAAGGCTTTCCTGTGCCTGCACCTTACCGAGCTAGTTTTGCGCTTGTGCAAATGCGGCTTTGCGTTTTACACAGGGACGTTGAAAAAGGCGACCCGCACCCCGCCTTGCAGTTCACCTGTAAGGGTACAGGCCATCCCGCCGTTGCAGGTCTCTGCCACATCAGCCCCATGTTGTTCTGCTGCATGCTTGATCATACCTCACCTTTGAAACACAGTAGTCAGGGGACTGGTGGAGAACAGTCGGTAGGTTTTCTGAACATAGTTTTTTGCGTGACCATGTGGGGCCAGTGGCCTGCTCTGATTGTGCCACCTACTGCTAATTTTCCCTTTCCAGTTCATCATTTGGACTGGCGGGAAATGGGGTGGCTGGGGGCGGTGAGGGTTCAGGGTCCACATAGATTCCAGGTCTCTTGCAGATGTCGGGTGTCCTGGATTGGTTTGTTCAGTTTCCAGGGAAAGCACTGGTAGCTCCCAGGACAGCCTTCTCCGACAAAGTACCTTCCAGATGTGTTGGGTAAGGAACCAGTCGCACTGGCTGAGATGATGGGAAATGTAGTCCAACACACCCATAGGGTGCTAGGCTGGGGAAGGCTGTCGTAAGGAAAGGGGACCAACAGCCAAAGTTTGAGAAGAGCAACTTGAGCTTGGAGGTCCTCTGCATTTTCCACTCTGTCCTGTTTCCATAGGAGTAAAAGTTCCAACATTTTGGAAAGTTATTCTTTTCAGTGGAAGATGTCTGTGATGGAATGCAGCTTGGCAGCCATAGTTTTTGCTTGAATTTGACCCCTCTCTGCCTCATTCCAAAGAGATCCTTTGCTACCCCTTCTGCCCCTCCCCTACATGCCAGCTGTGATAAACAGTTGTTAAGGGATACTGCAGCCAGAAAACTATTTGCTCTTCTTTAAAAAAAACTGAATTGTTTAAAGCTCTCTAACTATTAGAAATGCATTTTATATGCTCACCATACAATCATTTACTCCTTTTAACAGATTTTACTTTTAAGGAAAACAAAAAAGATCAATCCAGAAATATTATTTGAAAAGCAAAAGGCAAAAATGCCTTCATATTAATTATCTTGTATTTTTAACTGATCATGTTTTGAATGTCTAAGAAAAAAAAGAATTTATTGTTCTAATTATCCAGATGTATGTATGTTTGTAAAATAGCTCTTATTAATTAGTTGATAAGGTTGTATGTTTTTGGAACAAATTATTGGTCATTTTGGGGGAAAAAAAGCATTTTGTTGGGGTTTTGTTTTTGTTTTGGAATCTGGGAAATAGAAAATTAAAGCATCCAAATATCAGTAAATAAGCTTAAAGGAACCAGCTGTCTGATTGTGGTGTTTTTTAAGTTGCATGTGGCAGCACCAGCTCTTGCATGGGGAAGACTTTGTTGGCTGTCTAATCTCCCTCGGACCGACAGCTGAACTTTGATTGGCTGTTTCCTTCCAGAGGTGATGCTTTATTTAACATCTGCAGGGATGCAGCTCAAAGGTGCCATGCAGAGTTGACCTATAGGAGACCCCACGTTTGGTTCCCTGCATCTCCATCTAGAAAGGTCTTGGATAGCACGGCTAGAGATACCTCTGCCAGTCACAATAACTTGGTTAGATGGATCTGCAGTTTGATTCACAGCCGCTTAATGATGGGCTGAACCATCCTGCCCCCTGTGGCAAATTAGGCGTAAGATATAATCTCCTTTATTCAGGACTGAATATATCCTGCACTTCTATAGCAGTCAGGAAATGTCAGTAAAAGGGAAAAAATACAGGCCTGATTTGTCTCTGTTCTCAAGCACAGAATGCTTTTTTCTCTTCCACAGTCTGGAAAACTCTTGCTAGCTCCTTTATGTTCATTGTTGATCTTTGAAACTGGAAAAGCTTCGGAGCAGATCTAAAACATTACTGTAAGATTTTATTCTACTAACAACATGCATATTTTCTCCATTTGTTGCATCCAGTCTCAGAATTACTTAGTTAACACACAGCAGTAGATGTTCAAAAAGATTTTAAACACCTTTTTATTTTCCAGTAACGAGAAGGAGTCTTTATTAAAACAATCTCTCTTCTGATTAAAATGGACAAGGAGACTTACGACATCAAAAGTGTTATGAGATCATCCAGCAAAAAACACTGGAATTAAGTGAAAAGGGCTATGGACTAGCCAGCCTAGCTAACAGCACAGGATGGTGGAAGTTGTAGGCCAAAACATCTGGAGGCCCAAAAGTTGCCCACCCTTGCTCTCAAATGGTCCCTGGGCCCTCTTGATCTCCCAGCTTCTTAAAGTTAAGAAACGTTTTCAGCAGCAGTGTGGTTGTTTTAGTCTGCTTTTGCTTCAGTGCCTCTGGGATGTACCGAAGGTGCATACAAGGGAAATTCCTGCTCCCAGCCCCTCCTTTCCCAAATAGCCAACCTTTTGAGTGCTTTCTCCAACCTGGTGCCCTCCAGATGTGTCAGATTGCACAGGCTTAACTCCACATGAAAGTTTTCCTTCCATCCATAACAGCTGCCTCTCCTCCTCTTCTGATCTCTGCAAGGACTCTTCTACACAGCTCTTGGCCCAGGCAAGGAAAGTGCTCAGCTACCTGGCTTTAAAGACAAGCAGGGTAGTATTCTCGGCCTTCTAGAATTTAGGGACTAATTCTATCTTTGGGGGCTTTAAGACATACCATGTCCCTCAGATCAAGCAACCTACACAGTGGGAATTCTACAGGTATTTCTCACAGGACGTAACCATCAGTGGCAGGAACATTGTGACCCCATGTACTTCAACAGCTCCTGTGTATGTGTACACATCCTGTTGCCAAAGCTGCCTGGTTCAGCTATTCCCACTTGGGAGCAGCAGAGTCATCATCCATTCAGTGGAAATTGCTGTGAGGAGTAAAGCATGCATCCAAGGACCGAAACTAGTTCCTTCAGACGATACCAGTTCTACAAATACATAGGGGATCTGTACAAACACCACCAAGTGCTACATGTCCGCCTTGTTTCTCAAGCCCATTTCAAGTGTGTTCCACAGGCATTGCATTTGTTTCCAAGATGAAGTTGCTCCCTAGGTCCAAGGAGCTTGCCAAACCCCCCCCCCCCCCGAATGGCATTATGAGGATATATTAGAAAAGCACTCCATTTTCCATTCTTTTCGCCAGGATTGCTGAAAGTCTGGATCTTGCTCATATGTTCCATGCAGTTTTTTTTTTACTCCCAGGGTTTCCAGCTACATGGCAGCTAGTAGGATAAGAGATTGCATTAATCTTGTTGGCCAGTCTTGGAGTAATTTCCCCTGAAACTGTTCTTTCCTTGAGTGATTCTGCCATTTCCATGCACCTTACAGGGCAAGGGTAGCAACACAACACCCAAAGCCATTTTAAAAGAAAATAACTTTCTTTTATTAAGGGCCTCTCCACAATCCGCCAGAATGACACCCTCCTTTTCTCCAATATTTTATGTATTTTGCTAAGTGGAGGCATTCTCAAAGTTAGAAAAGTGGCTTTGGATTTCCCCCAATTTTAAAACGCTTTAAATTCAGAAACCTGCCCAAGTGGATGAAGATGATGAGCCAGACGGAGGCCAGGCATCTGCCATTCTGATGCTGCCAGACTGGAAACCAATGCTGGATGGGTGGACCAGAAAGGAGATCAGTAAAAGTCCCTTGGCCAGTGCAGCTGTGCAGATCTTGTCCTTTGGCAAACTTCTCCAGGCCTTTTGGCCATCGGTGCCTTCCCTGCATTTGCTCCACCGTCCATCTTGGCACCAGACCCAGAGGTCCAGAGGCGGAGCCAGATGACCTGCTGGTGAGCCCCGGTGAGTATCCAAGGGGGTGTTGGATGTCTGAGGTTTACTAGGGCCAAAGACGCTCCATTGGGAGGTGGGGCAAAAGGCGGGAGGAGTGGAATGAAGGTAGTTTTCAGTGTGCAGGGAGGTTGTCTGGGTTTCGGATGGAGAATTCTGCTTGGCGAGGCTCTGCCTGCCATCTAAAGCCCAGACCTAGTGACTGCCATCTCTTCCGAGACATGCCTAAGTCAATGAGGGGAAAGTGCAGCAGCCACGGGGAGAGTTAAAGTTCTCGCCATGGCAAATGACCTCAAAAGGCCTGGAGATTCCCTTCTGTTGCCCCGCAGAGCAGCACAAATGTTTCTCTTCCATATTGCGGCTCCTGTCAACAGCCTCTTGTCCCAGTTCATAAAACAACGCAATAAACAAACAGGCTGTTTCCCTCGACGATGCCTCTTCAGCCCGAGAGCTCCTGTTCGGTTTCTTGTCTCTCTAGCCTCGAGCAGCTGTGACTTTACAGCTGCAAATCATCCATCAAGCTTTCCAAGATATAAAACACGCCTAAACCTCTCAGATGGTTTCAGACAAACCGGTTTGTTTCCAGATGTCTAATGGAGCCATTTTTGGCAGGAATGGTCTCCTTATCCCGCGGCCATCTGAGCAGTACTTTAACTTCCTTGTTAGTATTTGTTTCCCAGGTCTCCATGGAGTAGGATGCAGTGGGCAATTGTGGAATGTCTGGGGCCTATTTTTACTCACCCCCATGGGCTTTGCTCTGCAGGTCATCACATCCTCTGAAGAACTCAACAACACTAACAAGGAAGCTGAACTTTGTGCGTAGAATTATGCAAGTCTGTGGCTATTACAGTATTCTGACGGTGCCAATTGTGTAGACGAGGAAGGAATTATAGATGCCCTGGAATCCTGGTGGCAGCCCCTTGGGAATCTTTATCAGGTCCCTCTGACTTCTGAGCCAATGTGGCCTAGTGGTTAGAGCGTGGGACTGGGAGCCGGATCATGAAGCTCACTGGTTGACGTTGGGTCAGTCAACCGGTTGGACTCACAAACCTGTTGTAAAGATGAAATGGAGAGGAGAAGGATTAAGTAAGTCATTCTAGGTTTCTTACATGGAAAATTGGGAATATAAATACAATTTTTTTAAAAAATGGAGACTTGGCCAGTTGCTTTCTATCCCATTTTCATGGCATGAAAGCCAGAGATGGAGAGGACTAGAAACTTAAAATATTGAAAGATGATGCTGAATTCTGAATGCAATTTGCATTCTGTGCCTGCTTGTGTGGAATTGCAGGATGCTGTGGGGAATGAAAGCAGCGTTTTTTCTTGGGGCACTTTCCATGCCCAGGGGGGCACCAACTCTTTCCACAAGGGCTGGGGGGGGGGGGAATGAGGGGCGTGGACATGGAGATGAGGAAAGAGGGTGAAATTATCTCAGCGACTCGGCCTCAAGGGAGACCCTGGGGCCAGCAGGGTTTGGAAGTGTGGGGAGGGGACATGGGAGAGGAGTGAGAGGAACCTGGTCCAGTACTCTTAGTCGGGAGAGAAGGGCTGGCCATCTAGGGGGCCTGCATAGATCTAGGGGGCTAGCCCTTCTTCAGAGGGGCACACCCGGAGGGGTGAAGCTCAGGGTTACTGCAAAGAAGGGTTCACGGAAGTCATTTCTAGCTGTCTTCAACAAATCACTCTGTTCATGCACAAAAACTCTTCTTTCCGTGGCAATAGTTTGCTAACTGTGTACTGGAATTAAAGTGCTGTTTTGCAAACAGATTGTTTGAAAGGAGCAGCAGGAAACCCAGCTGGTGAGAGATGCTTCCATACTCTACAGGAATTAAAGGTATTGCATGCTCAGCTACATGGGAATTTGACTCCTCAGCCTATGACAAATCCTGTCCTTGCCATTCTCCTTTTCTGTGTGTGCTCGCTCTCTCTCTCTCTCTCTCTCTCTCTCTCTCTCTCTCTCTCTCTCTCTCACACACACACACACACACACACAGAGAGAGAGAGAGAGAGAGAGAGAGAGATCACTAGAACATCCTTCAATTTCTTGCCTGCCTTTCAAAGAGACTTTAAAAAATGACAGTTTTTTTATTTCTCATCTCATAAACAAGGCAGACAGAAGTAAGCAACTTTTGATGGGGTAATTACAAGGCTGCCAGTGCCAGAACAAGAACAATTTGTACAAATGTCAATGCAAAAAGATATTTTGCAGCCAGACCATCTCAAAGAAATAAGCAAGTGCTACTTTTCCTGCACTCTAGGAGCCTGTAGTAATGCTTAAAGCTTCCAGTGCAGCATGGCTCTTTCTTCTGCTATTTTAGGTAGTCTCTTAATACTTCTGGATCAGTTTCTCTGCTATAAGATGGTGAACATTGATCTGTTTGCTTGCAGAGCAAAAATGGTAGAATAGTTCCTCTTTGTCCCTTTAGATAAAGGTAGAAAACTAACATGGAGAGACAGTTTAGCTCGCCCTTTGTCTGTACAATGCTTGTACCCTATGTATGCAGAATTTTCCCTTTGTAAAACAAGGATATAAAATAACACAATGCTATCCTAAAAAACAGCTTAGCCTCTGCATTTCAGCATGGATACAATGCACACTTAAGCATGTTAGTTCCATTGTGTTCAAAGTGCTCCCAGATAGTTTTAGGTTATTGACTGGCCAACTGCAACTACTTGCAAATTCACAATAGTTCTAAAGCATACTTTTGTTTTGTGTTGGACAAAGTAGCTGTATGCGCTAGCAGGCCCTGCAGTACGTGTTGTGTACGATCCAGTGACTTTGGCAACAGAACAGCATAGAAATGTAATGAATGGATTGAATAATTAGGGAAGTGATTAATGAGTGAATCGCATGCTTTGCTACATGGTTCCATATCCATGTTTATTTGTCCATGTGTGACACTCAAGCCGTTTACTGCATTGCTCTACTCTGTAAGTACATACCCCATTTCTACCTAATGATTGGATAGTTATATAAATGAAAACTTCATCCTCTAAAGACAGGGCAAGAGGAAATGGATGGAATAGGGATGATGGAGACAAGACACAGGAAGTATTTACTGTTTGTTTACCTGTTTATATGGAAAAATCAGGCAGATCTAAAATAGTCGATAACAAAAATAGACATCTGTTGCCCACTTAATCAGGCCTATGTTTTAGTTACAAGTTGTTGCTTCTTTCAAGGAAAAAATATCTATTAATGTAATTGATCAGTCTAATTAAGGGTGAAATCCTATGCATTATTATACAGGAAAAAGTTCTAGAATTCCCAGCATTTTCCAACAAGGGAGGCTGAATGGGGAATAATGGGAATTCTAGGATTCTCTCTCTCCCTCTCTCCCTCATCTTGTGTAGGATCACACCCTAAACGTTGCAATGCTAAGGTAACTCAGACTTCCATACAGAATAACTGGCAGGGATCCCAAATCTAAATGGCACTTCCTTTTTGAGAAATGAAGTATTCCTCATGATCACCCTTTACAATCAATGCAAGAAGACAAAGAAATGCTTGCAGCTGCCACTTGTTCTCCGTGCTTTACTGTACATCTTGCACTTGACTGCATTTACTAACGCTAATTTCTGCAGAAGCAGGAAAATAATTCATTTTCCCAATCCCAACCCTGAGCTTGGATGGAAACCAATGAACCCCCCCCCCCCCCCCCCAGCCCCATCATGCATGCATGCAGTCTTCCTAATTCATTCGAACTGGCTAGCTCCCTTCTGAGAAAGACACATAATTAGCTGGGGGGTGGGGTGGGGAATGAGAGAGGATGGTTTATAATACCCATTATGTACTTCGCTGCACAACAATTGTTCCCTCAAATCTGTTCCTGCCCATAAAATTATGTCAATCAAATATGCTAGCAGGAAATAGCTATGAACATTACAGGCCTGAAGTGGAGGATAGCAAAAGTCAGTCCCGTGACTTGTATACAGAAGGTAGCAGTTCAGGCCGAGGGCTTGCGGATCAGTCGTGTCCTAGAAAATATGGAAGGCATCATGCCGTCTTTCCTCAGCTGACTGTACACAGGAAGAAAACTGATGGAAGACGTGGAGAGGAACCCTGGCAGGTTCGCAACTGCATCGTGAGAATGGCACGACTTTGGGCAATGGCAGAGCACATTCAAAACCGGGTCGGGAAGCAGCCTCCAAGGCGTATCCTCACCCACTTTAACGGCCTGTTTTCTCTGGGGAGCCTCATGCAAATCAAGTTAACTATAAAGCCAGGAGGTTTTTAAACAAATACAAATACCCCTCTAAGGGCTGCTGTTTTAAGACGCAGAAGGAAGTGGCAAACCTTACAAGGGGAATGAGTAGCGAGGTGCCATATATTCTAAGAAGGGAAGGTGCCAGAATCAAAGTAGCATTAAAAAAAGAATGTTCAGCCTGACTCTCCTTTGATCAACCAATTGATAACCCCTGGTGTGTTTCTGCATAATGAAGTCCTAGCTGTGAGCAACCGGACTTGCTCCCAGGGGAGTGGCTTCCACCTGAAGCTCGGTTATTCTTAGCAGGAAATTGCCCCTCCTATCTCTGTGCCAGGCTGGTCCAGGTGCCTGTCCCATTATAATTAAAGGCGCCTGTATCCTATCCCCTCTCTCTGATGCTATTCCCCATTGTATGGCTACCCAAAGACTAGCCATAATGTCTGGGCTGTATAAGAACTTGGCTGGGCAACAGAAATTTCTTCCAGCCACCGGATTTTCCATGTGTTTCTCTCGAGGCTGCTCACTTTTCCTGCCAGAAGGCACTCAGTGATGGCTCAGTCCTGTTAATGCAGGAATCCAGTTAATTGAAGGTTTAAAAGCTTTACTTTCCTTGTTGTTAAGGGGCAGGAGGAGAAGGGGAGAGACAGAGGAGAGAGAAGAAGGGGAGAAACTACTACAGTCTGTGGCGAGGTTCCAAGGCAGTATATTTCACAAAGGAATGGGGGAAACTGGACTTAATGGAAGAGGGGAGACCTCTTTTACAAGGCAAAGTCCCGCATGATCTCACCTTTCAGGAGAGTTAACTATTTGGTGGCTGGCTTCGTGTATTATCTGTTGGAGAATTAGCTAGTAAATTCTAATGCTACCTTCCTAACCTCTTGCAGGGTTCCACCACCACCACCACCATTATCATCACCATTTTAGGACAGCATCCAGCTGCGTCATTCAACTTGCACAAAGGAGGTTGTGCTGGCTGAAAGGAGGTTCTGAACAGAGAAACCCGGTTAAAGTTCTGTTTGCACACATGGTTGTGCAGTACGTTTGTGCAGCTTTCTACTTGTGCAACATGTTGTGCCTCCTGCTGTATGTCCTATTTGTGCAACTGGTTGTATTACTCCTTGCACAAGTGTAACAGGCCACCACTTGTTACAGGGGAAAGAGGCATGACTTCTACATAGGCAGTGCAGTTTGCCGATAGACTATCCTCCAAAATTGCACTGGTGGAAACCTAAGGAAGTTCAAAATGAAGAGGGCATTCTTGGTAGAGGTACCCCAATTATGGAATGAACTTCCCAGTGAGGCCAGCCTGATGTTGACAGTATTATTTTTCAGCTCTAGGTTAATCCCTTCCCCTACTCCCTTGCACTTGACAGCATACTTGCAGTGTAAACATTTGCAGCTGAGCTGCTTTTATATTATGCATAATGCTGTATTTGAACATTCAGAAGAGTTAGCCTGTTGGGCAATGTAAGCATGATAAAGGAAAGGAATATATGCAAGCTGATGGGAGAGAGTGGAGAAGCCGGGGTGTGTGTGTTGGATCAGTGCCCCACACTCTTTTTCCTGAGATGCGAATAATGAGGAAATGGACATTATGTGCAGAGCAAGAAGCCAATATTGACAATGTGGACTGTTTGATAGCCAGACATATGTTACTTGGAAATATTGGCATTGCTTTTCTTCAGATTACATATGGTTGTTTTCAGGTGCAATTAGAGTGTTTACAGATTTGTATAGGAAGTTTCACAAAACAACAGGATTGCTCATTCCTTAAAAGTCTTTTTTGTCTTTGGTTCTCTCTAACAAAGCATCCCCGCTCCCCTTTTCACTGAATGAATGAATTCTCTGTGTGTATTTTTTATGGGCTGGTTGCTTTGTTTTTCTGTGTATTTTAGACTGTTTTAGCTCTACTTTCATTACTGGAGTTAATCGATTGTGCTTTCATTGTTACATCACTTTGGATTTTGCAAACCACTCTGGAGTTATTCATTGTAGCAAAAACTGGAATATACATATTTTAAATAAACACACACACAGTGAATATATGGTTTGGATCTGCTTCTGGGCGATTAGGGAATTTATTTTTCAGCAAGTAGGGAGAACTAGAAATATACGAAACAGAGAGATAGAAAATATCTATGAATACCTAAGTAAACCACACAGTATTTATATAATAGCACTGATAAAAGTTCCACTTGTTCTCTCCCTACCACCCTCATCAGTGGTGTGGCATATAATGCTAAAAACACCAACTCAAATATTTTCCTGTTGCTGCTGTTTGTTTATTTCATTGCTCTACTGCTCCACAGTGACCTGTCTATACATTTCAACGTATGGATGGCTAATGCATTATGGCTACAGGAGAGATTTTCTTGGCCCAGTAGTACTTTAGTCTCCCCCTCTCCAGGTTTGGCTGTGGGGGTAATTAGCATCCAGGATCCTGTGCTTTTCATAGCAGCCCAAGGGAAAGATGTTTCCTGAGTGTCTGACAAACAGACCTCTGCAGGCAATTTTCCCTCCAGAGGGCAGCTCTTCTAGGTATGAATACGTCATAAACTAGCTGCAAAAAGGTGTCGCGTGTTTGAAATTCCCCGTTGCATTAATGCATGCTGCAGTTGCAGGTTCCCTTTAAGATGATGCAAAGCTCTGTTCTGTGGACCAAATCCATCCCACCTGGGGCCCAAGTTCAGCCAGGTTCTCTTCTCCTGACCATACCTGTTTTCTCTAGGGTGCTGACTGGAGTTGCTCTGGCTTTTGTGCAGTCCTCTCTCATTCTAAAAGGTAAGAATACCTCTCCTAAGGCTTAAATTTTGGCAGGAAGAGCTAGGGGTTTTGTTAAATCTGTTATATCCATGTTTCTCCACTTGTCTGGCACCTTTCCCCCCTCTTTGCTCATTGACAGAATTGGTCTCTCCTTACCCTGCTCTGCCTTTTCCTTAAGGGAAAAGATGTTGGTGTTACTGTTCTTTTGGCCTATCCCCTTTGCCTTCAGTCCTGGAACACCCGCTCCAACCCCAGAGCATTTCTGAAATTGTGTCCAGCCTTCAGCTGAAATGTTTGACAACCTTGAAGTCCCCTGTATGGGACTGTTGGATGCTGTGAGGCTGTTCACTCCACAGCTTTTGCGCCTCCTGTCCTGGAGCAGCCCATCCAGAAACAAGCATGGGCCATCTTCTTTCTGTCTCTCCGAAGCTGTGCCTCGAGCAGCTGACGGCGTTTATCTCCATGCTGTGAAAAGCTTCACTGGCTGATTTCTGCACAGCAAGCTCCTGTTAAAGGTACAAGTCACAGGGGCTGCCTGCAAATTTGCTATTGGAGGGAGAATAACAATCTTTACTGGCTGGTTTATTTTGTTGGTTTATTTTTCTTGGTGGGCCCACGGCAAAGACATCACAGGTTCTCCAGGGTATCTCTGACACCTTTGTAGCATTGGAGGTTGTTGCTTCCTGAGCCAAAGCAGGGGACCATCAAGCCAAGACTGTTGAGATGGAGGGGCAGCTCCTCTCCAGGCCTTCAGGGGGGATTTTTCCAGCCCTCCTTGGAGATGCCCAGCTAAGCTCTGCATCAAAGCATTGCATCTCCCGAAGAGTTATGTCCCTCCCCTCCCCAGAGATGTCAGGGTCTGAATCATTGCAGGCACAGTGGGTGCTCCTGGACTGAGTGAATAGCCTTGGAAAAAAGTTGCTCAGCATTAAAAATAATGCGGCTACAACAACAACAGCAACAACCACAATTCATCCGATGGCAACAAGAAGAGTCATTTTCTAAAGGGACGTGCCTTTCCAAGGATGCAAGAAAAGACCAGTGCACGGAAAAGAAGCTGCCGAAACATAATCTGGCGTGGAGGTGGCACCCGCAGTGTGGCCACCGTCGCACGCACGCTTCGGCAGAACTCCTCTCATCAGCTGTCAGGGTGGTCCTGCTTCCAGGCAGGCAGTAGAACGGACATTCCTGTCTACCTCTCTAATTAGTCGTTGAAGGGGCTTTGGTTTTCTCTCGGTCCTTCTACTCTGTTTTATTCTGTCCCATCCCAACAGCCTGCTGCTTTTGCTTTCTTGCCCGTTTGCTTTGGCTTGCTCTCCCACCCTCTCCTCTGGACACCAGGGGGCGCCCGCAGCTCTGTTCACAAGGCTCCTCACTCCCTCGCAAAGGTGTCCTTCTCGCCACAGCTGGCCGACTCCCTCACTTCGGGGGCAGGTCAGCCTCATTCCGGCTGTGTGCGCCATAGGGATGTGGGAAAGAGGACTGCCAAGCGCTGCAGGACCCCTTTTGCACCTGGGTCCTGGAAGGCCGGCCCCCTTCCTCTGCACCTGCCCAAGGCTTTCCCAGGCAGAACCGCCTTGCCATCCCCTCAGGGTGCTGGTTTCTTGTCTGCCCCATCTCTACACACAGGCCCAACTGCCCCCTCCTGTGGGGCAAAAGCTGCATCACGACGTGTCCCTCACCTTGGCTAGCAGCAGGTAACGGCAGAGTGTCTCTTCAGAGCACTGGCAGGTCTTCCCGCTTGCGACATCTCATGGGATGGCACCACCCCTGGGCCCAGAGAAGGGATGTCTCCATCCCCTCTGGTGGTCCAGGAAGCCTCGAAGGTGCCCGGGTGTGGAGGGGGGAGCTGCTTCTGGCCATTCTAGCTGGGGGTGATGGGGTGGCAATTCCCCCCCCCCCCCGGCAGACCCCCCCCCCCCCCCGCCCCAGGATGGCACTCCCTGGCCATCCCAGACTGAAATTTTCCATCATCCAGCCCCAGACTGGCACCCTCCAGATTGGCTGGGCAGAAACCCCCATTCTTGCCCACAGTGCTGGGGGTGATGGGAGTTGTAATCCAAGATGGCAAGAAGGGGCTCACTTGCGGGAGACAGTTGTGGCCTCCCCAAACTCAGCCCCTCCCGACCGCTCATCTCCTGTCCCCCCCCCCCCCCCCCACCCCCCCCCCCCCCCCTGCACCACCACCCCCAGAGTTGCTACCTTTGCGTGGTTTTTGCTGCTCTGCTCCCAGGCAGCTGGAAGCCCAGAGATGCTGCAGGCGAGCGCATTTCCCTCGCCTTGGCTGGACTGCCTTTCTTGGTGGAGCCGCTGCGGTTGCAGAATGCAGAGAAGGCAGGGCAGGGGACCCCCTTTTTACCCCCGAAAGTATTTCCCCCTCTTCTGCCGTCATTCGTGGCATTCCCTTTGGAGTGGATTCTGCACTCGCTCCCCCGCGGTCGCCTCCTAACCTGCACTGACCTGACCGTAATTATCCCCATTCACCTGCCCCCCCCCCCCCCCTTCCCCTCACGGCCCATCTCAGCTCCCCCGAGCTTGTCTGCCTCCCGCGGGCTGTGCCTTCCTGCCCCCCCACCCACCTCATCCCTTTCTGCCCCACCGGCACCCTAACCCCAAGAAATGCGGGGGGCTGGTGAGGATCCAAAGAACAAAATCAACATATTTTCATTGCCTTTGCCTTGTTTTCCCTGCCTTCTCTTCTCTTGCCGGGTTCGGGTGGCCACCAGTGTGCCACATTTGAAGGGGCCCCTTTTTGGTGTGTGTGTGGGGGGGCACACGGATGGGTAATCCCCATGCTTGGCTTTGTTATTCCGCGGGCGCCACCCTGCCCGCCGCCCTGCCCTGGCCACCGCTGCCTCCCTCCCCCTCGCAGAGCAGCCCCCGGCCCCGCGAATTTCCTCGCACCGCGCAGCGCCCTCGCGGGCCAGCGGGGGGCGCCCTCCTCCTCCTCCTCCTCCTCCTCCTCCTCTTCGCTCGCTCGCTCGCTTGCTCGCGCCGCCACTCTCGGTCCAGCCCGGTGCTGCCGGACGCGGCTTTGCCGGCGGATCGCCTTTGCTGGGCGAGCAGCTGCAGCTGCCACAAGGACAGGACGCGCCGCGCCAAGCCAGCCGGCCCGCCGGCATCTCCGCATCCCGGCCCCGCGGAGCCGCTCAGGTAGGAGAAGCCGCCGCGCCTCTCCCGCCCCTTGCCGGCACCTTTGAGCCGCAGCCCCCCCCCCAGCCCCACGATCGCCGCAAGGGGAGCCTCCGCTGCGCCCCTGAGGGTGCCGCCGGCCACCGCCTCCCTCGCCACCGCCCGCCCGGCCCGGTCCCACCTCCCCGCGACTAGGTCGCCTGCGCCGAGGGCGCACAGACAGGGCTTCCCCCGCCAGGGCCGCGCTTCTCCCGCCGGGGGCGGGCTCCCGACCTGCGCTCCGCGCCCCCCGCCGCCCGTTGCCTGGGCAAAGGGCGCTCCTTCCCGCCAGGCGTCCACCTGGCAGGCCCGGGGCGCCCTACCTGCCCTGGGGCGCGTGGGCAACCCGACCGCACCGCTCTTTTCCTCCAGCCCATTGGGGTGCCAGCCGGTCCTCAGTTTCCCCAAACTCTTAACACCCTGCGGGGGTCCCCTCGACCGCCGCAGGGCCCGCTATCTCAGGCGCAGGGGGTCATCCTTCGCTCTGGTCTGGCTGGGTGGGTGACAGCGCCTCGGCCCCTCCTCAAACTTCCAGGACCCGCTTTCACCGTCCTGGCCCACCCGCTTTCCTCCCGCTGCTCGCATCCTCCTCTGGGGAAGGGGACGGTTCCCTCCCACAGCCTCCCGTCTCTCCATTTGGATGCACTCGGTGCACCCCTTTCTGGTTCCCGCGTCCCTGGAGCTCAGCCTGCCCTAGGAGACCTCCCTTGGTGGTGGGAGCGCGGGGAAGGGGAGAGAGCAGCTGAGCACACACTCCTGTCGCCACCAAAGGGGTGTCTGGGGAAGACGGGGGCTCCGGGGACATGGCTCGGATTTTGCTCTCCGTTCTGAACGGTGGTGCGAGACTTAGGGTGGGTCTTTGGAGAACGTGAAATCACGGAGATCTGGAAGTGCACTTTGTGTGCGCGCGTGTGCGCGTGCGTGCGTGCGTTTAACAGCAGAATAACCTGTTCGTGAGATCAGGCGTCGGAGAGGATGGTTACTGTGCACGGCGCGGAATGGTGCTAAAAGGGAGTAAGTAGTTCGAGCCGGAGAGAGCGTAAGATGGTGTGGCGTGGAACGGGAAGGGAAGGGTAGGGAAGGGCGAAGGTGCCAGGATGTGGCTTGGACGTGAGTGGCAGGGATCCGGGGCTGGTCGCTGGTGGTGGAGGAAGAGGTTGGAGCGATGGCGCTGGAGAAGTGGGAGAGGGGGGCCCGGGTGGCGTGGGGGCGAGAGATGGATGCCTTTGAGGGGAGCGATAGAGTGATGGTGGCTGGTGGGTGGAGAAAGGAATGACAGAGAGAGAGGGAGACGGGCAGCTAAGGGAATGAGGGAGGGTGGCTTGGATAAGTTATGTTCGGCTTCTCAAACCTCCCTGAAATGACTTCTAAATATTTCATTCTGGGCACTGGAGCTGCGGGGCCGATCGTCTCCACCAAGCTGCCTTGCCATCTTCCCTTTTCATGGGGAAGCCTTCTGAAAACGTCAGGAAGGGTTGGGCGTAAGAGATGCCCCCGTCTCTCACCCAAGCCCAGCGTGGTTAGGTACAGTCGGAGCCCGCTTCTCATCCATGCAATGCTGAATTCCGCTGCTGTTGCACTTTCCCTCCTCCTCCTTTTTGCGAAGAGCGCGGTGTCGTCCCATCAGTGGGTAATCCTTGCAAAGGAGCTCTCGGAGATTTGTTGAACCTCCGTGTTTGGCCCCGCTGCGCTTCCTCAGGAACTGGAAATCAGTGGAGGTCTTGCATTTGCTTTTTGGTAGGGTCAACCCTCAAGGAAGCGGTGTGGTGCTGGGACATTTCAAATCACGAGGAATTGCTACTTCAAAGTATCTGTTCTTCGCAAAGTTGTCTTCCTATGGCTTAAGTAGGGTGTAGCAATTCAGGCATTTAATCTCAGCATAAACCTAGGTGGGGATCGCAAACACTCCGGAAAACATACCAATGGTTGTTTCGGTACCGTCAGATAATAAAACATTTCCTTTATTGCTTGGAATAGCTGGGCACGCACAACCCCAATGACACGTTGCCGGAAGGCTTATTAAGGGCAGCATGTCAGACAGAGTTATGCAGGTTCCAAGGGGCTTGCGGCTTAATACAGGAATGCAGATCGAGATACTGAATGTTGCTTCTGGTAGTGGGGAACGGGAGGCATGTGACTCTCCATTATGTTATGAAGAGAGCAGCTTGTATGTGTTTGTAACAGGGACCCTTGAACACAGAAATGATACTTAATGCACCCTTGTCTGATAGAGGAATCCTTGTCTAGCCATTTGCAGGGGAAAGAATCCTCTGGGTAGAAGAGACTCACGTAGCAGATGTGTTCGGCATAAGTAGTGTCTGATCCAGGAACCCCCCCCCCCCCCCACACACACACACGCATTCTGCAAAAATGTGGCACATGGTAGGAACCTGCTGATTCAACCTGGGCACAAACTTTTCTCCAGTTGAGCCAGGCAGAAGGTCCACAATGCCCACTGTGGCCTCTCTTTGCCCCAAGGGTCAGCAAGAATAAGACCAGAAGGGCTGAAAAGACTCGTTAGCGACATCCCGTCCCTTTGCTGCTTCTTGGCAACTGGTTTTCCACAGCATACTGCTCCGGAACATGGAGGCTCTGTTCGGTGCCTTGCTCAGTACCCATGGAAATGGCTGTCCTGCCGGCAGGGTCTGCACGTCCAAAGCCCTTCCAACGTTCCTGAAAGGTAAGCTGGTATCAGCAGCCCCCCACCCCGTTTCAGGCGGCAGGTGGAGGGCACAGAGCAAGGTGTGTGTGTGTGTGGGGGGGTCATCCTTCAGCTGCTGTGGCTTTCCTGTTCCCAGAATGGACAATGCCTGGGGAAGATGGGAGTTGTAGTCTGGCAAGGTCCAGAGGGCACTGGCTCCCCCGTCCTGCACAGAGGCGGCCCCAAAGCCCCCCAGCGAGCTGCGCTGCGAGCCAAGGGCTTCCCAGCCCCCGCCGCACCTCGCCCCTTGCAGCCGCGAGGGAAGCGTCCGCTCTGGCCAGCGGCAGCAAGCAGGCGTCGCGTCCTCCCCGCCGTGGCCCTCGCCGCCAGCGCGGAGCAGCCCTCCTCGTTCGACAGGCTCATCATTTTCCCAAACGGGCAGCGGGGTTCGTCCTTCAAGGTCGTGACCCTGCGGGGAGTCAGTCTTGCGCGCATGCATGCATGCATCGCACCGCCGGCGCTTCGTTTGGCTCCCCCGGTTTCCTGCATTTCCCGCGGAGAAGCCGGCTCCGAGGCGGGAGAGGCCTGGAGCTGCCTCCGGCTGTCGTGTCGGCGGCGGGAGAGGCGCGCAGCCGCTCGTCCCCGCTTGCAGCCGCGACCTGCCGCCGGGGACCTGGCGGCTGGCAGCCTCCCTCCGCCGCGGACCCTGGCGAGCGGCGGGCGGCATCCGGCGCTGCCTTCGGTGGCGGCCAAAGCCGAGCTCCAAGCCCCGCAGGAGGGTGCCCGGGGCGGCGCACGAGGAGCGCGCTCTCCAGATGTGTCCGCTCTGCTGGCTGAGGCTTGTGGGAGTTGTAGTCCAACACATCTGGCAGGCCCCAGGACCGAAAGGGCAGGTGTCAGACGTGCGATGGAGCCGGTACTGGCCCACAAAAGAGTGAACGCTCCGGGGAGGAGCGAGTGTAGCAGCGAAGGCACAACCAGCCCTGATTTAAGTCTCCTGCGTTCGAGTCTTGGCACCAGCACAACGCTTGTGCTCAGTATTCCTGCCGGGGCCAAGCGCCTTTGCTGGTAACCAGCGTGGCTTTCAAGGTTGCTCTAAATGTATTGGTGAGAGAGAAAGTGGCGTGTGTGTGTGTGTGTGTGAGAGAGAGAGAGAGAGAGAGTCACTGAGTATGTGTGAGGAAGGAAAATATCCCACTGAGAAAATATATGTATTTAATGATAGCATTTATGTCTTTATTGGATTTATCAGCCCCCTGAAACGGTGCTCAAGGTAGCTAAGGTTGCTCAAAAGAATTCCCTCTTTCACTAGGTGGGCTGGACCAGAACCAAGGTGGGCATGCAAGGAACATGATTTTGGCCGGCTGTTGACAAACATGCTTTAACGCCAGCAGCTGTCCGAGAATGGAAGGGCAGCCCTGGGAGGAGCCGGGGTGCGCTCCTTCACAGGAGGGCTGGAGCCCCAAATCTCCAGGAGGTCTCCGTCCCTCCATGGGCACTTGGTGAAATAAAGATACATGGGCCCCGGTGATCCCCATCACTTCTGACTTCCCCAGACTCCCTGGCTCTTTGCCCCTAGAGGCTCCAGGCCCTGCTGCGGCCCCCTTGACTCTTTCTTCCTGAGCCCTTTTTCTGCCTTTCCCTGCAGCATGGTGGTTTGAGTGCTGGAATGGGGGGGGGGGAGAGAGATCTCCATTAGAGCCCCGACTTAGGGAGGTACCTGGGTGACTTTGGGCCACTCTCAGCTTGCCCTACCTCACAGGGGGGCTGTTGCCAGGATAAACAGGAGTGGAGGAGGACCAATCTTTCCTGACAAGAGGGTTGGATATTCATGCAGCGTAGTGCACGCAACTTAAGAAAATACACCTTTCTACAAATAGGGTTGTTTGCAGAAGGCAGGGTCCTCCAAAGCACAGGCACCGAGACTGGAGTGAAGTTTTGCATTGCCTATTTTGTCTCATGACCTTAAGTCCAGGGTCTTTCACTACCTGGTGGCACCCTGCTTGAGGGACTGAAGGAGGGACTGGGGGGCACCTGACAGAGCTGGACTTGCTGCCCTCCAAGGTCTCCCCAATACTAAAATTCTATGGTTTTGCAATTCTTTGCCAGATTAAAAATTCCACCCCACTCCGAATGACATAATCTGAAATGGATACATCCTGTCTTTGCACCTGTTTTCTTGATTACTCATCCCTCGCATTTCAGTCATCCCAACAATGACTATGGATTAAAGGCAAGAGTTGTGTCATCTTCAAGGGTGAAATGAATCCCAAAATCAGCTGGACCAAGGAGATCCCTAAGCGATTGGTCCAGGAGTTCTCAGAGGGGTATGTGATTCTCTACATGGATGCTTGCCTGGGTGGGTGACGGCCTCTTACGGGGCAAAGCAAATGTTGAGCAGATCAAAGAAAACTTCTCTGCTTTCCTAATATATAATAAACTTGGCTAACATCTTACAGATTTATTCTTTTTAAAAAGTGGAATAAATTAGGTGAAGTTAAGCATATTTGCATATATTTAATTAGTTCAATTTCTTCTGCTTCCTTGAGTCTAAAGCTTTTGTGCAATTGACAATTTTTTTGGCAAGGAGTGGAACAAAGGAAAGGGCATCTTGGAGATTTCCCAAGTCATTTTTGGGGTGGGGGAGTAGATGAATTTGGAGCATTTTCTCATCCTTGTACAATACAATTCATTTTATTAATTTTGTTTCTATACCGTCCCATTGCTCAAGCTGACTGAGTGGTGTACAGCAGTGCCTGCCTTCTCCATGCCAACAATTCCAAGCAAACACGGTAGTGAGTCTCCTCTCTGAGTAACAAGGCTCAGGCTACTCCCCACAAGAATAAAAATTCTAGGATGATGTTACTTCCATTATTGATGGACAGGAGAAGAGTCTGACTTGGATTCCTGACTGGGAAATCAGAGGTGATGACCATGCTCTTCTGGTGGACTTCCAAAAGTCACGTGCCTGGGACACCAGGGATGGGCCAGCTCCCCCCTCCTCCCACCCCCAAGGCTGGCACTGCTCAACAAAGCACTCTTCTTTTTTCTTGTTTCCACAACGATGTCCTGGACAAGGGACATACACCTGCTCCCAGGTGCTGGTGGTGTTATTTTTGCTTAATATCATTCGCCTACCCCAGCCCCCCCCCCTCCATGTTGCTCAATTGCATGTCAGTGTGTTTAAGCATCAGGGCTGCCACAACACAAGTCCTTGTCTTTCTGTCATCAGGATTGTGTTGTGATTTGTTGATTTATTTAAGAGAGTTCAAAATGCAAAACTGGGCAAGCTTGTATGGTGACTTGTTTTTAAGTAGAGTTGGCAAATTGGATTGGGTTTTCACTTGGGGTTTTTGCTTCCGCTTTCCTTTGCTCTCATGTATCTGGAAGCAGCAGGCTGCTATTCTCCTGGTATGCCATGGGGCCGGGCTGAACTTGCAGGCAGTAGGCTGCCAGCAGTCCCCCCCCCCACACACACACACACTCCCCATTACCTGAGCGACATTTACCTTTTCTAACTTCTTGCCTGATGAAGGCATCTGGGGAACGTGAGAACTTGAGCAATTTTGGGTGATCTTTGGTTGCCCAAAGAAAGGTATTAGAACAACATGGGTTTCATAAGTGGTAAGGCATAGGATAGTGGGGGCAACACTCTGTGTGTGTGTGTGTGTGTGTAAGAAAACTACATGTGGCCATCTAAAGTCTCGGAAGAATGTGAAGGCCAGGGTCTAAATTTACCCAGCAGCACTACTCATGGCAAATGGGAGAACAACCAGTGCAGCCTTTCCTAGCCTGGTGATGTGGATGAGAAGCAGAGCTCCACCTGCTGGATTTGTGCCTGCCATGCTGCTGTTAGAGTCATGGAAGCCCTTCTGAAGGAAAAGGTGGTCGCTGGCTGTTTGCAATAGATTTCAGCCACTCCAAGCCATCAGTCCCTACATTCTGAACACCGTGTTTCTTCAGACTGTGCTATTTACCCCCCACCCCACTTCCAGTGTTACGTTTCTCCCCACGTCCCATTTTCAAGGGATCAGAGACAGGCATGAAAGAAGATTGAAATCCTCTCCTAAAATAACAAGCCATGGGCTGAAAAACCAGACGGGTGTGATTCATGGCTCCAATCATGGATGGAGAAGCAGAAGAGGTGCATTTGGATGAGCAAAGGGGATTCCAGAGGTGAGTCCTCCCATCCTGTCTGCCCTGCTGGCAAACCCCGTGGCCTGAAGGAGATTTGGTGGCTCTGCCCTGCAGCCATGTGCTGGTGGCTTATGGCACAGCAGGTGTCCTGGGCTGGCTGGCTTAGTTTGGCCAAGGGAGGAGGCATGGAAGGAAGCAAATGCAAACAATGAAACCCTCCAAAGCAGTTTCCTCCTTGGGCATCTTTTTTGGAATTTGGCTTTTGCGCTTTGAGCCAATGGAAGGTGGCAGGACATTCTTGCAACTCTGCAGTCCTAGCAGGCACTGGTCAGTTGCAGAGGAGCCTGGTGCCCCTTTCCTGCCAGATGCATCTGTTCATTCTCTGGTGAGTGGATGAACCAGGTTGGGTCCCTTCTTGGCCTCATTTTGCTCCAGGGAAGCAGAAGCTGGAAGTCAGAATATTCCTGGCTCAGAACAACTCAGTTCTGGACTTGCTGGACCACCGGGAAACAAACCTTCCTGTCTGTGATTCTGGAAGTAACCGGGTTGAACACGTCTTTCTTTTCCCCCTGCCAGAGAGCCTTAAAGAGCAAAGGGAAAGCTTCACAGCATGGGAGCTGAGTGAGGTCAGAGTGTTGGAATTGGGTGATGATTAGAGAGCAGTAAATACATGTTTGGAATTAGAGTTTAAGGATGAATCAATAATGGAGGATGAGCAATTTAAAATTTTGGGGAATAGGTAATAAGAGAGTTTAAATAAGAGGGCCAGATATTGAGTGAGATGTTTAAACAGAGTTGCTGTGGACATGATTCTGGCAGGACCTGTGCACCTTTGGCCCCGTCTGTCTGTGGGGAAGCAAGGGGAATGAGTGTCAGCACTGTGAGAAGGCTCACCTCGGAGCTGATCCACAGCCTCATGCCATGGATTTGGTGCTGGGCGGAACCATTCAGAAGGCAAGCAGGGAGAAAACCAGCCCGTTGCTTTTCCCTGCTTCACACTCCCAATTTGGGTAAGTGAAGGCTCCTTGCACACCTGCAGTGTGCATGCCAAGGGATTGTTCAGGAAGGCTGGAGCTCAAGCGAGGCATCTTCACCAGGCACGCTCTACCCACTGAGCTTCTGGCTCATTGAAGTATGATGAGCAAGTAGACAGAGGCATCCACCGTTTCTATTCACCATCACCCTGGCCAGGCCAAAGTGAGTGACGCAGGGGAGGAGCAACTCCAGGGAGCTCCCGTCCAGGGTGTGGAACCCTCAGCAGGTGCCCAAGAATGGCCAACTCCTGCCCTGGAAAGATTGATGGCATCCCCTTCATGCTAGAGGCTGGGGCGACCTCTGGTGGCCACGTGTTCTGGAAGTGAATTGTGTGTTGTACATGAAGAAGTGTGACCTTCAGTTTGTCGTGGGTCACTCTGAATTGGATGGATTTGCAGAAACCCAAAGCCTCCCTTCATTGCAACCAATGCATCCTAGTGGGAGAGGAAGGGCCCAGGCTGCTTTGGGAGCTGCTTTAAGGCATCCCAAACAGGAGTGCCTCTCAGTGGAATATCTGGCATATGGACCATTGGTCTTGGCCAGTAAAGCTATTCTTTGGGGTCCATTTGGTGGCTGGATACAAATGGAAGACTGGCAGATTCACTCAGGGGTTTTTGTGGTGCAGCAGAAGAGACGATGGAGTCCAATTTCTTTGCTCATAGCTCCTGGCTAATGGAAATATTATCTCTCGTAAGGATTCGTTCAGAGTCATCACAGTTTTAAGCTCCCATCTGCTAGTTTTCTTCTTGGTTTTCCTTGCATGCTTTTTGCCTTTGGCTTTGAAGTACAAAGCAATCCCCTGCCATTCCTCTACCCCCCTGTGATGGTCAGGTCAATGCTGAGTGAAGATCTTGGTCAAAGCCTTGTGATCCACCAGTCACATGGCATCTGGGGTCTCCAGCTTGGGCAAAGCACCTTGCCCAAATTGATCCCTATGTCAAGGCCATTAAATCAACCCACAATCTTGTTTCCATGCAACTGAATGACCCATGTACCACTCTGCGTAGTGGGGCATGCCAGGGAATCTCATGAGGAGACCCATATTCCCTCCTTGCCTCTCTCAAGCATGGAGATGAATTGTGGATTGTCTGAGATGTCATCTTAAAATGCATTACCTCAGCTGAGAGATGTCTGCGGATATTTTACAACCACCCGGTTGGTGCTGAATACTTTTCAGAGGGGGATGGTGCCAATTAATGTTTGATTAAAATTCTGCATGTTGGAATCCTGATGAATGAATGAATGAATGGATCGATGGTGCCTGTAAGTTGGTTAACATTTTTGGCCTTCTTAGTCATGTTATTTCAAATGGAGAGGTTAATAAGGTGTAGAATAAAGGGGGTTCTCTGGAAGTACAATAGTGCTTGCGTAATACTCTGATATATCTAGTTGCCTCTCTGAACTGCCAGATCTGTGCAGAAGGTGGGCTTGGACATTTGGGTTCTTTCCACAAGATCCTTGGGTTTGTTGCAGACACTGTAGGGCCTTTGGAAGTTAAGAATGGGATGGTGTGCCTTAGTGTCCTGCAACAGCAGCGGGGTGGACCCGACCGCCTTCATGGCCCCTTCCAGCTCCGCTATTCTATGATTCTGTGAGAGCAGTCTGCCTGTGCTTCATATGAACAGAACTGCTTTTGCCTGACTCTTCCAGCTCCGTGCAGTGGGCAGCCTAAATTTTGATGCAGTGCCGCTTCTGAGAGGGATTTTGATCTGCTGATAACAGGTTGTAGGACAGGTCTGTTTTTCCCTGTATCCGTAACCTGAAAAACCAGCACTTCCCTGTTTGTTCGATCAGTGGAAGATGGGCAAGCAAAAGGCGCAGCCAAGAGGAGGTGCAGGAGGGCTGCCCGCAATGTGTCGTGCCGTCCAGGTGCCTTGAGAATCCCCGGTGTGGGAACTCGGCTGTTCCAAGCATGGCTCCCTGTTTCCTCTCATGGAATGTTGGAACGCTTGGGTGCGGCTTCTGGGCTGCAGTCCTGCCTCAAGGTTTGCTGGTGCTACCCCAGGACAGGGAAACCAGAGACGGTGGCCGGGGGGATGAGGGACTGCAAGCCAGGCATGGGGAGAGCATGCACTGCTGCACTCTGATGCTGGATGTGTGTGTGTGTGTGTGTGTGTGTGTGGGAATGTGAGCCTTGCACTGGATCCTCTTGCGAGGTGTATGTGGAGGAGCATCAGCTGTCATTTGCCGCTGCTGGAAGCCAGGGCAGTGGGACAGGCATTGCTGTCTTCCGAGCCGGCATTTCACCTGGGAAGGCTCTTTTTTTGGAGCAGGGCATTCCCAGCAGGTGAGCTGCAGACGGCCAAACCTGCAGCATCCAGGCTGGCTCAGGACTGCCTCCCTGAGGATGCTCTCTCTGAAGAAGCATCTCTTGGAGCAAAGTGCTTGGGCTGGCCTGACTCCAGGCAATGCTGCCCCGGTGGCCTGGCTGCTCGGAGGGATGTGGCTCCGACCTCTCTGGGAGGCAGGCAGCTGGTGGCGGCACTGGGGCTCCTCGTGGGGCAGAAGGGGGGGATGTGCCACCTGGGGCCAGGTGGTTCTTGCCTCCTCAGGGGTGGGAACAGAAGGGATGGTGTGTCAGAGACACACCCTGCTGGAAGTTCCCTGTCTCAGAGTTGGCTACATGGACTCAGCAACTTGGAGTGGCATCCGCAGGGGACTCTGGTCTGGTGGAGTCTGCAAACAGACCCTATAAGGGTATGGGTGGTACCCGCTCTCAGTCCTGCATAGAGTAGGGCCACTGAAGTGGCGGGGATTTAACTTAGCCGTGAGTCAAAGTCCTGTACTGTGCCTGCTTCCACACATGTCTGATGGTAGGTGCCACTCCCCTCCTTACTAAATGAATTTTTTAATGGCTACAAGATTAAGCAATATTTTTTTCATCTCTGTGTTGCTAAACATGTAGCCTGAGGAAGAATTGTGGAAAATGTGAGAACCATCCGTGTATGGCTTCTTGATTGCTCCTAATAAAGCGACTGCCTAAGTGTAAATATTGCTATTCGTCTTACAACAAACACAGCTTCCTTGGCTTTATCTGCAAAATGCATAAACCCACAGCAGCTCCCATCCGCCCCAGTCAGCATGATGGGTATCATAGTCCAAAGCTCTGGAGGGTGTCCGGTTGCCCACCCTTGAAGTAGATGGCAGTGGGTTTTTAAAAAGCGATTTGACTGTAGGAATAGCATGGATTTGGTGAAACCCTTTCCTTTCATGTATGGCAGGTTGCCAGGCAGTTTCAGACCCCCTCTCTGAGCTTCCAGAAGTGGTGTCAGAGGGGCATTAGGGTCCCTGAGGCTCTCGGCTTGGGGGATGCCAACCTTTGTGCCAACGGCACCTTGCCCGGGCAGCTCAGGATTTCAGGGCCTCCATGTGGTGTAGTGGTTAAGAGCACGGGACTGGGACTCAGACAAACTGGGTTCTATTCCCCGCTGAGCCATGGAGCCAACTGGGTGACTTTGGGCCAGTCACAGACTCTCAGCCCAACCTACCTCACACGGTTGTTGTGGGGATAAGATGGAGGAGGAGAATGATGTAAGCTGCCTTGAGCCCTTTGTAGGAAAAAGGCAGGATATAAATAGAAAAATAAATAAAAAAATAAAGAAAAAATAAATGACCATCCTGGGACTGTCCCAGCATACCCTGGCCCAGCATCTGTAACAGGACATACTGCAGATCCTTATTTTTTTTAAAAAAAACTGAACATGAGGACAGTGTTCTGAGCCTGGGGAACTCTGAACTAGCAAACCTCCCCCAAATTCTCATTTACGCCCTTTTCGTCTATGGTGGAAATGCTCCTTCTGGGTTGTTTATTATTTTCCATATTTCTGTATGATAAAAGTTGCTGAAAATTACAAAAAGAGCCATTCTACAAATGCATGAAGTCTATCATAACTTGGGAAGAGCCTGTCTAATTTTTAGACATTTAGATTCATTTGGCAGATCTCTCTGACATCCCTAATTCGGTATTTGTACCTGTGTGTTTTGGGGGGGAAAGGAGAAGTAAACCCACCTTGACACCAGGACTTGCTTCCCAAGAAAAGCTTTTGTAAAACTTTTCCTTGAGGAAAATCTATTTCTTCTTCTTTCCCTCTTACTTTTGTCCCTGTGCTCAGTGGCAAGGAGAAAATATATGTGATTTACCAGATGGGTTTGAGCATCCTGGGGGATTTAGTGACACAGAAGTGGGAGGGGCTTCAAGTGTTACAAATGCGCCATGTATGCATGTTGGCAAATTTAGTTTTTATTTATTGATTTATATCCCACTATTTTTAATAAAAAACTCAGAGCAGCTTACACTATTCTCCCCTGTATGTTTTCAGTCTTATTTACACAACAACAACCTTGTGAGGTAGGCTGGACTGAGAGTCTGTGACTGGCCCAAAGTCACCCAGTGGGCTCCATGGCTGAGCGGGGACTAGAACCTGGGTCTCTTTGAGTCCCAGTCCTGTGCCCTTAACTACTGCACCACGTGGTCTTTCAAAGCAAAGATCTCTTTCTTGTGACCTTCCTGTGCTCAGCCTTCTTGGCCCTATTTAAGGGAAGGAGGTCTAGCTCAAAAGCCAGGTAACAAATGCTTGGTTTGGGTGGCTCTGTCTGTTTACATGTTGGCAGGGCAGAAGAAGGTCAAAAGGGGGAATTTATAATCCCTGTGCCGAGATGTTCCTTCAGGAGCCCAAAGAAGAACGCAGCAGAAGAGCTGTTCCTTTGTCCCTTCAGGATTCACCCTTTTGGCCACCATTTAATGTCTCAGTTGCAACTGACCAGTGAAGGAACTTTTCTGGTTCTGGGTAATTTAGGATGGGAAATCTGCACAGGGTGAGAGGGTCATATTCCGCCTCAGCCAATTTGCCTCCCCACACTGCCTATGTTTAACTTGCTGGGATCACTCAAGGTTGCCCATTCCTAGCACCAATCTAGACTGGACCACGAAACAACGAATCTACTTGCTGCTTTTGATGAAGGTCCGAGGGAGATAACTCTCGAACTGGTACTCAGGGGGGATCAAGAAAGAAGCTGCAGCTACATCGGCTTCTCCCCAGCATGGCATTCTCCAGATTGGGCTACAGTGCCCATTGTCCTGGCCAGCAGGAACAGCTCACCTGGAGGTCACTGGGATGCTCGGTGTTAATAGCAGTGGGAGAGCAAGATTAGAGAGCTGACACACAGTCTTGCCACTGCTCAGTTGAAAATTCTCCTACCGTATCCCAGCCAGGTGAAGTCATAATATTTATTCTGACCGTTCGCTCGCATGGAAGGAGCTGCATAATGCGATTCTCTGCTTGCTCCGCCGGCAGGAGCCATCCAGAGCTGCAGGCAGAATGGGGCGGCAAGGAGAGAGCTATTTGCATCTCTACCAACATCCCTTGTCTCTTCAAAGTCTCCTTTGCGGCTTCGCCACGGTGGGGAGCAGGCAGGAAGATCAACCAGATACATATTTTTCTTTCCCTCCACCCTATTGTATATTTGGTTAGCTCAGCATCAAACACGGCTGCAGGGTAATAAAGTGAATGGATGCGTTGTCTTGGCTTCCGTTCCATATTTATGTCTCTGCACTCAGAGAAGATGTAACATACTGGCAAAGGTTGGAATAGGAATGGATGTGTGAATATACAGAGGGGGGCAAGTTTTGCTTGCAAAATATCTCTTACTTCTGTTCCCCCATGCTTTTTAACATTCCACTCATGGGTGCTGGCTGACTGAGGGATTTTAGAATAAAATTTAAAAAACCTCTCTGGGGTGTCCAGTTTTGAACGCAGCTAATTAAAGTTTAATTTTTGTTAAAACAGTTTGAACATGATTCTTAAAATCATGAAACAAGAGTCAGGCTTCAAAGCTGAATTTTAAAGAAGGGACTTTCAAACTTTTTTGCTCTTGAAATTTACCCAACTTCTGAGTGAGTTTAGGAAAACACTTGGCAGCCTGAGCATTGACAGAATTATGATCTGCACAGCCCGGAGGTTTCCCCAGATGTTGGGGGATTGCATGCCGGAGCTGGTGGAGGTGTTCTGGTGCAGGATAAGATGGGATAAAATGGCCAGCATTCCAAGTGTTTCACGATCAGCCTCGTTTGGAAGCCTTGCTTTGCAGAATTGGTTTGTTGTGTGTCTCCACTCACAGGGCATGTCCACTTGGGCAGAGGGGAAGGAAAAGAACTCAAGTCTTACACTGAGCCAGGCAGCAGGATCCATGGGGAGGAAACAGGGTTTTAAAGCCAAGGGGTCACTCCCAAACAGACATCCAAAAGAAAGGGGATAATGATCAGGGGATCTGTAGAACAACTCCTTCCTATTCTAGGTTTAAATCTAGGGGAGCCAATTTGCTGGATTTTTGGACTAAAGTTCATATCTTGTTCCCATGAAAGTTTATGATTTTGTGATAAAGAAATCCACACATTTTATGTGCATTTTTCTATTATATGCACTTTGGGCACATTTTTAAATGCCCACATTTTCAAGTAATTTTTATGGCTATAATGCGGCTTGGGGATTTTTTTCCCCCTCAAATACATATATTTTCTGCACATTTTCCTCTAATATACTCATTGTTTCCTAATGACCCACATTGTCAAACTTGGGAAAGTATAGATTTCAGGATGCAAACCTGCCTGGACTTTCATATCACTTTTGGGGTCCAGACTGGCAAATTCCTATTAAAAATCTTGGCATAATGAATTTTGCAGGCATCCTTAGTCTGGTCTAACATGTCTCATTGCTTTCAAAAGATCTGCTCTAGGCATGAGTAATTCGGAGTTCAGCCTGATAAAAGGGTAACAAAATAATAAGGAAAAGCACAGGATCAGGGCACCAGCTTCATATTCCACAAAGTAAATGTCATCAGCAGTAACGAAGCCTTCTGAGGTGAGAAGGGCCATAGGACTCTGGGTGTGGAACACTCCATTGGAAACTGCTGTTCTGTCTTTTAGGTACTGAATAACGAAGGTTCTGATCTTCCAGTCATTTAATTAGTAGGTTTTGTTGCTTTGCCCCAGTGCATGGTTGTTCTAAATACTGCCATCATTTTAACCTCTGTTTGAGGTTAAGAACCATGTGTTAATATTTGGCTAATTTCTCAAATAACCTGGTTTTAACTGGTGTTTTTATCCTCAGCTCAATGGGCTTTAACCTTGCTATTAGCTGATATGAACACTTAGTGTTTGAAAAAGCAGGATGGAGGTAAAATATCTGCATTTGCCCATAGAAGATGCTTTCAGCAGCATCCCATAAGCATCCAAACTCAGAAGGACTGCTGGCATCCAACTGAGGGCTGGAGCAGTGCGGAGTCATGGCTGCACAAACAAATTATTAATGTATTTCTAAAACCACACAGATCTGTGGTGCATTTTTGTTAATATGCATGCCAACTTTCAAGTTTCTAGGGTTCACAGTCTTGGTGCTATGGTGCTGACAGACAGGTGCCTAGACCATCTTTTTAAAAACATAGAAACATAGAAACAGAGTCAGTCAGAAGGGACCTCCCGGGCCATCTAGTCTGACCCCGGCTCCAGCCGATTCCGCTCACGACATGCCCACCATGTGCAGGTCATATATATATGACACTGTATAAATACTGTATAAATATACTGTATTCCCTGAGACTGGGGAGGGAAATCAGGATCCGCACAAAGGAAAAGCTTTGAGTTGCAGTTCTCCACACGCCTGATTAGACTGTAGCTTCAACATCTCTCCTTCCATTCTTTCCAGGGTTGCAGGAAGGAGGAAAAAGGTCCTTCAAAATTACGTGTAACTATTTGCCAAAAGAAGGTGCTTTTTGTCCATATTCTGATTCTTTTCAGGAAGGGCTTAATTAATACACCGGACTTGTCAATTCCACACCACTGGAAGGCACAGCGAGGCCTTTAGCACTGGGCATCCACCTTGTGACATTTCCCAGCCTTTTCTCTTTAAAAGGGTCTCCCTCATTACTGTGATGATCTCAGGAGTTACAAGAACTCCAGAGTAGCTCCGTTGATAAGACTGATGGTACAGAACTGGTCTGAAATGCGCCGCTCTGAATTCCTGAAGAGGTTATGTAAATCATGTATTTATTTGTTCTTCTGTCGTTGTCTAGCCACTAGAAAAACACTGCAGTAGGAACTCACACAATACTAGTTAGTTTTAATGCAACATTTCCTTTAAAAAGACTCGGGGGTGGAGAGAGTTGTTCTAATGTGGTTGATAATTAATCTACATTTCTGAATATTTGTTGAATACATATTTGCAAGCAAACCCATTGAGCTGGTGCTTAGCTAGTCAATAATCCCTGGATTTAATTGTCCCCAAGAATGTATTTCCATAATGTGTGCTGCAAATTGTGCCCAAATCTGCATATTTTCTGTTTTTAAAATGTCAGCGCTTACACATTTTCTATGATAGATTGTGCCCAACAATAGGCAGAGGATTCGGAGGTGTTCGCTTTCAGCTAAAAATCCAAGGTTGGAAATATTTATTTATTTATTTATTTATTAACAAGATTTATACCTTGTCCTTTACAAAATGTCCCAGGATTGGGTATAACTATATGAAAAATCATTATAAATTCATAAATAAATATATGAACAAACAAAGAGTATTGGAAGCATACCAAAGATGTGGGTACCAAACTCCAGTGATATTTTTTCAGTTTAAGTCCATGGCTGCATGAATGGAACCCTTGTGAGAAATTATTGAAATGAGAGCATCTATAACACAGAGGAAGAATAGCCTTCCTGGATCAGAGCAAAGATCTATCTAGACCAGTATCCTGTTTCCAAGGAGGGACAGCCAGAGGTGCCTGAGAAGCCCATGACCAGCATATGAAGGTGGCAGGGCACAATCTGGTACAGAACCAAGTGGCAAGCTTAGGAGAAGGGGAAATGGAAAGAGCTGCAGCACAAGGGTAGAGCACATACGGTGAATGCAGCGAGTGCCAGCTCCAGTTAGAAAGATCAGGCATTTCAGGAGATGAGCTAATCCCTTTCTCCTGGATATCTGCTACAGCTCTGAGCAAAATGAAATGTTGGGTAGCAGAATTGCTCAGGGAACGGATATAGAGACAGTTTTAGTTAAATCTGGATTGGGTTTCATGGATTGTCAGGTGTCTTTCCTTCTGTTATCCACTCTTTGAATGAATCAGATATTTCCAAGGGACAGGAGACTGGTATTCCTGTTTGTAAAAGCTCATGTGCCCTAATAGAATCCCCCCCGCACCCCAGAAAATGGAGCTGCAAATGCATAGAATTGGAATAACTCAGAAGAAGCTGCTGTGCTACTAAATCAACAGGCCAGAGAAATCTGAATTCTCCTTGGATCCATGGTGAATGTTGCTGACAACCCTAGCAAGCCAGATCCTGGACCATCTGGTTTTGGGCCAAAGTTAGTGGTTCTAGATCTTCAAAATGTTCTCAGCCTGAGAACAATCACTCCTGAAGAGAGATTTGAAGGTCCGCCAAAAGCAAACAATATCAAAAAGTTGTGTGGGGGGTGTGTGTTTGTGAAAATGCTTTCCCCCATCTTCTCCATGGATTTTTGGAATTTGGATAAAGAAAACACAGCAGTTCCCCCCAGACATGTTCTGCACTCATATGTCAGTTTTTCTGCCAAGTTTTCAGAATTCTGCTTCTGAATGTCAGTAAACTTCCAAGTCTTGGCATTTTCCTCCAGCTGTCCACCTCAGGAAATGTTGAGGCTGTGGTGGACAGCTCAATGAAAATGCCAGCCCACTGGGAGACTGCTGTGAAAAAAGCAGCTACCATGTTTGGCATAATTAGGAAAGGCAAGGAAAATAAAACTGCCCATGTTTGGATTGCAACACCCAGAATTCCCAGTCAATGGCCCTGCTGGATGGGAATTCTGGGAGCTGAGGCCCAAATGCCTTTGCAGACCACCAGGATGGAGAAGACTGTACAAGACTGTTGTGAGACCATCACACTTGAAATCATTATGCACAGGTCATGGCACCTGGAAAAGATATTGCATATGTGGAAAATGCAGAAAAGGGCTGCTGAAATGTTAAGGGGCTGAAGTAACTTCTCTGTGAGTAAAGGTTGCAATGGCTAGAATTGTCCTTTTACAAAAGAGGTGAGTAAGGGTGTGTACAAAATGAGGCATGGTGTGGAGAAGGTGGGTAGGGTGACCTTTTCCCCTCTTCTCTAAAAATGCTAGAATCCTCAAGGGTTGTCCCCTGAGCTTTGGAAGAGGGTGTGATGGCCACAAGTTTGGGAAACTTTGAAAAAGCACTGTGTCAGGATCTGAGGCAGCTTCAGGGGTCCATCTGCTGACCGAGTATGGGAATTGCAGCTCTGGCAGTTGCAGGATTAGTCCCTCAATCACCTGCAGCTGCCTGGATTATCATGAGCAGCACCTGGGGAAGTTATAGGAGAAGGAGCTCTTCGCTCTGGAAGCTTCCTCAGTAACGAAGGTCTCTTGGCTTGGCTTGTCTTGCTGCTTCTTGCTGGCTGAACTTCTGGACCTTGTCCTTGCTCCAGCTCTAAGGTAAGTACTTCTGTTTGCTTTTTCTCAATGGTTCTTGATTCCTGGCTTGCTAGACAATGTTTTCACCTATTGGAATAGACTTAGCTTGTTTTTCCTGCCTGCGCCTGCTACTGACATGAGAGTTGATTTGGATTTGGTTGGGATTGGTGTTTGGGCTCTCGCCTAGCTATCTGAGTGACCACATGGGTCAGCCAGCTGCTCATGCCCTGGACACTGGCAGATTGGACCAGTCCCTGGAGGGGAAGGCTTATCCATGCATGGCTATTTGTCCTGAAGGCCATCGCCACCTCCCCATCAAAGCTGGTGTGCCTGTGCTTCGGGGGTGGGGGGAGGCATAGCTCTGGGCCAGAGTGCCTCAGATTCCATCCTAGGCATCTCTTGGTACAGCTGTAAAAACATCTGCCTTAAACCCTGGAGAGTCCGGGTTCGGGTGTAATGGGAGAATCCAATGGGCAGAATCCAGTGAGGAGCTTCTGTCCCCACCAATTTTTCTGGTTCCTACCACTTGCATAATGGGGATGTCACACTTCTGGGGCAATCTGAAATGAGCAGGAATGCTGGTTTCTCTTCAGGTGGCACCTACCTGCTTCTAGAAACTTCTGTTAGTGGCTTCCTCTGGGGGGCAAGCTGTGAGTCCTGTTTGTGACACTGAACTGGGGTGGGGGGGGGGGTGAGATCCACTGCTTGTGGAAGGAGATGGGCAGGGGTACAGTGCCCCATGCTATTCCCAGTCCTGCTCTAGTAAAAATGGGACCTGCCTTGCACAAGAGGGACTTGAGTGCAGGATTCTGGAAAACCCAAGTTTTGCAGAAGTACAAAGACACTTCTTTGTTTTTGTACTTCCGGGAGAAAGGGAGGGAGAAAGCTCTCCCTGGTGACTGAAGTGCAAGTCAGAACTGCCCAAAAGTGCTTCAGTGGGCTGGGTTGCGTGTTTTCTGGAGTGGCAAAAGGAGAAAATATGGCGCATGGAATAGGGTATCCTGGAAAAAGGCAGGGCTGGACTCACCAGTAGTTAATAGTCATGGATCGAATTTGAATTTGAGCTGGGAATTTGAGCTGTCCTTTGAAGATCCTTGAACCATTGGGTGACCCACACTCTGTGTGTGTGTGTGTGTGTGTGTGTGTGTGTGTGTGTGTGAGAGAGAACGTGGCAGAGTGCAACTGTCCTTGGCCTTCAGAACTGTTCGAGCCACTCAGTGTGACCGGGATGCCTTTTGTGTGTTTGAGAAGCTCTTCCTTTGTTGGCTGAAGCGAGGCTGGACTGGCTGCAACCACTGGCGTGTGGAACAGTTTTCCCAGGCTTTTGTGGCCTCTTGCCTTCTACTGATATTGACAGCTCAGTAATTGTTGGTCTTCCCAGCCTTCCTCCCCTCGCTCTGGTTCCCATTTCTCGGGTCGATACTTGACTCACATTGTGTCAGCTAATGAAAAAGGACAAGATTACCATTTGCAAAAGAGGAGAGAAGTATTTTGCTTAAGTTAATAATATTAGCACTGTTAATTGGCAGTTTATTGATTGACCACTGTGTATTTTAATTCCACCATTTGCCTGGAATGTAGAGTAGGACTTGGAGATGTTGGTGAGCTGATTCAGGGATCTGGGTGCTTCCATGGTGTGATCCCTGCAGGGCTGAAGAGTAGTAACGCCCACAACCCTGGAGAGCTTGAAATGGGAATTGGACAGAGGCATGCAGGAAAAGCTGTCTGTGGTGTCAAGGTCATGGACACATCCTGCCTCCAGTACCAGAGGCAGTACACCTTTTGTGTAGCAACCAGTTGGCCACTGTGTGAACACCATTCTGGACCAGGTGGACTCTTGTTGGGCCCAGGTCTGGGGGCTGCTCCTGGAGACTACTCGCTAACTTGTTTTCTCCATCCACTTCATGATCCCCTATATTCTCTAATCATGCAAAGCTGTACATGCCAACAAGGTCAATGGGCCTTATGGAATGAATCCCTTTGTTTCCTTCCCAATGGCCATCAGCAATCCAGTTATTCTGGGTTCCCTTCTGTGTGCAAAGGATGCAGAGAGAGATGGGGCTGGTCCAAAGTCCTTTGCGAAAGGACCAGATGGCGCTGTTCTCATAGCATGTATAATAGTTGACCAGACTGGCAGTGGAACAAGACTTCTGGGTTCAACATGGGGCCCCTTTCTTCACTGCACCCACGGCCAACTGGCTATTGCGGGGCCCCAGAGCAGGCTATGGGCTTTTTTTGAACCTCCCAAGTATTTCTTTCCTCCCAAGAGCTTTGCAAACCCGACCCCACCACTTTTTTTGTTCCAGGAGAAAACCAGGATTCTGCCCCACTAATTTGTATGTATTGGGGGTGGGCATGCACACTTCTAAACCTCACCAAAGTTTCTGGTTCTTGCCCAGTCCAAGTTGTTGTGGATAATTTGCTTGAGAAAGAAACGGCAACTATGCAAACGAGATGAAAATGACACATGTCCTTTTGTGATATGACTTTCATGTTTCTTAAAACTCATGTGGGTGATTTTATGAATGCATTCTGAGTGCAGTAGCAACTGGAACCACATTTAGACCATCCAATTATTTCCTTCTTTCTGAACTTTGATTCACAGGCAAGATAGAGACTTTGCAGCAAGTTCTGAGAACACTAAGCGTTTTGCTCAGCTCTCCTGCTTTTCCTTGATGTGGCTGTTATTTGCACAGTCTGTTTCCAAAGCATGTTCATAAAATAACTCTAAAGGGGAATAACATTTTTCTCCTAAATAAGCCTAAACAGAAGGGGAATGGAGGGAGTTTGGAGGCTGGTCCACACATAAACAGGTTGCTAAATGAACACAGGACCAAGGGATGGATTACAGGAATGCAGTGGGTGATCTTAAATGTGTCAACACAAGGAGATCAGGTCTGCCCCATTGCAGTGGGGAAATGAGCCAAGGGATCCTATTTTTCTCGGTACGAGTACCAGTGAGATTAGCATACCTGCCTTGTTACTGTAGCTTGTCATATTGTGTGAACCCAGGCAGCATGGCTTGTTAGCAATGCTCAAACAGGTGGCTTGTTGCCCATTTCCAGCAAGCCATGCTGCCAGGGTCCATAAGGCATGGCATGCCAGGCACCATGGAGGATGCAACAACCCCGTGGATAAATTAGGCCATGCTGGCTTGTCCTCTCACGCAAACCGGCTCTTGGAGAGCTCACTGTACTCTGCAGTGGGGTGAGTCGGCAGAGGAAGACGTGTGTGGACACGACTTGGGCTTTTCATGCCAAGCTCAAACACTTCTCTGAAATTTGCCATTCCATCTAGAAATTGTGAGTCAGGGGAGAGAATAAATGGCCCTCCCCACAGGACTTGCTATTTCTCTACAAAACAGACACAATGCTTGTAAAATGTGCCCAGAATAGGATCATTCTCGGCAAACCAGCATTTTAAAAGTCAAGGAACTTCTGTGCCCACTATTACAATGAAGTTCCTCCAGGCAGCACATGGAAGGACAAGGTCTTCCCCCTCCCAAATCTGCAAGATTTTACCCCCCCACACACACACTTTAGCCAATTGCAGCATTCGAGTTAAAAGCTGTTTCTTGTTGGCTCAGCTCTAGTTTAAACACACAATGGGAAGAGTATAGCTTGTCTCCTTTCTAAAGATTTGGGGCATGATTTGTGTAGCGTCTGAGCAGAACGAGATGTTTGCAAGCTCCGTGCATGGAACTGGGCTCCTGAATGCCCACGTCTTGAGCTAAGCACGCATGTTCTTTGGACGGGGCCCGTTTTCAGAAGTGAAACTGAACACATTATGCTCAAAGGCTGAGTCCGCTGCTCTCCTCCTCCTAATGCTTGTTCTCTGAGTGTGTGAAAGGGACTCCAGTGTACAGTAGAGCAAATGAAGTGTGAAGACTTGTGCAGACATTTGTGAATACGGAAGTGGAGCTCACGTATTATTTGAAACGTGATGCTTCTCCAAAGTGGCTTTGCACAGGCAGAACTACTCAAGGGCAGAGAAATCAGTTGATAAACATGTGTGAACTCAGCCTCCAGATAACCAACACTTGGCGTGTTTAAACTCTCTCTGCTTTTTCAGCTTGTCTGATTTTGGAGAATGGCTTCTAAATAGTACAAATGATGGAACAATTTATTTGGGATGATGACTTACGAGAATATTGCTCATACGCCTAAAGCATGACATTTTCAATCACATTCTTGCTTTGCTGGAAAGGAAAAAGAAATGATTTTCCTATCTTGACATGTTTATCCCTAGGAGGCTGAGGCAATTATCTTACTGTATAAAGAATCACTTTGCAGAATGGAGGCTTGCAGGGGGTATTAATGCATCTTGGGGATCACACTGCTTGGCTGGTGCTTACAAACATTGCAGGACCAGAAAGAGGCTTGTAGCAGGATAGAAATGCCCCATCCCTGAGGCTCTAAAGGGTACACCTGGATGCACATGGCCAAGCTTTCTGGAATCTCTTCCCAGGCAGTTTTCCACTGCTTACGTCTCTCCCAGGCAGCTTCCCCATCCTCAGAGACCTGAAGTTGGAATCCCAGCCATAACAGGCATTCCTCCACAAGTATGAATGTTAGTGAATATTCCATACCTTAATGTCCCCACTTTCCATAGTTACTGCATCCAGTTCTCTGTTTTCTGGTCTCTGTTCCACATAAATCAGTGTCCCAATATGTTCCTTGGGGGTGTAGGGAAGGGATGCCTCATTAAAATCAGATGAGCAGGTTAGTTTCCTTGTTTTCCCTGAAATCAAATGCTGCCCATGTAGCCGTTTTTACAAATAAAGGCAGGGTCCTTTTGCTTTATATTGTTTTCTTAAAAGAAATAAAGCACAGAAAGAAGGAAAAATAAGAATGCCATGGGAATCTTACACAAATGTAACATATATTCCTAACCTGCAAATTCCCAAGAAAATTATATCTTCATGTCAATTAGTATTAAGTTTTATTTTTTTAAATTGAAGGCAGAGCGCTTGAAAGACACACAGACTGACTTGAAAATATATGCAAATTATAATAGACATATTTGTGTTTTTTTGGTAGCAACATTTTGCTACAAATCTTTAGATCAGGGTAGGCCTACCCCTGAAAATTCTTGGCATTTATAACTTCCTGAGTGCGCCAAGTAGAGATCCATAGATAACTTCAGCTTTCCATGCTCTAAGATGCTGGTTGTTGACTTGTGTCATCAATGTGAAACAGAAACAGGTTCCGTCCACACACCACCATGGACTAAGGTCCAGTCACTGTTTTTATGTGAGTGCATTTAGCATTCTCTCTCTCTCTCTCTCTCTCTCTCTCTCTCTCTCTCTCTCTCTCTCTCTCTCTCTCTCTC